>NC_081414.1:474682983-475006403 GCF_030272615.1 Cryptomeria japonica | reverse complement strand
TTCTCTAATTTCATTCACTACATTGTCAACCTTCTCAAAATAGCTTGCAATGTCTTCTCCTTCTTCCATCTTCAGATTCTCATATCTTCGCTTAGCTACTAGTCTTTTTGTCATCTTAACTCTCTCATTTCCTTCATAAATATCTTTCAACTTCTGTCAGACCTCATAAGCAGTAGTCAAAGAAATAACCTTTGTCGATTCAGTTTTTGATAATGCACTAAAGATAGCATACCTTGCTTTTTCATTTTCTTCATAGACTTGAATCTCATCCAGAGTGTTAAGACCATCCACCGGTAGAACATACTTAGTATCCACAGCCTTCCAAGTGTCGTAACCCAGAGAAACCAGATAATCTCTCATCTTTTCTTTCCAGAAACTATAATTAGATCCTTCAAAGATAGGAATGGATAATTTGTGTGCCATTGGATCAGGATCTACCTCAAGCGGTTAAGCTTTATATCAAGGAACCAAAGCTCTGATACCAATTGTTGGATATCCACATAACTGAGAGGGGGGTTAATCAGTTGACAATAATTTTTTTATTTTAGACTCAATTAATAGATCCAGAACAATTAACAAAATTAATCAAAACTGAGAAAGCATGCACATAACATATCAGACACAAGAAACGCCAGAATTTACGTGGAAACCACAAGAAGGGAAAAACCATAGAGAATGTTAATTCTCAATATAAAAACACCAGTAAAGGTGATTTTTACAAAGGATGGCTCACTGCCAAGGTGCACACTGTAGGTGGGCTCACTACCAGAGGGCTCACTGCCCAGAAAGGCTCACTGCTAAAGAAGAAAGAAAGATAAAGAGAATCCAGCACTGAAACACAATCTGCATGATCGAAATTGCTTTCGGTAACAATTTGCGGCACAACTCTAACACTTCAACTGGATTCTTTCAATCTTGCATGTCTTCAACACAAAAAAGTCATACATGAACTCATCAAACCATACACCTACATATACTATCTCTGGAAATACATAGTCCTTAATGTCAGCTGAGACAAAGATCTAAGATACGTCTCCACTAATCATTTCGGTGGTGGAAAGGAATGAGAAGTAGACCCCATCACAATATTCCTCATAAAATATATCAACACGCTACACACTTTGCCAAATTCAGACCCAAAATATCATCCACACACTACATAAAAGATCTTGACTTCCGGGTTAAACGGGACCCAAGAATAGCACTGAATAATATTAGCAATACATCTTCCGAAAATCCAAGTCATCTGATAATTTTGGGAAACCTCCAAATGCATAACACCATCTCATACATATGTTTTTGCTTAACATACCACACCCGGGCCTAATCCGGACCGTGGGATTTGACATTAATGACAACACATAACATAATGCTAACAGAGGGAACAATCTGAGGAAGCATTACCAGTTGAGGAACAAGAAGAAGAATGTGATGAAGAGAGATTGCCATGAACCCTTGAAGCTCCTCAACATGAGGATACACAAGGAACTACTGCTCAGGTAACAAATCTTGTTCTAGCTATTGTACCCCCATAGGTTTTCACTTATGAGTCTAGACCTTTTGGTTCCACCATCTCATATACTCTAGTAGCTACTAGTGCGGTTGTCCATACTATTCCATCTTCTACCATGAGAGAGTCAACTTTTGATACTCCACATGACAACATTGAAAATGTATTTTCTTCCTTCCCAAACTTGTCTTAAGTATTTACCACTATACTTGATGACTTTGACAAGTTCATATTAGAAACAACACGTAATCCAAATGCTTCTATTACAGAGATTTCATTTGTTGTTGTAACTCCAACTCCACCTATTGTAACCAATACTGTATAGGGACGTGAAGCTCCATCCTAGACAATGGTTGCAGGGGATGGAGATGGTTCTTCCTTACCACCTTGGTTGCTCTCAAACAATCCTAAGAGGAAGGAACAAGCCATCTCCCTAGATGACTTCGACTTTAGCCAATTAGTCTTAGTAAAATCTAAAACTACAAAGAAGGACAAGACTCTTTCTTGAGTCAAGGTGGATAAGTCCAAGAACAAGTATGTTGAGATCAGCGTGCCCCCTTCAAACATAGACATTGATAAAATTTAGCCTACAAATTATGTTATCAATAGGATTGAACTGGGAAAACAAACTCATGAAGGTACTATAAAAGATGCTTAGTCAACTTTTGATACCCTTGTAGTCAGATATAATAAAGAGAAGATCAAGAAAGACAAACTTAAGGCACAAGTGGAATAACTCACTATGGTGCTAAACAAAATAACAAAGTATTCATAAATAATTGAGCCAATAACTTCATTAGTTGATGAACAAGAGATAAAGCAAGAAAAATGGGTCATTTCACGAAGGAGGATAGTTGGTGAATGGATGGAAATGATGCTAAGTCAAGGAACACATCTCTTGAGCTCTATAGTCACATTGATTAATAATCTAGAAAGTGTAAAGTTTGAAGTGGACAAAAAACTAGATCTTCTCTCACGAGAACTGAAAACACAGATAAAGAACTTCTATGCTTGGTTGAAGCTATAATACTTTGATTTACAAATCCTAGTTGACAATGGAGTGCTTCCCACCTAAAACATGTAAATTGAGTAGTGGGAGGCGCTGGAACATCTGATGAATACCCTGGAGCTACTCATCAAAGATATGAGGAAAGCACAAAAGGAGTGTGTAGATAAGAAGAAAGAAATCATAGAAAAAACATCAGAGCCTCCATGCTCATTCCTAGATAAAACCAAATGGTTCTTCATGTGGATGCAATCATCAAAGAATTCAGTTTACCAGTCAGTGCAAAATTTGATTAGGAGGATTTTTCCATATCCTTCATTGACAAACTAGTAGGCCTTCAAGTTATTTTGGATAACTTAGGATCTCTCCTGAAGAAACATGATGAATGTTATATTGGCTTCGGTGATTCTATTACATGGGTTAAGGTCATCACCAACCATAGTCAAGGTCCCGATGAGTCCCAGATGAAGATTGCTCTATAGAAATTTGAAGAATTCCTGAAACAAGACCTGAATGAACAAGTGTCATAGGAAACTTAGTTAATTTTATGCTTTATAGTGTAAGTGTATTTATATAATTGACAATAGACACTTCAGGTGTCATTTTGTATATACATCTTTGCATGTAGGATTGCACAAACCCTAAGTCAAATAGGACTTTTCTTTTGAAAAGCTCATAGTTAGTTGTACTTTTCCTAATTTTTCTCATATCCCCTCACCTATATATGAGGGTGCACATTGTAAATATCATATTTTAGCATTTTAACAAAACTCTGTCGAATTGTGTAACATCTTGAGACTTTGTGCTTATTTTGTGAAACATCTTTTCAAGTGAATAAATGAGCAATTTTGTTGGCAATTGACACTCTATTGGTTGGTTTCACTATGTTTTCATTGATGGCAACATGATTTTGTGTTCTGAATTTATGTTTTGGTTCTATGGTGTATCGACAGGCACTTCGCAGATTCTACACCGGCACCGACACCGACACCGGTAGGACAGAAGGATTTATTTGGTCACTAGCAATGCAGGCCTACATGGTATAGTAAAGGTTATCAGTATTGGAGGTCGACATATCTTTGATCCAACATCGACATTTTTTTTTAATGATTATGCATTTATGTTATATGGTTGACATGTAATTCGATATTGTATATATCTTTGTAAGCCGACATAAGGCATAAAAAGTTGTATAGGGTATATAGGTCAGTTAAGATTAGATCATTTTAAAATAGCCATGGTGATGGATATGTGAATGTAATATGATGCGAAATTATTTAGAGAGATTATGTATGTGAGGAAATTATTGTAAGGGTTATTCCGGTAAGGGGTTTAGGGTTTCAGACCGAAACAGACAGAGCTTAAACCGGAACTGTATTCTGGCATAGAAGATGTTATCTTAGCAGTTCACACTTCTCTAGATTGTAGTCTGGAATTTTATGTAGTCAGTGAGGCTCCTATTGTGATTGAGTAGTTTTCTCTAGGCTGTAAGAATTCCTGCAAGTGCAAGCCTCTCGTATTTTGTAATATCTCTTCATATGGCCAGTGGATTGATATTGTGGATCACAAATCCCACCGTGGTTTTTCCTCTTTGAGGTTTTCCATGTATAAATATGTGTGTTATGATTCTCATTTATGTGTTTGGCTTATTGATTGCTTTACTTCTTTGAATTTTGTATGTACCAGTATATCGGTTGGTGTATGAATGTTTTAATAAGGCTAAAATTCACTATTCCGGTATAACACTGATTCACCCCCCCCTCTCAGTGTTATTGCTTTCCAACAATTGGTATCAGAGCCTTGTGCCTCGAAGGAAGTTTAATAGCTTGAGGAAGATCCTAAAACTGGAATCCATGAATATGGCTTTGGAGAAGCAACTTGAGATGGCATTTGAAGATTATGATGTTGAAAGGTTGAAGAACTTAAAGCTACAAGATGAATTGAATTCTACTAGGGAATTCATTCTTGTCCTACAAGAGAGGCTATCACCTATTCAAGCTAGAAGGAAGGAACTTTTGCAAAGTCAGGGTGATGAAGAGAAAGATGCACTTAAGGAACAATGTTAGAAATTGAGTCAGGAAAACATGGTTATGAAAAATGAAATGCAAGTTATAACTATGAGGATGTCTAAGAAGATTGAGGATAGAAAGAAGAAGGAAAAAAATCTTGATGTATCCCTGAAGAACAAATTTGAAGAATGTGGTAGGTTGGTTCGTGAAAATGATATGTTGAGAATTGATTTGGTGCAATCCCAGAGTAATGAACAAGAGCTTGAGAGACAAATGATAATTTTGAGAGAAGATTTAACTACTGCAAGTGAGTATAAAGAAAAATTCAAAATCAGCTCAGCACAACTTGATGAGTTATTGAAGAGATGGAGGCAGATTGGAGATTCCAGTGGACTTGGATTTGAGCAAGGACAGAATTCTGGCACTGCCAATGAAGATCAAAACCATAAGGCACCGGTAAGACAATTCAATGCTTATAAATTCAATGGTAGATGTTTTGTTTGCAATAGATTTGGTCACATGGCTAGGGAATGTAGAAACAGAGCAAATCAGAACCCTGATTCTGCTCCCGGTAAATGTTCTAAATGCAATAAGTTTGGTCATAAGACAGAAGATTGCAGAATGAATGTAACATGCTATGCTTGTGGAAAATTTGGACATATGGCTAATCAGTGCAAGTCAAGCAATTTCATCAATTTTAGCAAAGCAATTCAAAAGAACAATGTTACATGTTATGCATGTAATGAAGTTGGACATATTGCTAAGTTCTGTAAAAGCATAAATCCACTAGTTAGTAATGGAGGATCAAATGAGAAAGGAAAAGAGAAGGTTAGTGAAATCTGGAAAGATCACACTCAGAGATGGGTTAGGAAGACTGAAGAACAACTATCAGATGGGAATGTCCTGATTACTTATCCAACAAAAGAGGTTGCTCCTGCACCAACAGGAAGCTCATCCGGTATCTGAGGCAGATGCCTTAGGGGTAGGCAAAATTCATGAAGATGTTGCATATGCCCTGGGAAGAGGTTCTGGAAGATATTCCAGATATTGGAGAGAATTATTCGACATGGACATGTTCTGAACGAGATCCGGTATCTTTCACCGGCAGTCATTTATGTCAATGGAAGATTAGGGTTTTTCTCGAACTATAAAAGGTCGAATATACTTCATTGTTAATCACCCTGCATTCAGAGCGATTAAGAGTGACTAAGTGCAATCAAAGGCAATTCAAAGCAATCAGATTTCTTCTTGAGCAATTTCACCGACGTCTGGAAGAATTTGTTGGTTTTCACGGAGAGCGATTAAAGGTATTTATCTTTAAACATGGAAGCGAGATCATTTTTCATTCCTATTTTTGTTGCAAACCCAACTATAGTAGAGGTCAAGGACCGACCCAGGCCAATTTTCAAGCGATATCCACATGTAGCTACCCTGGAAGATTCGGTTGGAGCATTTTCTCACGTTCTGGAGGGAGTTGTGTATGTAGAGGATGTTAAGGCATACATTCACTATCATATCTAGGATTTGGGAACTTCAGAAATTAAGGGCATGTATATGAGTGAGCTAATGGGAGAATCTGGAAAGATCAAAGCGACATATAAACATATTGAAGAACTAGGGTTTACAGACATTTTGGATATTCCAGAGTTTGAGGATGAGATAATCAGATATGTACTAAGCAGAGTACATGGGGAATTTATATGGTTGAACAAACCTTACAAAATCACCAAGGAAGCCATCCGCACAATCAATGGTTTGCCATCGGTTGGGAAACATCTAGACAAGAAAGTCTCAAATGGCTTCGTGAGGAAGATCACCGATGCTACATCTGACAAAAGATCCATGAAAGTGAGCACTATCACTGACACGGACATCAAATTTGGTAGCATGATTATTGGATATAAGGTAACTCAGTCAAACTGACTAAATTCTGTTTCCAGTTCATGCATTTTAGCTACATACAAAATGATGAGAGATAATGTAAAATTAGATCTATGCAGTTGGATGCTTGATGAGTTGTTAATAAACTTAGGGAAGATTAAGGGTGAGAAGAAGGGTACTTTCCAGTATGGGAACTTGTTAGTTTGCCTAACGTTATATTTTCTAAATGATACACCCGGTTTTGGTAAGAGGCAATGGGCTTTTGACATTCCAATAGGGAGACAATTGAAACAGTCAATTACTGCATTGGGAAGCCAGAGAGATTATAAGGTATGGGGGTATTTTAAGGCATTTCAACAATCTATGAGGTCTAGGGTAAGGGTACCTGAGCATATTGTAGAAAAATACTCTACCAACATATGTTATATGGTAAAGAAGGATGAGACTCTCATGGAAGCAGTTAAACCCCAAAAGATCTGGATTGAGGAAATGGGCTATGAAGTGGATGCATAGATTCTTGATGCCTTTGCAAAAATGCTAATTGATGCACCAATTGATGAGGCAGAGAAGCCCTGTGATACTGCACGACAAAAAACTCAAGAGGTTGAAACAAAATTCAACAAGAAGAAAAGAGAGAAGCAAGAAGGGAAAGCAAGCAAATTTGTGGAGAAGGTCTCAAAGGATATTCAGGAACTAATTGATGTTGTCCCGGAGAAAGGAAGAAAGAGGAAGGATCTGAAAGTTCATATTGAACCTATTACTGCAGAATCAGAATCAAAGGATAACACACCGTTAGCATTTAAGAGGGTTGTTAGGAAGAAACCGGAGGAAACAAAGGCAGAAGCAAAGAAGCAACCAGTTAGGAAGGTCACAATAAAGCTACCAGAATAGAAGAAAGCACCTAAAGTAACACCTTCAGCTGCATCTGGTACTGCAAAGAGGAAGAAGAAGAATGACACTGATTCTGGTAAGGTTTCACCTAAAACTTGTGCAGAATTAGTAGATGAAATCACTAAAGATGGCATGTTGAAGAATGTTCAATTTTATTATGAAAACTTAGAGGAGGATGAACAAAGAGAGGTAGAGGAAGCAGTCCTATTATACTTGGATATTTCTAAGAAAACCTTAATAGAGATAGAAAATCAAATACCCGCTGAGTTATATAACATGTTGGATGCTAGAATATTATCAGCTATGCAAGAGGATAAACACATTAAAATTCAAGAGCTATTATCTATCTGTATTACTATAGCTCCAGATGAAATGGAAAAGACTCTTGAGGTGGCAGACAGAAAATTTTTCAATAGAAAGCATAGGATAATCAATCTGATGCTAGGGAGAGTAAATGAAATAATAAAGGAGACTCAAAAAGAATGGGTTAAATTTTTGGGAGAAAATAGAGGATTCTTTACTTCACCGAAAACCAAGACAGACACTGCAGATACCTCAGTTGAAGGAAAAGGAAAGGGGATTATGGGTACTTCACCCTTAGTTTTGAAAAATATTAAGATAGTGGAAATTGAGCCCTTGGTAAATACAGATGTACAGACAAATACTGAGATACTAGTTAATAATAAGAGTGAACACACTAATATTGTATGAGATACTAATATTGAGGACAGTTGTCCTCCAGATACAAATGTGCGAGTTGAGGTTATTGTTCCTATAGAGGAACCGATAGTTGCACAGAATGAACCAAGTGGTGAAGCAACCGGTGCAAGTGAGAAGGTTATAAAGGATAAAACTTCAGAGGATAAGATAGGGGAATCCAGCAGGGAACTAGTTGTTGGTCCATCATTATTGTCAATTGACACTTCTCAGGTAGAAAAGAAAAACATCATAGAGATGAGTCCCACTGAATTGATGATGATGGCTGCACAAAAACTGATGAAGGACGGTGATGCAGAGAGCTTGGGGTTTGATCCAATACACCTTCTTGAGTGACTTGTCCTACTCAACCCTTCAACTACTCAAGTCCATCCAATAACACTTAGTAGGGGTTTATGTTAATGATACCTCCAAGGTTTGAACCTCTTTGGATTGCCTCCTAGTTATAGCCAATGATTTTGGACAATCAACTCCACTTCTTGAGGTTGCCACCTCAATCACACACACACCACTCCAGGGCTCCAAGCACTCCTGAAAGGATCTCAAAACACAACCACTTCCAATGGGATCCCAATGCATCTACCAGGTGTCTTTGAATTATTTTGAGGCTTTTAGGATCACCAAATCCATCGCTTTGGCTTCCTAACCTTTCTAGGTCTCTACCGGGCTCAAATAGGCCTAATTGAATTAGCCCTCCCTTGGAGGTTTTAGGGTATTAGTCTGAAAATTTCCCAAACAAGGATAGAAATAAATCATGGATTTGAGTACCCTTTTGGAAGTTACAGATAATACTGAAAAAGTGCATCTAGGTTATCTTTACAAGTGGGGTTTCCAATGCTGCACTATTTTTGAGGGTTTAGGCCTCACCGGGTGACTTGGAAAGATGGGTTTGAAACTCTTCACCACTCAAAATACCTGCTCCCAAAAACTTGGTATTACTCAGGATAACTCAGAGGGATTTCCATCCATATGACACTTGGTCCTACACCAATCCCCATGTGCTCTTAAAACTCACTTTTCCTGCTGTCCTAACTCACCTACACCCAGCAGTGAGCCTAGGGCTTCATTGTTTCTCCTCCTCAAGGACCTACAAAACAAAAAATCCTATCCTATAACTATATACATACCCTAACCTAGCATTCTTAATTATTTCAATAGGTGCCATCAAAGAATGCTTAGGTTAGAGCCATTTTGTCCTTAAACCCTACTTGCAAGGGTTTTACACCTAGTTGCAAAGAATGGAAGAAATCTTTGCAACTATATACAATCAAGCCTACAAATAAAACTTAATGAAAAGTAAATTAAATCAACAATCATGCCCTGCAATGATTTTTACACAATCATGTCCGTATTGGACCATACAATCAATGAAATCAAGTGAAAACTGTCAAAAACGGTGAAAAACAAGATTGCTTCACAATCCAAAAACTTGTTCTTGCATTTCCAATCCTCCAACGCGTACAATGAAGTGAATTTTGGCTTTTATGCTCTTGGTTTAGTTGGTTCAACAAAATTTTCAATGCCTTTAACCAAAAATGCAACTTTTGCAAGAAATTGCAAAATGTTGCTCAACAACTTTTTACAACTTTTGACTCCAAGATGCAACTTTGCATTCTAATGCATTTCAAGACCCCTAAAGGTCCTCAAACACCCTAGAAGACCTAAAAACAACACAATTTACCCCTATTACATGAATTCACTCATCTGGAGTACTTCTCCTATGAACTACCTAAGCATCTCACTTCTCAGGCTGACAGCATCCTGAACACAAATGACTCAAACCAAAACTTGGACAACTCAACCATGGCTCTACTGAGTCCCAAATGGTTGGTCCATTATTACATCACAAAGATAACACACAAACTTTAAAGGAAACAAAAATTTCATTCTTGGAGTGTTAGGTTCCCTACACCAAAGGGATCCACAGATAAGGGGATTATAGATCAATCAATCACTGTTCTACACAGATTGGTCCCGGAGTGTAAGATTGAAAATGAAGTGAGCCCATCCAACAAGATTAAAGTAATCACTGAGCATATATCAAAAGACTTTTAATCCTTACAACAAATCTCAAACCGACAAGCACTAGAAAGATTTACTCAAGCTAAGAGAGCTGCATTTGATCAAGTAATTGAAACAAAGAAGAAACAGATTGAGGAAAAGCTGATCCGAATAGAAAAATCCTTGAAACAATGTACAAATATATATAGAGTATGTTGTAATACTGAAATACTTACAGAAAATGTAGATAAAAATACAAAGGAGATTCAAGAGAAAATTGCAAGTATTGCCAACTCTTTTGATGGATTGATTTTATTGACTACATCAATTAATGACCAAATTTTGATTTTGGAGAACCAAATTTCTGGTCTTGAGAAGGAGAGAGACAAAATAATTAGAAGAGCCAGAAGTTTGAGAGGCTTGGTGAGTCCCTGGTTGGATTTACTCTGTGTACACGAGAAAGAATGCATGGATATGGTGGGAAAGCCCACACCGACAGAGGTAAATGAAAAAGAGTCTTTTGCACATTTATTGATTGGACTTGTATCTATTTCTGGCACATTCAAAACTAGCTGGGATACTTATGTGGAGTTACTGGAGAAGGCTTATCCATAAATTTTGAAGTTGGTCAAGCTCCGGTAAGATATTTTTGGGATATTCATTGTACAGTTCCTATTCTTTAACACTCTTTTTAGAATTTTTAATGGCATTGATGTCAAAGGTGGAGTAGTATGGATGTGAAAAAGAATAAAAGAGTTGTATACATTAGGGGGAGTTATGGAGTAATGGATTTTTTGGAGTTATAGAGTATTTTGCACATTCAGCTCAGGGGGACCAAGGCAGGATGAAACCGACATATGAAACCTTGGCCATTTTTCACATAAGTGTTGCCATCAATGCCAAAGGGGGAGATTGTTGGCAACTGACACTCTATTGGTTGGTTTCACTATGTTATCATTGATGGCAACATGATTTTGTGTTTCGACTTTATGTTTTGGTTCTATGGTGTACCAACAGGCACTTCATAGATTCTATACCAGCACTGGCACAGACACCGACAAGACAAAAGGATTTCTTTGGTCACCAACAATGCAGGCCAACATGGTATAGTAAAGGTTATCAATATTGGAGGCTGACATATCTTGGATCCAGCATCGACAATTTGTTTTAATGATTATGCATTTATATTATCTGGCCGACATGTAATTCGATATTGTATATATCTTTGTAAGTCGACATAAGGTATAAAAAGTTGTATAGGGTATATAGGTCAGTTAAGATTAGATCATTTTAAAACAGACATGGTGATGGATATGTGATAGTAATATGATGTGAAATTATTTAGAGAGATTATGTATGTGAAGAAATTATTGTAAGGGTTATTCCAGTAAGGGGTTTAGGGTTTCAGACTGGAACAGACAGAGCTTAAACTGAAACTATATTCTGGCATAGAAGATGTTATCTTAGCAGTTCACACTTCTCAGGATTATAGTCTGGAATTTTATGTAGTCAGTGAGGCTCCTATTGTGATTGAGTAGTGTGCTCTAGGCTGTAAGCCTTCCTGCAAGTGCATGCCCCTCATATATTGTAATATCTATTCATATGACCAGTGGATTGATATTGTGGGTCACAAATCCCACCATGGTT
Source organism: Cryptomeria japonica (assembly GCF_030272615.1). Taxonomy (NCBI): domain Eukaryota; kingdom Viridiplantae; phylum Streptophyta; class Pinopsida; order Cupressales; family Cupressaceae; genus Cryptomeria; species Cryptomeria japonica. The sequence goes on along the minus strand of NC_081414.1, from coordinate 474,994,741 downwards.
TTTCCTCTTTGAGGTTTTCCACGTATAAATCTATGTGTTATGATTCTCATTTATGTGTTTGGCTTATTGGTTGCTTTACTTCTTTGGATTTTGTATGTACCGGTATACCGGTTGGTGTATGAATGTTTTAATAAGGCTAAAATTTATTGTTCTCGTATAACACTGATTCACCGCCCCCCCCCCCCCCCCCCTCTGTGCTATTGGTTTCCAACAAGTTTTGTCTTCAAAATTTGTGTAGAAGCAATATTTCATATGAGTGCAATTATATGAACTTGAATTTATTTGAAGTAGTTATCATTGCGAGTTTTGCAAGAGATTTGAATTTGATATCTGCAAGTCTTTGAGCTACAATATCAAGTTTAGAAATTAGAAGTCAAAGTCAAGAGATGGGAAATTCTAATATCTTTGAGCTACAAGATTTCTCTCTTGTATGCTTTAGGTGATATTATATCTGAAAGTCTTTGTGCTCCAATATACTATTATCTTTGTTATTAGAATTAGATAAAAAGTTGTGGAAGTCTTTGTGCTACACAAGCTTCTAAATTGTATAAATTGCACTGGTACATTGTTAGGTTGTTCATTAGCTTAGCTTAACTCTTAATGATTATTATTGCTCATGCCAGTCTCTTGAGAGTTCCAAGTATTTAGAGAAGTAGAACCCTTTATTCTGAAGAAAGAGAATAACGTAACGTTCATTATGAAAAAAAGATAATTGAATGATTGTAACACCCTTGGATAGAATACACAATTTTCAAATTGAAACTAGTTCCCTAAGTGGAAAGGCAGAAAGAAGGTAGCCTCCCCTTTGTGAGGAGAGATTTAATCTCACACACTATGGTTGAAACTCACATTTTGTAAACCTTTCCAATTTGCAAAATTTTCAACCAACACATACCAACAGATTTGAAAGGCTTTTAGAAGGGTTTTGTGGAGTTCTTACCTTCCAGATTTATGAGTTTATTTTGTCTCTATTTGGAGGGTTTTTAGACGAGCCAAAACATAATTTCTAGACACTCTTCAAACATATTCAAACCAGTATGAGGCTGATTTCTCATTTATTTCTATAAAAAAAATTCTCGAAATTAGTTTATTTTGAAATACAAATATGAGTTTAAAATATGAAAACCAGTTTGTGGATTGACATTCATTTTAATTTTATTTTCTCAAAATTATATATATGTGTGCATATACATATGTATGTATGACTGTATATACATATGTATGCACAGATGAAACCAAACACTCTTGTTGCTACAAAACTATGTATAAGAATGGAATTTATAATCATTTGTAGACCTGCAATTCTATACACACATGGCCACATACATGCATATGAACATCGATGTTTGTTTTGAACGTGCTATTTTTCCTTACTCTATGATTGCAAACTTTCAGTAGAAATTAAAATCATCGTGCATGTATACATGGATCTTGATTAACTTATGCATATAGAAATGGTTAAATATGATATTTTTTTCTATAAATAATTAAATGCATGCAACCATATAGATCTCTTGAATGTATGAAGGATAGTAAAATGAATTTTTTATTTCTCTTGTGCATGAAAAGAGGTATCCATATTAATAAATTTTGCATGAATTACAATAGGGAAAATATTGCATGTAAATTTCCATGTAATATTATCAATTGCATGTAGTTCCATAATATTATCAATTGCATGAAAAGGGAAAGTTAGTTTTCAAAGTGCATGCATGTTTGTTTATTATGTCATAATTGAAGTGGATGTAGTTAGACATATGCATGTCTACATGAGTGTTTTATTTTAAAGAAAAGAGATGGTTTCCTTTGTGAGTTATGGGTTTAAGATTTTGGGAATGGGTGTCAAATATGGAATAACATAGAAGGTTGATCCTCTTTTTGAGAAAAATCGAATATTTAAAGGTACTTTGGCCAAAGTCATGTATTCACTGAAATAGATGAATTAGCCTAACAAAATTTATATATTATGTTTCTATGCCATATCCCGATAGTAGGACATATATTTCATAAAAACAAATGCATGTAGATATGTAAAGTTGCATTAGGTTTCCCTCCTGCCTATTGTTTCTAGGTATCTAGGCATTTTGTGCAAGGACAAGTATCTTTTGTATTATGAATAATTTTGGGGGAGTGTAAGCTTTGTGGTTGGGTGGAAAAGTGCTTGAGCCATGTTCTCATCTCTCAAGTTGCAAATGACAGATGGGTTGATGGCGCTCAGAGGCACATAATTACTTTTCATATTATAATATTCATTGTATATACTTGTAAATTATACATTGTTCTTGTATTGACTTATCTATCAGGCATGAGGACCTATGATGTAATTATTATTTATCTCATGAACATGTGGCAACACCTATATTAAGAACTACATTATTTTTATGTATTGATACTTATTGTGGAAATTGAAATGTTATCTTTTATTTTTGTATTATTGAAATTATGAGTAAATGATTTATTTGTGAGATTTAATTTAAGGGTTGCATCCCTTACACCCAATCACCCTCGAGTTGATTTTAGTAACCCCATTAAAATTTAGTTTATGTCTTTGTTCTGGAGGAGCACCCCATTGAGCCTCCATCCATAGATTTGTATTTTGCATACTGTTTCCCGAGGGAACCCTAAGTTTATTCCAGACCTTTTGCATCTCATTGTCCCACATTGAGACATATTCTATTTTCTTGTTATTAACCTTGAAATTGATTACTTCACAGATATCATCCTTAATTTTTGAGATGATCGATTCCACAGGCAAGGCCTTGTCAGATAATATTCTCCTATTCCTTTCTCTCTGAATTTTCAAACTGTCATCAAGGGTGCAACACACTAGAAGTCACACCACATTGATCTTCTTCCAATGGAAGGCCAACCACTCAAAAAGCTGAAAAAGTGTTTCATTTTCACTGTGGACCATCTAATAGAAGCTAGTAGCCATTCTAAACATTGGGAAGAACACAAACACCATAAGAGTAAATTATTAGAGGTTTCCTCATTAGAGAAACACATTGGGCACACATTAGGACCTTCAACCCCCACAATATTGAGCTTATCACTAGTCCAAATGTGACCATGAAGAGTAGTCCACATAAATGCTCCCACATGGGGGACAATGCTTTTATGCCAACAAAGTCTACTCAACCAATCCTTCTATTATGTTTGCTTTGTACCATATATCCCAATCTTGTCATATATTCTCCAAAATTAGAGGTAGACCAAATAATTTTGTCCTCGTCAAAGGACAATATAATCTTCCTCTTTTTCAAAATTTATGTCAGAATTAGTCCCAGTGAATTAGGAAAGTTTAGCTCCATAATCAAATTCCATTCAAAGAAATTTTTACCCATGTTCAATGGCACAACATAGTCAACCACATATTCTCCATTACTTCTCATTGTATCAACTAACTAATCATAGTTCTCAAATGAGTTAATGATAGCCTCCTTCCCGTTCAAAGAATTCTACCAAAATATAGCATACAAGTTGTTACCTATCTTCCAAGATAAATGATTAGTAATCAAGTTTTTGCTCTCCCAAATGAACTTCCAGATTGTTGAGCCACCAGAGGAATTGGCCATAGTAAGTACCCTACTTATGGCATCATTGTCTAAATATTTTCTCTTCATTATTCTACACCACAACTTCTTAGGCTCCTTGAACATTTTTCATGTAAGCTTCACACCCAAAGTGACATTTTGCAGCTTTATTTTCCTTAGACCCACGCCCCCATCCTCCTTTGTCATGCACGCGGTGTCTGAGTTTATTAAAGGGATACACTTATCCTCTTTTGCACCTCACAAAATCTTCAATTTTTTTTTCCAATGTAGATATAACTTAACTTGTGAGTTTAAAGCAAGAAATTAAAAATATATAGGGATAGCTGAGAGAATTGACTTTATCATTAGAATTCTACTAGCTTGGGAATATACAGTGTTTTTAGATTGACGTTTATTTATAATTTTTTCCCAATATGTGGATCTAGTAACTCCAACAAATAGGGGCACCCCAAGGTATTTTGATAGAAGCTAAGATATTGGGAAACCAATAATCTTCATGATTCTTTTTTGATTATTTTTTTTAATTTTAAAAAAGAATATTTATGACTTGTCTTTGTTCAACAATGCCCTTGAAGAAGGGAATAATCATTGAGCCCTCCTTTAATCACCTCAACCTCCCTAACTGAGACCTTCCCAAACAAAAATGTAGTGCCTCCAAATTTGAAATGGGTGATGGGATCCAAAGTAGCATCTATTGTAATTCCTTTCCATAACCTTAAGGACTATAACTGTCTAATATGTCTACCCATTACTCCAACCATGATGACAAATAAAAATGGTGAGATTGGATCACCTTGGTGCAAACCATTCATGGACTCAAAAAAGCCAAACAATGAACCATTAACAAGAACATAGAGTCTTGGTGTGAAAAAACATGCTTTGATGATTTTGATCCACTTGGACTCAAAGCCAACCTTTTTCAAAGTCTCAAGTAGAAACTCCTAGTTTACATTATCATAAGACTTGCTCACATAAAGCTTGATGAACATGCCTTTTATTTTCTCTGTTGTTATTGAGTGAATGGTTTCTAATGCAAGAATTATGCTATTAGTGATGTCTCTACCTGAAGTAAAACCATTTTTCTCCTCTGAGATCAACTTCTCCAATAGATTTTTCAATCTATTTGCTATTTCTTTTGAGATAATCTTATATATTATGTTACAAAGAGATATTGGCCATAAGTCTGCCATGGAGTTACATTCACTCTTTTTTGGTATTAAAACTATTACAATATTATTCATATCTTTTACAAATTGTCTACTACGCCTGACATCTTCTGCAAGTCACTAGATATTGTTTCCAATGAAGTTCCAACAAACTTCATAATATCTGTCTAGAAAGTCGTCCAATCCAAGGGTCTTTTTCAAGGTGTAGCCAAATAGTTGCCACCTAATTTTCCTCTAAAAAAATGGTTGCATCAACATCTTGTTTTCACCCATCATTGGGAATAAGACTAGGTAACTCTCTACATTTCTTCTTATCCAGACATGAGCCACCACCCAATAATGCCTAGAGGAAATCAATCACAAGCTCCCAAATACTCATCTTGTCTCGACACTAGGAACTATCAAACATCCTTATCCACTTGATATGATTCATCTCTCTTATTATTTTAATTGATATGTGGAAATATTTAGTATTTGAGTCTCCAGCCCTAATCTAGAGTGTTCTCACTCTATCCTTCCAAAAAAGCTCTTCTCTCATGAGCCATTTGACAAGTTTTTCTTTTAGTTTCTCCTCATTTAAATAATCCTCTATGAACATCCAATCTCTGATAACTTTGTCATTTAAGGTTGATAATTTAGCCTCAACTGAGACTTTTGATGTGAAAATATTCTTAAAAATCTCCTTATTGCATATGTGCAACTTGTTCTTTATGAAGATAATTCTTTTCATGAAGCAATAACTCACTATGTCATTATATATATCATTATCTTTACACCATTTTTCTCAACAACCAACCAGTGAGCCATTCCTCTGTAATATATTTTCAAATGTGAAGTATACATTACCAATTTTGTGTCTTTTTCAACCTCAATTTGCACTAGGAAATGGTTTGACACATAGATAGGAAGAATGGATGACCAACAAGCTATGCCTCCATTCATCCAAAATGGTCCTAAAAAGAATTGATCTAGTCTTTCAGATATATTAGTAAAGTTAATTCTTTGATTTGTCCAAGTAAATTTGTTATTTTTTGGAACACAATCGATAGGCTAAATCTCTTCTACAAATTTCTTGAAATCCAACATGATTGTGTTGAGTTTTGTTAAGCCCCACTTTTCTCCAAGAGATCTTGAAGGACAATTCTAGATTGGTCAACCTGCATCTAATGTTGCATGAAATCCACCCTTTTTTATTCTAATAAGGAGGCTATGATGGAGTTTGGATTCCACGTAATCCCTAAACCTCAAGATTGTCCACTCGCATTTTGAAAAAGCCCTTCCCATCCCTAACAATTCTTAAAAATTAGTTCCATCTTCTGCACTGATTTTCATTTCTTGAAACAAAACAATATCTTATGATATGCTTATTAGGGGCAAAAAGACCCCTAATGTTCCATATGAGGATCCTCATTATTCCCCAATTGAGGCCTTTGCTCCCTTTGTCTTTTTAAGAAAAACAATTACACTAATCAAACCTTTCTTAGATGCTTCATTCTCCCTCTTCTATTTGTTAGACTTCCTACCCTGTCCCTTCTTCACTTTCCCAAGGATCTTTACTGTAGATTGATTAATACATCTAGGATTGATGATAGTTAATTTATCTTCCCATAAAAGATTCACCATATGAGTCCCTCTCGCTATCTAAATGGCCCTCTAGTGTTAGTGAAGGTTATTATTTTCCTTATGTTAGAGAATAATTATTTTTCCTACTCATTATTAAGCTTCCTTAGGTTTTATTATAATGGTTAGTATGAGGAAATGTGGCATAATCCTTCAATCACATGTGTCAGTCACACCCACATTTGGGTAGTTGAATATCACACCCTCTTTTGGATTTATTTGCCACCTTTATAACCATTTCTTTGTACTTACCTGAGTTGGCATAACCATGCATTTGGCATTTACCAAGTAGGTGAAACTCCCACCTATTCGAGGTTGTTGGGAGTTATTATTCCTCTTGGATTTATTTGTTCATATTTTTTTATATAAACAACCCTCGCTTCTCCCTATGCTGAAGGGCACTAGTTCAAATTATTTGAGTGCTAGTTCAGTGCTAAGGGAGTGTTGAGTTTCATTCATCTCTGGATTCTTGTCTTGCTTTCCGTCAATCATTTTGATCTTAGGTGGCTTCACAACTAAATCCAACATGGTATCAGAGCTAGTTGTGAGTTGTGGGTTAGCAACTTTTTAGGAATCTAGAGTCATTTATTTTTTAAAAGCATAGTATGATATTCTCTTGCATTCGATGATGTCTTGAAGAATTAGAAACGCTTGAAAGAACTTTAGTTTAATAGGTTTCCTATCTCTTGCTTTTTAGTGCAAGTATATTAGAACCTCTTGGAGGGAATTTGAGCTCACCGTTGAGTTTAGAGTAGTCAAGAAAGTCAGAAACACCTTTTATTGAGTCTATATCAGACAATGGATGCAAAATTGGTGAAGGTTTGAAGCAAAGCTTTCACAACAAGCTCCGAAGGGTAGCTATTTTTTTAGGGCATTTCTAGGTCAAATGGACTGCGCCATTGCATCCAAAAGGCCCAAAAACATTAAAATTGATTGTTAATTTGTCAATTTTCAACACAATCAAATTTGAGGCAAATTTTTTTTTAGAAGTTGAGCCTAATACCCACTCACCATTGAAGTTTTAAATTTTGCACCCGAACTTTTGAAGGCCCGTTCTCAACCATACAAAGGAGTTTTTTTTAACAATGTTTTTTTTATTTGAGGTAGAATTTTTTGACCTTCACAATGGTAAAATCATTTTTTGCTTAAGTGATCTCAGTTTTTTTTTAAATCATTTTTTTCATTAAATCTAAAGGATATAATCATCATATTGTCAACTTCAAATGTACGTAACTTTCACATATGACCTCAGATCAAGGTGATTCTTTTTTTGAAACTTGACAATTTTTTGAGTATTCCATGGTGGTGCTATTTTTGAGGTTATCATTCTGAGATTATATTGTACTTTTAGTATTTGAGTCTTATTCTAGACATTGTAAAACTTTGGTAAACATCTATAGCATTGTAAACAAACTTATTTATAAAGTACCACAATCTTTTTTTTTTCTTTTTTTTTGGGGGGGGGGGTCTCTCTCTTGGTGTAGTATCGTAAATTGTCAGCAGACCAATTTACATGTCATGTTGGTGCCCCTACTTTAGCATGTCTCCCCCTCATCTCCTATCTGGGTTTTTTCAATGCCTTAACTCCATTTCTGATGCCATGTGCACCTGCCAACTTATTTCCTAGAGGGATATCCTTCTCCTTGGGGCTTATTAAGGTCCCTGATTAAGGAGGACCAGGGCGCTAGCACCCTGGTCCTAGGACCAGAGTGCCCAACACCTTGGACCCCCTTGGTCAGGCCCCATTTTGAAATATAAGTTGGGCCTTATCTCTCTAGTGAGAAATAAAATTGGTGGCTCAACATGATCGTTGGAGGCCGACCTAATCGATAAATGACCTAGAATTTCCTATATGAAGACATTTGATCAACCTAATTTCATCCAGGTATTCTAAGACTCTAAGCAATCAATCCAACAATCTTGCATCCATGAAGCATTCATCATCAAGCATTTTTAGAGATCTTCAAGGCTACACATTCTTCATTCATCCATTGTGGAGCAAAATTACATCATTCATATGAAAGCATGTGTGTGTGATTAGGGTTTTGTCATGTCCATGCCATTTTATACAACATATGTGATTACATCCAAGAAGCAAAGCATCGTCATCAATAATTGCAAATTTGAGGCATACCTTTCCATTATTTATTTCAGTATTTTCAATATTTCATTCAAGGTTAATTCCTAAACCAGGGTTTGACTTAGGCAAACCCCTATTCCCAACCTATTCCCCTTCTCTAGCATGCGCAGGAACTAGTACGAAGTTGTGATCTTTAGGATTGACTTTATTTATAGAGATGAATAGGTTCCCCTTAGGATGACAAAAAGTGTGGAGGACTAGAGCGACAGGCATGTTGGTCCCGACAAATTAGGAGCTCCTTTTAAGAACAAATTTGAATACTATTATATTACTCACATCCAAGTTCGTGACTCAATCCAATTACTGTAGCTCACTGTTTGTGCATAATTACTTCAACTCCAACACATTCACAATAATTTTAGCATTTCAACAATTTAGCTTAAAAGAGGGAATAAATCTCCAATATCAATGAATCTAATAAGAATTCTCAACCATATCCTTGTTGATTTGTGGCTAGATCTATTAGGTTCACCCCTCTTGAGTGTAGTGGTCCCTAAGCCTAAAATTAGCTATTTTTACCTTAATTGGGTGAAAGCCCTAATTTTTTACCATTACACTTGGTGTGTGTGATTTTGGATCTATTATCTTATTTGTGCTCTTCTTTTCCTACACATGGGTCATTATAAGGTTCCTTTACTTACACCATATAACTATGCAACTTGGCATCAACATGTATGGAATGCACTAATACAACTTGGGTACACTCCATATGTTGAGCAAAAGGAAGTTGAACCTACATAAGGTAAGGAAAAGATAAAATGGATGCTTGAACAAATAAAAGATCTTGGATATCTTTGTACTTTTGTTTTCCTTGATCTAATGTTATAGATTGAAGCATGTGAAACTTCACATGAATCTTGGGAAAAGCTAAAAACTTTGTACGGTACAATTGATGAAGTTAGAGGCTATCAGATAGATAATGATTTGTTGAGTCTCGATCCAAAGAACTTTGACAACATCCAAGATTTCATAGCTAAGGTTAATGATTTGAAAGCACAATGTAAAGAATGTGGTATTGAGAAAAATGATATTCAATTAGTTTATAATGTATTGAACAAACTGGGTCCTAAATATGCATCTTTTGTTTCTAGTTTTCATACTCATAGGTTAACTATGTGATTGACTTATGTTAAGCCTTCATTTGCATCTTTTTTCTGAGATGTTGATACATGAATAACAAAAGCTTCTTTCTATGGGTCTCATTAAGCCATCGAGAATCATGCCTTGTTAGCTAATCAACCTAAGGGATAAAAAGAGTCAAGACAACCTGGCAAGAAACAAAAGAATTTGAAGAAAATGCCACACACATAGATCATATTCAATAGACGATTCATCTAAGAAGGAGAAGCCTCCTTGTTCATATTGCAAAAGGACTGGACATGAAGAACATTCTTATAATAAGAAGGATATTGATGAATTGAAACACATTCTTAAGAAGAACAACATTGATCTTCCTTCTAGAATGTCTGAGTCAACTTCTTCTTTGCATTCAAAACAGTCAAGATCTACTAAGGTAAAAGGTCGTGCAGGACTTGCTTCTAAAGTAACTGGAAATAAAGTTAAAGCTCTTTGTGCTACTACAAGTTGTGAATCAGGAAGATGGATCCTAGATTTTGGAGCTTCTCATCATATGGCTTCTACAAACTGTCTATGTTATCTTCTTTTAAGCCTTGTGTTATGCCACCTATTCTGATGGGTAACAACACTTACATGAGTTTAATTGGGAAAAGTTCTATTGATATTGGGGATGGAACTTTCAATGATATTTTGTGTGTACCTCATTTGTCAAACAATCTTCTCTCCATCTATTAGATCACCCATGGTGGAACATGGAAGATTATAGACTTCATACTTGATTTAGTCATCATTCGAGACTTGGATAGTAGAGAGATAATTGCTACTAGGATGGTTGATTGTGCATCTCAGCTAAATACACCTTTTTCAAACTTTACACCTGATGATGGTTACGATCCTTTGGCTCTTGATCACACTCCTAGTGTAAATTTTGATTTTGAGAATTTTGGTTACTTGAACTTGGATATTCTCACATCAAATCTAGTTAATGGACCTTGCATTCCTTATCCTCCATCCATTGTTTCTTCCGAGGGTACTTTTGTTTCTACATTCATGGCTACTTGTGATTCAGTGCATCAGGATATACATCGTCTTCCAAATACAAGCACATTGGATGAATACTTGATAGACATTGCGAGTTTATTATTGGAGTCTCATATTTCAGACTTGGGAGACACTCTTCATGATATTCATCTTGTATTTGGTGAAGTTGGTTCTTCTTTAGTTGTTGTGGAGGAACCTTTAGATCCTCTCATTTATCCTCCACATGATCGTTCATCATAGTTTGATATGATTGTGGATAGATTTGATCAACATTTGGAGGAGGATTCTTTATCTTTAGGGGAGATACTTGAGTCTTTGGATCTTGTTATACATACATCTCTACTAAGTTATGAATTGTCATCCTCATCAATGTAGCCTAGAACACCTGATTTGAATGTGATAACTTTCAACATCAACATGGAGACACATGATCAGTTTTCAGACACTTCATACATTGTGCTCTTTCTTCCTTCATATTCCTTTTAGGAATGGGAATATGTTCTTCATCTACCTTTGGTTTTATTTCTTCCTTAAGGGGAGGAATGTTGTTCAATGATCATGGTCAATCTTCTACATCCTCTTTCGAGCATCGGCCATTGGTACAGTTGGCTATTTGAAGAAAGGCTACATAGTCTTTATTATCCTTTCTATTTTAGAGGGGAATTCTTCCTTGCATGAGATTCTTTCTTGTGTTGGAAAACTTGTTTTCTTTTCTATATTTTGGGAAGGATTTTGTCTAGCTAGGTTTTCTCCTTTTCTTTGTTTGTGAGAGATTGTTTGTACATGGATACTTAACATGGCCTTGTAGCTGGGACCCATCTTCGTGTCTTTACACCCACCTAAGCTATGCTTAAGGGGGAGTGTTAGTGTAGGTTTTTATTTTCCTTATGTTAGGGAATAATTATTTTTCCTACACATTATTAAGCTTTCTTAGGTTATATTATAATGGTTAGTATGAGGACATGTGGCGTAATCCTTCAATCACGTGTCACTCACACCCACATTTGTGTAGTTGAATGTAACACCCTCTTTTGGATTTTATTTGCCACCTCTCCATAACCATTTATTTGTTTTTACGTGAGTTAGCATAACCATAAATTTGGCATTTACCAAGTAGATAAAACTCCCACCTATTTTGGGCTATTGGGAGTTATTATCCCTATTGTCCATTTATTTGCCCATATTTTCTTATATAAACAACCCTCACCTCTCCCTATGCTGAAGGACACTAGTTCACTTGATTTGAGTGCTAGTTTGGAGCTAAGGGAGTGTTGAGTTTTTTCATCTTTGGATTCTTGTCACAACCAACTCCAACATCTGGGACCTCACCATTGTCCTTCCCTAAATTATTTGGTTCAACATTGTTTGGATTGCTCAAAGCTTGCAATAATGGACATCAATATGGGGTAAGGCCCCCTCCATCCTCTTATTCAATATGTTACATGAACCTTTTTGTAATGGTTCCTCATAAACTCCTTCAGCTTGTAGAGGACATGATTGCAATTGCTCTAACAAAGTCTTTTTACCATTATTAATATTAGATTCAGCTCATTCCTTTGGATGAGAGTTTTATTTTTTAGAATCCATTTTTCGGTGGAATCCAACAACTACTCTCCATATGATCCCTTTTTCGACATCTTAAGCAAAAAATATTTCCTCATTAATTTTGACTCTATATAACTAGAAGTCTTCATCTACATGTAACCTAACTTCTTCAAGGATCTTCTTCACTACTGCAATTTTGATGCATGTGTATAAATAAGTCACCATTGGCTAAATCTGCATCGACATCCATTAATGTTCGTAGGGATCTACCAATTTTTTTGTAGACACTCCTTCGACTAGTATTGAATTGGGGGATTTTGAAGTCGTATCCATACATGTTTATCACATGGCTCCAAATGGTTGGGTCAAAATTAGGGTACCATCATTTCATATATAATGGATACTTCCCCATAGTCCATGGTCCACCTCGCAAAATTTTATCCCTTTCTTTTTTGTTTGCAAAGATGACTATGAAGAAGCCTTTCCGCAAGAATTTGGTTATTTCTTGGGTTTTCCAAGTGTCTGCAATCCAATTCCTGATCTTAGCCCGCTCCATTTTAGGTTTGATAAATCGATAAATTATTACGAGTTCTTTTAACAAACCTAGATCTGGCTCAGTTTTTTCTGTCAAGTTGATAGTTCGTATTCCTTTATTAGATAACCAAGGACATGACTCTTCTTCCTTGGGATTTGCACATGTTTTCATGATGTTTTTGGAATTATTAGGGTTTCCTGTGATTTCCCACTCTGACGTTCCACTGTCCTTCTACATTACACAAGCTCTTTTTTATATTAATTCAATCCAAAATAACTATTAATATTCTTGCAGCCTTTATTAATTAAATACTTTAAGATAAAAATTCTCTAATAATTAATAATTATTTCATTATTTCATTAATCTTTTCTATTCATAATTAATTAAATAACATTTATCAAATAATTATATTATTTAATAAATCTCTCACTTTGAATAAATAAAATTAATTTTTATTTTCTATGTGCACTTACACCTCATCTAATCCTCCCACCTTAGCAATCTATGTGCATTATAGATCCTACTCTCCATAAAATTTAACACTTTCCTCTCAAATTAAACAAATTCAAATAATATATTTAATTTTCCACCTCAAATAAATAAAATTAATATTTTATTTATTTTCAATATGCATTTACACTTCACCTTATCCTTCTACCTCATCAATCCATGTGCATTATAGATCTCACTCTCCATAAAATTTAACACTTTCCTTTCAAATTAAACAAATTCAAATAATTTATTTATATTTCCACCTCAAATAAATAAAATTAATATTTTATTTATTTTCTCTATGCATTTACACCTCACTTATCTTTCCACCTTACAAATCCATGCGCATTATAGGTCCTACTTTCTCTCAACATTTCTCAACCGTTGATTTTGCCACTTAATCCCTACCATTGATCAAATGTGTGTGAGACATATAAATAAGACCTTCACCCCCCTCATTTTTGATATAGTCAAATTACCAAGCATCTATCAAGCATTTTCAATCAAGAGCTAGCATCTATCAAGCATTATCAAGCATTTATTTGTCATTATGCAATCATGGTTATGTTATTTTAAAGATCAACACACATATCAAAAGAATTCGAGCAAATCTCAAGCAACAATGAAGTCTCCTAAGGTCTTTGTATTGGTATTACTTTTTATCATTTGATTTTATGTATAGATATTAAATTCCTTTTCTTGTTTGGTGGATTGTAAGTGTTTATGGTGAAAATGGATAAAATAATAACGATATTGAAAGGCTAAATGAATTCAACCACAAAACCCTAGCCTAACAACAACAAAGATCCACCATAACATATGAAGATTACCTAAGACAATGCAAATCAAATGAAATCACAAAGATTATACCATCACATGTCCAATAGGGTTTTGATCTCCATTCTTCCTATCTCCATTGATCTTGCTTGATATATTTGCTCTCAGATTTTATGTGCACAAGAGCTCAACAAAGAACGGAATGTGGTTGCAAGTAGGATCGTAGTGTAGTCAAGTGCATAAAAGATGATTAGGGTTTGATAATGAAGGAAGTATCTCCTTATATAGAAGACACTGTATGAAATGGAGGGATAAGATTGAGAGGTGTAAAAGGAGGTCGGCTATGATTAGAGGGTAGGTAAAAGAAATAATAAAATAATGAAAGGGGTATGTAGTGTATGAATTAAGAGATGAATGACATGTGTCATGGGTAGAAAAGGTTAATGACTTAATTAAATAAATAAAGATTTATTTAATTAATAGAAGAAGTGGGATCAATTAAATAAATAAGATATTTATTTAATTTAGGAAAAAGATAATTTAAATAAATAAAGGTATTTATTTAAATGAGAAATAAGGCTAGAAGAGGATAAATGAATGAATTAATTAAATAAAGATTTATTTAATTAATAGATGAATTAGGCTAAAGTAATTAAATAAATAAAATATTTATTTAATTAGACATGACAATTTTAGGTGTCTACATTTTGCCCCTCTTTGAGACAATGCGGCTTGTCGCGTTGTTTCAAAGAAGATAAGATAACTGATACAGAGTTGCCCCAAGATGGAAATGATATGCCCCCTCGAGAGATTGGATGAAAATGTCTGGAAAGATTGCAGACAATCTCTCGATAAGAAAGACGGGATAGAATGGACTGACTGGATAAAGTGACAGAGTCACGGGATAAAGAAGACTGACACAGGAAACGAGGGCTAGGGGTAGTCTATAAGATAGACCACGGGGGAAAATACATCCTCATTGTCATCTACACATCCACGAGAGCAGAGTGCAGAGCGAAAATAGAGTAGCAGCAGTCAGTAGCGATGGCCTTCGTTCACAGATTCGACCGCGTTCGCCGATTCCAGAGGCCAGCAGAGGCAAGAGAGCCGGTAAGTACCACCAAACCTCCTTGTACTTCGACGCATTTATTATTGTCATTAATGCATACTAGGTAATGTAATAAATGCGCGTAGAATAGGGTCCAAAAAAATGTCCAAAAACGTCCAGGCGCGTCTGCGTTGGTGCCAAGCGCGTCCATGCTCGCGAGGCGTGTTTGTGTTTGTGCCAGGCGCGTCTGTGCCGAATGCGGCCGTGTTTGTGATGTGCAGGCGCGTCTGTGCCAAGAAGGCACGTCTATGTCGCCCAGGTGCGTCTGTGCAGAGCATAGGCATGTCTGTGTCTTTCACGCGCGTCTGTGCAGTCTTCAAGCGCGTTTATGTCAGGAAAGCGCGTTTGTGTCTTCTAGGTCAAATCGGCAGTTCTGTGATGAACATACGCTGTCGATTGGATAAGCTGCTGAGAGGATACACTCAAGCAGGTCCTCTAGGGAAGACTAGGATAGATCAAGGCACTTTGTGATGAACAGTGAGTACCAAGATAGAGTACTTTGTGATGAACATGGAGTACTAAAATAGAGCATCACTTTGTGATGAACAGGGAGTGCCACACACGTAGTACTTTTTGATGAACAGGGAGTACCACTAGGATAGAAGCAACACTTTGTGATGAACAGTGAGTGTCACTAGGATAGAAGCAACACTTTTTGATGAACAGTGAGTGTCACTAGGATAGAATGTCAGATGCATTTAGATAAAAAGTAGCATTTTGTGATGAACAGTGAATGCCACGATGACTGACATGATTGATTTGCTTGACTGCAGGAGTATTTGCCTATGCTGGAGTCACAGGAGAGATTCCCGTCGACTCAGAGGTTGCGACCTGAGCTGACAGCCGAGGAGCGAGCTGCGATCGAGGCTATGGGATTGAGACATGTGTTGTATGTGCCTAAGTTTCGGGCGAACATGGGACTGTTGACTGCGCTAGCAGAGAGATGGCACTCCGAGACATGTACATTTCATTTGCCGATGGGGGAGATGACAGTCACCCTCGAGGATGTATATAGGATTTTGAGGATACCGATCGATGGGGAGTTGATCCCATACGATTGAGATGGAGACAGGGAGGCCCTAAGACGAGTGTTCTAGGACCCAGGACTAGAGATGAGGGCTGGACATGTGGCTTGGGATACGATGACAGCGACAGGGCTAGCGCTGCCAGCAGTGATAGGAGGAGCGATCAGTGGGTTCCTGTGTCCGGATAGGGCGACACGGGGGTTGGCTGTAGGCTGGGGAGGTGCACTGGAGACACTGGTGACACAGCACACTAGATATGCTTGGGGACCGTGTGTGCTGGCACACCTCTACTATGAGCTGCATCAATTTGTATACCACAGATCAGTGGGATTGAGCTGCAGGGTGACATTATTGCAGGTGTGGGCCTATGAGCATCTGCCAGTGATGAGACCGATACACTTCAGAGGCAGAGGTCACAGACGTAGTTTTGTGCACTTATACGACATGATCACGTCGCAACCACGGATTGGCAGACTAGAGCATTGGCGGTGAGTGATTGATAACATTGATGTGGTCATATGGAGGCCATATCTAGGATGTGAGCAGTGGGAGGATGATGCGGTAGAGCTGCCCTACACCTTCTAGAGCAGGTACCTGATTGGGCGGACGCCCTATGTGCTAGAGAGGCAGCTAGTGGACAGGGTTGGCAGGCAGTTTGGCAGGATTCAGTGGATGCCACGGGGCTCAGGCATGTATGCACGGACTGTGAGAGATCAGGCATAGTTTGGGCCCTTGCTATCGTATGATTAGGCTGTGATGCAGCTGGTAGAGATGATGCCCCTACCCTGGGACATGTGGCCAGAGATTGAGGATGCCGGCATAGATGCCGAGTACACAACATACTGGGCGGAGCATCCATTCCCACGCCTGACGGATCCGGGAGAGCTATTAGAGGGAGATGGTGGTGGGGATGATGATGATGATGGAGCTGATGGGGGCAGAGGCCGACAAAGGAGGAGGGGAGCAGTTGGAGAGAGGAGGGTTGCACCGCGGAGGGAGGGTGGAGAGGATAGGCAGGCTCGGGTGGTGAGGGGTCGCGGTGGATTGCCGCTACAGGTGCCAGCAGCACAGGGTCCCAGACAGGTGCAGGTACAGGGACAGGTACATGGACAGGTACTAGTACAGGCACCAGTACAGGCACAGGCATAGGGGCAAGCACCCGTACAGGGGGAGCCACAGGGGGCTGAGGCCGAGGAGGATGAGCTAACGGAGCTGAGGGAGATTTGTTAGGGACAGGCAGATGAGATCCAGGAGTTGGAGAGGGAGAGGGATAGGCTTAGGAGGTGGCTCCGAGATACTAAGCGGGAGCGAGACCAGGCCATTTAGCGCTACACAGAGGCTGAGATAGCACTGAGGGCTGGGAGGTAGGCAGCAGAGGACACAGGGGCCGGATATGCTTATGTCCTGCGGGCAGGGGAGGAGATCGGTTATTGGCGAGATCTCTATTATGGTGCAGTGCCAGCTGATCAGCGGGCGAGGAGCTTCCATAGACCATCGCCAGATAGAGGAGACAGAGGGGATGATCCTGGGGCGGGTCCTTCAGGGGCTCAGATTCCATCGAGGCCAGGCGGCTCTGAGGGAGGGAGTTCATCATAGCCATAGAGGGCTCCCTATGTATCAGTATTGTACCATTTTTGTATGATGATGTAGACACCTTCGGGTGATTGTAGCCATATGATTTTTTGACATCATTGTATCATGACACTATATATATATATATATGAGATGATTCATCTTTGCGGCAGCTATATGCATGCATACCTATGTGATGAGATGTTTCATGATGTATGTTTCTATGTGATGCTTAAGATATGGATGCAAATATGTATATGATGCAATGCAATATTTTTGTTCTTTTATGTTTTATATATGTATGCATGATGCAAATGTGAATGTATGTAATGCAGATGAATATGATAATGCAAATGTAAATTGTGCTAACGGGTGTTGTGTGCAGGATGTGATGCAGTTGTGATATCTATATGTATGTATGAAATGTTTATATGTGGTAATGCAGGTGCAACTATATGAAATGCAAATGTTTTTGGCGTGTCATTATACTCAGTCATGTGATAGCAGGCTATGCGGACTCGAGAAGGATGATGGAAGTCAATCAAGAAAGGGGGATGGAAGATAGAAGATATGAAAGTGAAAGAGCTTCTTGTGCGTTATCATCATTGAGCTTTATTATGGCAAGTAGGTTATGACAATCGAAGCATATGTTCGACCCAAAAAGTCATTGTACTTGTTTGCATGGAGATAAGACAGTCACAAACAAGGAATGCCCCAGTTCACACTAGACTCATAGTGTCCTCATATCCTTGGACAAGTCATAGCATTACTAAGAGACAATCCACAGATAGCAAATATAAATAGGTGACGATACCCCATCCTCGCCTTTCTAGTCAAAGACATCCTGGAGATAGAATCTCTAGTCAAAGACATCCCAGAAAAGCTAAAAGACATGTCACCAAAAAATATGAAATCAAAAGAAAACCAAGAATCGACACCAACATCCACTATAGCCCTCAAGTTTAGTGTCTCTTTTCACTTGCATAAGTCTTATTTGATTGTGGGCACAATGTTTGCTTCCACCAAATGGATAGATAGCACTGAACCATATGTTGTCTGAGTCTGTTGAAAGATTTGATTTGTTGAAGCTCATTGTTGTTGCTGTGTCTCATCTGAAACTGACTAAATCCATGAAACTGATACTTTATTGCGGAGAAGACGAAACTTTATTGCGGATCTGTGATGCAAATGTTGCTTTATTGTGGATCTGTGATGCAAATGTTGCTTTATTGCGGATTGTGCACGGATAGACTGAAGGAAGCTGGAAGAAACTGCACTCCTCGAAACATGTGATGTTCTCAGTTCCACGCCCATCACTAGATGTAGGATTTGCCTTAGCCACAGATAGGAGCTGATTTATTATGGATGGAAAGGGAGAAAAAAGGGAGGTTTATTATGAATGGCTAACCACTCTTGGGTAGATCAATAACAAGTCATGATGGAAATGGGTAAGTTTATTATGAACGAATAGGTTGTGAGTGTGTGCAAAGTGAAAGGATGAAAGTGAATCCTGAAGGAGGGAGGAGCAATGTCTCTACACATGGCGCTAGTGACCCAGTTTTCACCATGGTACTTGCCCAGGGCGCCACCGAAGTGGTTTTCACCGTTGGATGAAATTATTTCTCTTTACTTTTTTCTATTTTTCAATGTTTTTTGTGTCACAAGGCGCCTGTTTGCCAGGTTTTCACCAAGTAACGATTTTTTTGTTTTTTAATTTTTTTTGTATTTTTGAAATTTTTTGATTTTTTTGTATTTTTTGAAATTTTTGATTTTTTTGTATTTTTTAATTAGGATATTCCAAAGAGCTATGTGTAGAACCTGTGAAGGTGCATGTTGTTGATAGGATCCTCCAAAGGTTCACCTTCTGTAGTTGAGAGCTGATATGCCCCAGATCCATATGCTGTTGTAATGATGTAAGGACCGAGCCAATTTGGTTCAAACTTTCCCTTCTTCTCTCTGTCTTGCTGATTTTTGGGATTTTATCTGAGAACTAAGTCACCTACCTCAAATGTGCGAGGCTTGACCTTGTGATTGTAGCTGCGACTCATTCGTTGTTGATAAGCCTTGAGATGATTAAAAGCAGTTTGTCGTCGTTCATCTAGTAGTTCCAGTTCTTGTAAACGAGAGACCCTATAGTCTTCATCACTGATGATGTTTTGCAAAGAGACCTGTAAAGAGGGTAGCTCGACCTCAATAGGCAAGATGGCTTCAGCGCCGTAGACAAGTAAATAGGGCGTAGCTCCTGTAGGTGTGCAGACACTTGTGCGGTAGGCCCAAAGTGCAGGATTAAGTTGGATATGCCAATTACGGCCAGCATCGTCGACTGTCTTCTTTAGGATTTTAAGGATTGTTTTATTAGACGCCTCAGCTTGACCGTTACCTTGGGGGTAATATGGTGTGGAGAAATGATGGGAAATATGGAAGCGGTCACAGAGTTCACGAACATCCTGGTTTTTGAAGGGGCGCCCGTTATCAGTGATAATGGAAACAGGAATACCGTATCGACAAATGATATAATTGAGGATGAACGTAGCAATCTGTTTTCCAGTGACTTGTGTGAGAGGCACGACTTCAATCCATTTTGTGAAATACTTTGTGGCAGTGATAATGAATTTATGACCATTGGAAGAAGGAGGGTGAATCTTGCCTATGAGATCGAGTCCCCATTGACAAAAGGGCCAAGGAGATGCAATTGGTTGAAGTTCTTGTGCTGGCGCGTGTATGAGGTCTCCATGAATTTGACATTGCTTACATTTCTTGACAAACTGATATGAGTCTTTTTCCATATTGGGCCAGTAATATCCAGTCCTGATGAGTTTCTTGGCCAAGGTAGGACCACTAGCATGTGGACCACATATCCCTTCATGTGCTTCACGTAACGCAATCTGAGCTTCGTCGCTTTCTAAACATCTAAGAAGAGTGCCATCTAGACCTCGCCGGTACAGGATATCAGCTAAAATGACATATCGAGAGGATTGGCGAATGAAAGTGCGACGTTGGTTATTTGATAGATCAGGAGGTAGGGTATTGTCACGAAGGTATGTGAAGATGGAACCATATAACTGGGACTCGGGACCGACAACACATATCGTCTCAGTAGGCATGATCTCATATGAAGGAACCAAAAGGTTATCCACCAAGAACTCATAGCGGGTCTCATTTGGAGGTAGATCAATCAGTGAAGCAATTGTAGCCATGGCATCTGCGGCGTGATTCTGTTCTCTTGGTATCTGCTCAAAGTCTATCTTTGTGAAGTGTTGTTTCAGGTCATCCACCATTTGTTTGTAAGGCATTAATTTGTCATCTTTTGTTTGGTAATCATCAGTTGCTTGACGAATGACAAGTTGAGAGTCCCAAAAAACACAAAGTTCCTGGATCTTCCACTGAAATACAATTCGTAATCCTGTTGTTAATGCCTCATATTCTGCTATATTGTTAGTGCAAGGAAATGATAAGCGGTATGATTTTGGTATAGAATCCCCTTGAGGAGTTATAAAGAGGATGCTAGCTCCTGCCCCATGCTGTGTGTATGAGCCGTCAAAGTACAGTTGCCATGGCTTTGCGTGTGACATTGTTAAAATGGATTCATCTGGAAATTCTGAACTTAGAGGAACATCATCTATCATGGGAGCATCCGCTAATTGATCTGCGATGGCTTGTCCTTTTATTGTTTTTCTATCCACATACTCGATGTCGAATTCACTCAGGATCATTACCCATTTGGCTAGTCGCCCAGTAAGTGTCGCTTTATTGAGAAGGTATTTCAACGGATCGATTCTTGCAACCAGCTTAGTCTTATGAGTGAGCATGTAATGTCATAATTTCTATGAAGCAAATACCACGACGAGACATGCACGCTCAATTGGTGTGTAGTTTAGCTCATATCCCACCAATGTGCGACTGATATAGTATACTGCTTTTTCTTTGCCCTCAGCAATTTGTTGTGCTAAGAGTGCCCCCAGTGCCGTTGGAGTAGCTGATATGTATAGTAACAGAGGCTGATCTGGAACTGGTGGCATCAAAACTGGCGGATTCAGAAGATAATCTTTGAGTGTCTGGAAAGCCTGTTGACAATTATCATCCCATTTGAATTTGATGTTTTTATGTAGCAAGTGCTGAAAAGGATTACACTTATCTGCAAGTTGTGCTATGAATCTTCGTATGGACTAGAGTCTGCCTTGTAAGGATCGGAGTTGACTGATATTTCTTGGTGGTTGCATCTCCAAGATGGCCTTGACTTTTGCTGGATCAGCTTCGATTCCCCTTTTGGATACAATGAATCCTAGAAGCTTCCCGGAGGTTACTCCAAAGACACATACACATTTCTTGGGGTTTAATCTTACTTTGTATTTTTCCAACTGATCAAAGATGACTGAAAGTATGTCCAAATGTGTATTTCTGTCTATTGATTTGCCCAAGAGGTCGTCGACATAATCTTCCACGGTTACGTGCATGAGATCATGAAAGATAGTAGTCATGGCTCTTTGATATGTAGCACCTGCATTCTTTAGCCCGAAGGGCATAACATTCCAGCAGAAAGTTCCCCAAGGACAAGTGAATGATGTTTTGTGTTGATCCTCGGGCGCGATCCTTATTTGATTATAACCAGAGAATTCATCCATTAATGATAACATTTCATGACCTGCTGTGAGATCAACAATCAAGTCAATATTTGGTAATGGGAAGTCATCCTTTGGACAAGCTTTGTTGATGTCTCTGAAATCTGTACATATTCGGATGTTGCGATCTGGTTTACTGACAGGCACTAAGTTAGAGATCCATTCAGGATAATCAATTGGGCGTATGAATCCGACATCCAATAATTTCTCAAGTTCTGCTTTGACTAGTAATGCTACTTGTGGATGCATCTTTCTTAATTTTTGTTTCACTGGTTTTGCCCCCGGTTTGACTGTCAAATGATGCATTACCAAATCCGGATCCAATCCAGGCATATCAGCATATGACCATGCAAAGTTGATTTGTCGTTCTTTGAAGAAACTTATGAATTTTGACCTTTCTGACTCTGTCAACGATTGAGCCAGGAATATGTTGTGTGGAGCCTCTTATGTACCAATGTTTGTTTTGATAGTCTCCTCTACCGACATGGATGACTTTTCCTCATATGATGCTGGGAGAATGTCGAGCCTTCCATCTTCGGGTGCCTCAGAGAGGTTTTCGCCCTCAGATACGTCCTTTCTTTTTACTTTTTTGGGGTCAGACAGCGCCACAGTGTGGTTTTCGCCATAAGACCCTTGGTTTGTTCTTATTTTCACATTTTTGCGACTGGAAGGTCCGACACCCTCACCAAAATATGCCACGCTATTGAGTTCTATGGTGTATCCCACTTTGTGGTCCCCAGGGGGAAGATCATCTCGTAGGCCAAGATAGTCAATAAAAGCTTCATCATTTTGGAATGTGTCAAATTGTGCAGGTCCTTCATGATCCCAGTCAATAAGTTGGTGGTGAACAAGGGGAAGGCCTTCAATGTCTTCGAAGTTAGCGGGGTTAAGAGTGAAGATGCAGTTATATTCGGGTATGTCAAGCTAATTATCGAGGTCATCGATGGCACTCTCCTCATCAGTCTCTATCGTGAGCGAATCCAAATTATCATCACTAGTAGAGCATTCTGGGACAGGTGTTCTCATCCTATGTGATTTCAACCTAGGACCTTGAGACAAGGACTACGTGGAATCCTCATGGGTTATTTCTTGACCAACTCTGAACTTGTTATAAAATTCCTCTTCTTCTGTGGGTTCATCTGGTTCTCTGAATGTCTCGGTGAGCTCGTAGTCACTGGAGGACTTGTCTGAACCCCATTCCCATTCGTTGGAGTCTGTAGAATAGCGATCCTCTTGTTGAATTTTGGTAGCTTTGATTTGTAAGGCTTCTTCTGTCTTTTGAGTGTGGACCTTGGAAGTTAGGAAACCAAGTCCTTTCGAGCGTTCCTTTTTAAATGTCAATTCAGGTTGTAAAGGTTCAATGATGCCTTCCTTTCGTAACCCAAGAGGGCTTTTTTTGTCATACCCGAATTTTTGTAGAATTTTGAAGCCTTTGCCATATTTCTCACATGGTAGACTGATGTGATTTTGTGTGTCATCTTCAATGTCTTTGTAAAGCATTTTGTATAGATCTTCCTCTTCCAGTTCGCCCCATCTTTGAAAGGTAGTAGGATCCCATTTGAGTACCATGATGGTTACTTGCTTGTTAGGATGTGGTCTTCCATATTCTTTTGGGGAACTCATGACTTGTCGTAAGTACATGGTCTGATTTAAAGTGTATTCCCCCATGCCTTTGTCTTGAAACTTGCCTTTAAGCTCACCTTGTTTTGATGTCGAAGGTTTTAATGACTCAGGATCAATGTATGCCGAGGAAGGAATAGCTTCGCGATTACTGGGAATGATGGTCTCAATTTTTGATCTCAGGTTATTGCAGTATATGAACGGATTAGGATCACCATTAACTGTTACTTCCACTCCATTATGAGGAAACTCAATGCATTGGTGATATGTGGATGGGACTGCCCTCATTTCATGAATCCAAGGACGTCCTAGCAATATGTTATAAGTGAGATCTAGATCCAAGACTTGACAAACCACATCCTTTGTAACTGGCCCAACTCTGAGAGGCAAGGTGACTGTGCCCTTGGACGAACGTTCTTCATCATCATATGCCTTGATGGTGATTTGATTGTAGAATTCACAGCTTTATCAGAATATCCCAATTGTTTAATAATGCTCAATGTACAAATGTTTAGACCTGCTCTTCCATCTATCAGGACTCGTTTTATTCGATGTTTGTGTATGAAGGCTTCAATGTGTAGTGGTGCATTATGAGGCTGACTTATGGAGGCGTCATCGGCTTCTGTGAATGTAAGTGAATGTGGAACGAAAAGGTATCCCACCATGGCTTGAAACTAGTCCACGTTCAGATCAGTAGGAACGACAGTGTCTCTCAAGATTTTGTCAAGAATGGCTTTATGAGTGGGGGATATGCGTAAGAGCTCAAGGATGGAGATAAGCGCAGGTGTCTTCCCTAACTGTTCTACAAGGTCGTACTCAGATTTGGTTGATGAGGAAGCAGTGTTCTTGGTTGGAGCACCTTGCAAAGTGAATTTACCTCGGCGGGTTGTGACATTACATTCAGAGGTAGGTTCGGAAGAAGATCCAACACCTTTTAGGACAATCCTGGGTCTCCGGGTAGAATTCTCAGACGTTTTGTCCTTGATGATAATGGTAGAGACATAGTTATCCATCAAAATGTGATTGATGGTTGAATCATAGTTATAGGTTGCTCTGGTATAGTTGGTTTGGTCATCTGTGGCTTTAGCTTTTCCCTTGTCATGCTTTGGGAATGGTTCCTTAAACATCTCATGTTCTTGATTGGATGAGTGTCCCTCAATCTCAATGTCACCTCTATCAATGAGATCTTGTATGATGTTCTTCAGTTGATGACAATTTCCTGTCTTATGACCCTTGCTCTTATGAAATTCACAATACTCATCATCGTTCCACCAATTTGGTTTAACCTTTGGTTCATATGGAGGAAAATCTAGAACTGTGATTACCTTGTTTGCCACTAGCTTTTTGAAGACTGACTCAAACGGTTCTCCCAATGGAGTGTATTTCCTTCGTGATTTGGAAGTTGTTTGAGTATTCACTTGATTGTTTGTAGAACTTGATCCCGAAAAGATGAATTTGGGTCGCACTGTGTTGGCGTCAACAACACCATCATTGATTGTGTTCTTGTTTTTGTTCCAAAATCTCATCTTGTCTTTTCCTTTAAAGTCATCTTTGTTTTCCTTGAATATCTTAATGACTCCTTGTTCAATTAGGACCTTCTCTGTTGCTAATCTTTTTTCAATGACGTCCTTGAAGGTGGACAAACAAGCTTTCCTTAAGTCATAACCAATGTCTTTGTTAACATTTTGGGTGAACATTTCTACCATTTGTTTTTGTGGAATTTCACAAGAGCATCTGCTGGCTAGATTTCTCCATCTTTGTAAAAATGATGCAAAAGATTCTCCATCCCTTTGCTTAGTGTTGCACAAAGTAGTGACTGATATGCCAGTCTCTATGTTGTAGGATAAATGTTGAATAAATGCCTCTGCTAGATCACCCCATGACTTAATACCAGGTGGGAGTTGGGAGAACCATTCCATAGCTTGATCACCTAAGCTTTGTGGGAATAATCTCATCAAATATGTCTCTTTTGCTGCTACCTCAATGCAAGCTGTGAAAAACTGTCTTATGTGTGCCTTAGGATCTCCTTTTCCTCTATACTTATCAAACTTAGGCATCACAAAGTGTGTAGGAAATGGAGGCATTGGAATGCTTTTGTCAAATGGATAGGGACATATGTCTCTCATTGTGTATGTTGGCTTTGATGTATTTATGTCCTCCATTTTCTTTTGTAAGTCCCTGATTTGTTGCTCCAAATTGCTCTTAGGTGGAGATCGACTTCTTGGACCATACCCCATGCTTGAGGCACCAATTGGAGGAGGAGCATGTTGCATATATGGATGATATTGATCATACACATGTTCATATGGAGGAGGTCTATAATGATGCTGCGTATATGGACCATTTGGTATAGATTCATGTTGAGGAACGCCATATCTATTTTGTCCATGTATCCCATACTCTATAGACATGTCATGTTCTAATGTGTTACCCCCAAATTTGACACGGGGTTTCCTTGTGTCCAAATTTTGAGCATGCCTTTGAATATCCAATTGCTTTGGTGGTTGATCCTTAGCATTGGTATGTGATTGAGCATATCTTTCTGCATAAGACTTCCATAATGGTCTGCGAAGGTGAGTATCATATGCTTGACCATGTGTATGTGGGACCTCAGGTTTTTGAAACAAAGATGATGGTGATTCAGGTACCATATGTGGTCCTCTATTTCCTCCACTATTAGGCCTCCTTTGATCCATGTCGGAGTGAGTTTGTTGCAAAGGTCTATGTTCCATTATTTGAGACATGTCAAAATCATGAGGTATCTTGGCTCCACTTTGTGCCATCATTTGTAAGAGATATTGTCTATCCCTCCTCATTATTTCCTCAACCAATCGATTGAAATGGGGATTCATAATGGATTCTTCCACATCTGCTGAATGTACGAAAAAGTTGTCCATATTGTCATTATGTGTAGCATTGTTGTTTGTAGTGTCCATGTTCTCAACATTTGGAATGTTTCTATAGGCATCGATGTCAGGTAATGTAGTATGATCGGAATTGAAAAAGATATCATTGTCATACTCATAAGAACTCATGTTTGCGGATTCTTGAGCCTCTTTAGTTTCTCTCCTAGATTTTTGAAGACGGGTTTCAACCATGAACTAGGTATTGACCGAGATGTGTGAGACTAGATGAAAATGGAAAAAGTATGGAAGACCAAGGGTTGGATGGAATGTAAATGAATCTGAGGTGTACTTGCAATGTCCAAAATGTAAGACCAAGTATGTATGTAGTAGAGTAGGTGTGACTTCCAAAGAGAAGATAGTTTCTCTTGATGAGGTAAGTTGACCTTGACTCTAAGTAAGACCAAATGAGACCCAAAGGTAAGAAACCTTGATGAGGGACCACCTAGCAAAGTGTTGTTGTATGTAGTGTGTTGACAAAGTATAGTGAGGACAAGCAAGTGACCTTTTGACTCAAGTTTAGACAATTGTGAATGTAAAGTGAGATGTGAAGCAATGATGGACTTTGTGAAACCCAAGGACAGGTTGACTGCTAAATGAAACCTTGGAGAAATGACCTAGGAAGCTCAAGAATTTTGAAACTGACTGTGGTTGTTTGCTGGACTGTAAAATTTTTTTCAATTTTGAACACAGACGCGCCTGTATACTTCACAGACGCGGTTTCCTAACACAGACGTGGCTCTGTTCAACACAGATGCGTTTCTGAGATTTTGTGCAAATTGCAATGTTGATTCTGGGAACACAGACGCGTTTCTGCCCTTCACAGACGCGATTATACAACACAGACGCTATTATGTCCAACACAGACACGTTTCTGCAAAATTTGTGCAATTTTTTCCAATCTGTGAAGTCATTTTTGTTGTGACCAAATCTGACTGTTTGACTGTTTTTTTTGTGACAAGAGGACACAGTATTGATGAAGACCCAATGTTTGCAAGTGTCCAGACTCAAAATGACTCCAATAAAAAGTGTGTTGTTTGATGTATAAAAAAAGTTTTGCATACACTTGAAGACACAAAAGACACAACGTTTTGTTGTTTGATCTTGAATGTTTTGAATGTTTAAAATAAGTCAAGCACAATTCTTATGGCTGGCCAAGACAATAGTTGTTGATCCCACATGGGGTTTTACCCCCGAGGCTACGCTATTCAGAGTGGATACTTAGATGCTTGACCTCACTGGCTCCACCCTCGGCACTCACTTCTCGGGTCAGCCAAGCATTAGTCCCCACGAAAACTCCCTGTGGCGAACTTTGTATCTCTACTAAGAACCGTATGTGTGTGGGTCGCTACCAGAGGTCCGACCTCCTGCCCCAACAACTAGAAGGATTTGGGCTTCTAAAATAAAAAGGTGCTAGTAAGGGCATCCACTTGTGTGGCCATACATGCGACACTTTCAGCTCTGTAAATACAGAAGGCTCCCAGCCAGTAGGGGTTATGCCCTACAACTGATCAAATAAATTTGATCAAACGGGTTTATGGGGAGACACAGTGTCGGTATGAACTAATCAGCACACGTTATCCATAGTTTTCACCATGAATACAGTTGTTTATAGCGGTTCGGAAGAGGTGGGTTTTCCTCGCTACCACTTGGGTCGTTCTCTTCTCACTAGTAGTCCTAATGACCACACGGGAAGATAGGCCCTCTAAAGATTAAACAAAAAGAGCCTATTGCTCAAGACACAAAAGACAATGATTCAATTTTAGTGCACCAATTGAAGTGTTTGCTAGTCTATGAAAACAAGGCACACAATAAAAATCCAAAAACCCTTGCCAAGGACCTGCAACAAAGAGTTGTTAGTAGTTTGGATTGTTTCAAATAATCACCCCTTCCTACAAGCACACAAGTTAGGTAAATTTTAAACCCAAAAGACTTTGTGAAAATAGGGGCCTTCAACCAAATGATTTTGCTTTCAAGACAAGCTGCACCAATTTCGTTAGCTAGATCTAAAAATGTTAGCTCCAAATAAACCAGATCTGAAACCCTAAATGCAAAATCCAAAACTGAATCAATAAACCCAAAATTTGAAACCGGTGAACACAGACGCGATTACCCTCGACACAGACGCGACTTCGTGACGTAGACGTGGTTTTGTGAGACACAGACGTGGCTACAGAATGCAGACGCGATTTCTGGACACAGACGCGGCTAAAAACACCGCAGACGTGACTTAATAACACAAATGCGCTTTCCTGGAACCTGCAAAATAAAATACTGCCAATAACACAGACACGATTCCAGATGTCGCAGACGCGCTAGAAAATCAAAAACGCGATCCAAAAGTGTGCAGACGCGGGAATATAAAAAATGCTGTCGAAAACGTCAGATCTGCAACTTAAAAAACACAAGATCTGCAACAAAAGATGTTAAATACAAAAGGGACAAGAGTCCCACCAGGCGTGCCAAAATGTTTATGGTGAAAATGGATACAATAATAACGATATTGAAAGGCTAAATGAATTCAACCACAAAACCCTAGCCTAACAACAACAAAGATCCACCATAACATATGAAGATTACCTAAGACAATGTAAATCAAATGAAATCACAAAGATTATACCATCACATGTCCAATAGGGTTTTGATCTCCATTCTTCCTATCTCCATTGATCTTGCTTGATATATTTGCTCTCAGATTTTATGTGCACAAGAGCTCAACAAAGAACGAAATGTGGTTGCAAGTAGGATCGTAGTGTAGTCAAGTGCATAAAAGATGATTAGGGTTTGATAATGAAGGAAGTATCTCCTTATATAGAAGACACTGTATGAAATGGAGGGATAAGATTGAGAGGTGTAAAAGGAGGTCGGCTATGATTAGAGGGTAGGTAAAAGAAATAATAAAATAATGAAAGGGGTATGTAGTGTATGAATTAAGAGATGAATGACATGTGTCATGGGTAGAAAAGGTTAATGACTTAATTAAATAAATAAAGATTTATTTAATTAATAGAAGAAGTGGGATCAATTAAATAAATAAGATATTTATTTAATTTAGGAAAAAGATAATTTAAATAAATAAAGGTATTTATTTAAATGAGAAATAAGGCTAGAAGAGGATAAATGAATTAATTAAATAAATAAATATTTATTTAATCAATAGATGAATTAGGCTAAAGTAATTAAATAAATAAAATATTTATTTAATTAGACATGACAATTTTAGGTGTCTACAGTAAGTTTGGATTTTGCATTGCATTGTTTCCATTATTTTGATTCACATTTTTACATCATTCACAATTCATAGCATATATTTTTTTTCTTTACAAATTAAATCCAACTCTAACTTAATCTAAATTAATTTATATTTTTTTCTATATCCTAAATTATTCATATAAAACATTTTATTTCTTTACAAATTAAATCTCGACTCTAATTTAATGTAAATTTATTTATATTTAATAACTTAAATAGTTTCATATAAAACATTTCTTTACAAATTAAAATATCTTCAAACATTAAGGGTAAGGTTTCATGAGGGGATTTAAGATCTATTTAATGGGCAAAGATCCCATAAAACAAAAAAATTATGCTACAAGATTATTTGAAATCTTGATATGAAAAATAGCAACCCCTATTTCTAGAAGTGCACATTTCAATTAGTGAGATAGTTTATGAATTTTTTTTCTACTTGTCAATTAGATTGTATTTTAGATTAGAAAAAAAATAAAAGAAATATAATATTTATTTTTAATTTTTTATTCACAACATTTTTTAATGAGAAATTCTCTATTAAATTTATGAAATCACCAACTTTAAAATATTTAAAAGAAATCTTAATAAGAAATTTTAATAAACCCCTCCATAGAACCTTGAAAAATCTAAGCAATCAGATACAAGGGAAAAATAATTTGAATTTTATGAATGCCGTGTTAAGAAGAAGAAGAGAAGAATGACGAGGAGGAAATAGGTAATAATAATAATGAGAAGGGAACCAAGAGCGCCATCATAGAATGATGATATGAGTCGTTTTAGGCTTTTAGAGGAGAGTAAAGGATCACAGGATGGTAGCACATGGCGCTTGGACAAAAGTGAAGTCCAGCATCTTTGACGTTGAATTCGTCTATATTATTTTTCCCCAATTACAATGGCATTGCTGCGGAAGCCTTTTCACACGCGCCTCCAACAACTCGATGCCCTCGGCTGAGGGCCCTACAACAAGATAAACCCAGGTAACTTCCGCTCCTCTCTTCTCAACTTCAATTCCCAACAAAACAAGTGCCATGCCTTGTAATATCAGGTTCCAGAGTAAGATCACCATTTTTCTAGGGTTTATATATGTATTTTGTTAGAGTGAACACGACGATGGTGCTTTGGCAAAAACGCACACCCGTTTCTTTTTGTAGTTGAACTTGATTCATCAAGAAAATAAATGGAGTAGAGTAGGGGCGCTCCAGTCACTATGTTTTCATAATCAGGAAATGTGGGTTTGGATGACTGTTATAAAAAAGAAATATAGAGGGCTATATTTTGAGCCCCCACAAACCAGCAAAGCCCGAGTTGCTCGTCTTTTTTTCATAATCCTTTGGTTAAGTAAGAAGTTGCAATGATTTTATCAAAAAGCATCTATACATGCATGCAGATATCTTCGTTTGTTTTTACCGGGTTCAATTCCACCATTTAGTTTAATTGCATTTTTTTATTCATTTTTGATTCATAAAATGTGAGACTGGGCTCTTTCGCTTTCTTTTTCTTTTTACTCGGTAAATAGCAGACTAGTGGTCTGCACCCATTCTATCGATTTATTAAATTTTTTTTACGATTGAGTTCAGATCTGTAAATAGAAAAACAGATATAAAACCTTACAATTCAAAGTTTTTACTACATCTGACAAAATTTGCAACTATATTTGCAGATATTTTAACTTACTATTTAGAGTCCTTTGTATTTAGTTGTAATTTAATTGGTTAATGAAGTTTATTTAAAATCGCCAACTTGTTGGGATTAGGTGTGTTATACATCTTTTGAGCCGTAATGTTTTGATTATTATAATTATTCTTCATTTTATGTGTCCTAATGAAATGGGACATTCCATTTTATGCGAGGGCCATTTAGCCATGTGTGATATATTTTTATTTTGGCATTTATGTGTACAAATATATTTTGTAAAAGATTATTTTGTCATGAAAGGTGTGTAAGAACATCTATGACAAAAATATGTCATAAGATTAATTATTATACATAAGCACCTGATAAAAGAGGGAGGTTACAAGTGGATTAGGAATCTTGACCCACTTTTGATCGAGTGGATTAGGAATCTTGACCCACTTTTGATCAAGTGGATTTATCATGATATTTTGGGACTTTGTTTGGGTCCATGGCATTGGCTTGTGGTGGTTTTTTGGGACTCCCATGAGTCTATTACAATCTCCATGGAGGCAATAACTTGATATTGTATTGTAAAAGATTTATTGTCGGTGGATGCCACATTGGCTCAATGCTTTGGAGGCTTGTTTTTTCATAAAAGGGTTTTTGTAGGGCATAGTTATGTCATTTTCTTTCTTGTGGCCGATTTCCTCTCTCTCTCTCTCTCTCTCTCTCTCTCTCATTTTTTCTTTTATAAGCGTTGTTTACATGTTAGAATGTTGCTGAAATTTTTGTAGATTTGATTAATATGTTAAATCTCCTCAAAGGGTTAACGTGAAGATGTTTGCAATGCTTAATGATTATGAATATTTGATTTAATTGATAAGGGATTTGTGGGTACTTTTCCTAACACAACTATACCTTAAGTGGAAATTAAACTATAAATGAGCTATTATGTGTATGGTAAAATATGATATTCTAAAAATGATCTTAGTGAACAAATCTATGGAATGACACTCAGATATTTTCTTATCTTGGCTTGGCATCTAAGCTCCTCAAGAAAATTCCTTTTTTCATTGTATTACTTTTTGGTTTTCCATTATAAAGCAAAATAGTTCATTTCTAAAAGCGCCATTTTTGGTCTTAAAAAAAATATTAAGAGCAATTTAGAGTTTCATATTCTATTAATCTATAGTTCTTAAACTTTATCATATTTAGACTCAAGCTTGATCCAAAAGGATTACAAAAACAAAATCTCATCACTAGTCGAGTTGGTATTAGTCAACAATGGGGCTCAAATAAGAGTTTTTCTTAAATGTTGATGAAACTATTTGTTATAGTCGACATTGATTATGAAATTATTGGGTAACATAGGCAATGGTTTTTAAAGTTCTCGTTTTAGTAATCAACAAATTGTCGATAAGGAAATTGCCATGTAATTTAGGTGGTGGTTTCAACCCTTGAAGTTGAAAACACCATTGTTGGTTTGCATGGAGTGATGGATTTGCCGCAAGAATTATACAAGTAGAGTGACAATAGAAAAATTGTGCCTCTTCACCTCAAAAACATTTGAGCATCCTTCCATGCACGAAAGGACACTCCTTGGGATTCGAAGAGGAGAACAAGTTGTCAAAGGTGAACAAGAGCGTGTAGATGTGAGTGTTGTATGGAAGAAATGTGGAATTGATTATAGAATGGAAGGATTGATCTGAAAAAAGAGTGATGTTATAGTTGTTCTATTCATGCTTGCAATAAAGAAACTAAGGGAGCTGAGAAATTGCTTTTTTCATTTGGTTTTCTCTCATTGGTGTTTGTGGAATTTGATCGTGTTGATTCTTGTGTTTGTACTTCATTGCTAATTGTATGTTACAATTACATCTATTTTCACCTCTACAACACATCTCTAATTTAGTTATCTAAACATTTAAC
This sequence comes from Cryptomeria japonica, assembly GCF_030272615.1. NCBI lineage: Eukaryota > Viridiplantae > Streptophyta > Pinopsida > Cupressales > Cupressaceae > Cryptomeria > Cryptomeria japonica. The sequence continues at coordinate 474,961,155 of NC_081414.1, read as the reverse complement.
ATGTTAGAAATAAGGGGTTTCAACCTTTGTTTTCCTAGATTGATTATTTAATTCTTTGTTGGTAATTTGCCTATGCAATGAAATTGTCTTTGCATTCAATGATATCATTTGTGGGAGTGGCACTTTGAGTTCTCTTTTAACATGTGAAGTGCCATGGGTGGCATGGTTCCTATTTTATAGAAGGTAGGCGTCCCACTTTGTATAAGTTGATTAGTCTTTTTTGTTAGTAAACTCGTGTCATATTGTCAGTTAGTAGTGGTAGATTCTATTTCAAAGGAGTCAATTTTGGAAATTGCTAAGACATGTGGAGTTGTGCATGTGGGCACATCCATGCAATGCTTGAGTTTGCTTGCATGCATGTGCCTTGCATGTTAAGTGGACGCTTTGCATGTTCATATTCAATCTTACATGCATGCAATGAAGGGAAATGACATGTGGTGATCTTGGGTGTACCATATTGGAAGCATCTAATTTATGCATTGTAAATTCTTATGTATTGTACACTTGTATTTTGGAGTTGTATCATGTTGTATATACAAGTATCATTGTGTTGCCAAAATTACTCCAAAATCGTGTAGAAGTGTGAAGATTCTTGCAAGATCATAGCTTTGTGATTGTTTTATTTACTAATTATACATTGGGTTGTGTTTTGGAGTGTGGGGTTTTACTCTCAAAAGTTTTTTTCCACATATTTGCTGTGTTATGTGTAATTTTGTGTTGAAATTTTGTTTATGTTAATTGAATGTGCATTTGGATTTGTAACAATTTAAGGGTTTTAGAAAATTTTGCACCATCTCCTTTGAATGGGTTTGTGTAGGAAGCTTCTTTCATGCACTCGACTTCCATTTAGTTGGTATTAGAGCCTGACCAACATTGACTACGTTGTCGGGTCGAGGGGTCTTTTGTATTGATCTTTGTTTCATTGGGATTTTTTATAAAAGGATGAGGATTGTTGTATGACTTTATTATGTTCTGTGCTAGACTCGTGGGATCACCTTGTGATGGCTGTTTGGAGTACCATCAATACATTTAAGATGGATGATGTGGTTGCATTGTTGTTTTTGGAAGAGATGTGGAGAAAATTCTCTAAGATGGCTAAGGAGGCCTTTGCTGTTCACAACAGGGCTATAGAGCAAGGCAAGAAGAAGTCAAATTCCAAGTCCCTAGGGAGATCCAAGTCTCCTAGAAAGTCCAAGGCAAAGTGTTGGAACTGGCAAAAGATCATTTTTGCAAAGAATGTGAGGAGAAAAAGAAAAAAAAGTTAAAAGAATGCCTTAGATTATGATTCAAATAAATCCTCTCAAGATGATGGTGATGCATTTGTTGTAGCCTTGACAACACATGCATTTGAAGATGTGTGGCTAATAGACTTAGGTGCATCTTTTCACATGACCTCACATAGGGATTGGTTCACAAAGTTTGAAGAATGTTACGGTGGAAAGGTGTATTTGGGTGATGATTCTCATTTGACGATTGTTGGTAGTGAAAGAGTCAAGATTAGATTCCTTGATGGTAGAGTGAAGGGGATTGATGGTGTGCTCCATATCTCAAGTTTGGCTTGAAACCTTCTTTTAGTAAGTTGAGTGATGAGGGTGTGCAAGTTGTTGAGTGGAGGATGTAATATGATGAGAGGAGCTATGGTGTTGGCTAAGGGTGTTCAAATTGACACTTTGTACAAGTTGGATGCATGCACTTTTCAATGCAATAGTTCTTTTGACAAGAAGAAAAGAGCCTTAGATTTTTTATCCTCACCATTAGATCAAGTAGTGAAGAAATCTATTGCATCAACATTTGATTGTTGTGCATTTTGGGTAGTTAAGGGTGCTCATTCCTTGGAGATGAAGCTTCCAACAGAGAAGACAATCTTAAGGCACTAAAGACTCGGCCATATTGGTGAGAAGGGTCTTAGAGCTTAGAAAAATAAAAGGCTTGTAAAGGGACTTGTTGATTGTGATTTTGTTCGACTTTTGCAAACATTGCATATATGGAAAACAAAATCATATTCAATTTTATTCTAGTTCTTACAAGTCTTTCGGGGGTTTTGGAATATATTCATTCTGATGTGTCTGGTCTAGTTAATGTTCCTTTGTTATTAAAATCTATATGTTTGTTTTATTCATCGATGATTATAGTAGGACATTTATGCATTTCCTTAAGAGTAAATCTGAAGTCTTTAGTTGGTTTAAGGAGTTTAAAGCCTTGATTGAAAATCAAACTAGTGGAAAGATTAAGTTTTTGAGCATTGACAACGGTGGTGAGTTTTGTTCGATAGAATTTGACAAGTTTTGTAAAGAGCATGAGATTGAAAGATTTAAGACAACTCCATACACCTTTTAACATAATGGAATTGTAGAGAGGATGGATAGAACGTTGATGGAGTGGGTTAGGAATATGCTTAGTGGTGCTAGCCTTGAACATAAGTTCTGGGCTGAAATTGTAGCCATTGCTTGCTATTTGGTAAATAGATCTCCTACATCAACACTTGTTGATAAGACACCTATGGAGGTGTGGTAAGGAAAAAAGCCGTTGATGAGACATCTCAGAGTATTTGGTTGCAAAGAGTATGCACATTTATTGAGTGAGAAAAAGTCTAAGCTAGAGAACAAAGAGGTCAAATGTATCTTCATCGGCTATGGTGATGGTGTGAAGGGATACAAGCTTTGGGATCTAGTGGTCGAGAAGGTTCTCTGTAGTAAAAATGTAATATTTAGTGAGATGAAACCTTCCTTTGTTGAACTGCAGCCAAAGAAAGAAGAGAAACAAAGGGAGGTAGTTTAGTTACCACCTACTTTGCTAAAGAATAAACTACGTACTCTTGTTGGCCCGATGATGTGGAGAGCTTTAGCAACTTTGAGAGCTCTAAAGAAGAAGAACCTCAAACTCAACCATTGAGGAGGTCTATGAGAGTTAGGTGGCAACTAGAGAAATTTGGTTATTCATTGTCATATTTCAATTGTATTTTTGCTTTGATTGCTAACACTAATGAGCCTAGGACTATCAGAATGGCTTTGGGTATGAATGATCCAAATTCTTGGATGAAAGCCATGGATGAAGAGATTGTTGCTTGAAGAAAAATAATAAATGGGATCTCGTACGTTTGCTTGAAGGATGTAAACTTGTTTGTTATAAATGGGTGTTCAAGAAAAAGTTTGGTCTTGATGGCAATGTTGAAAAGCATAAAGCATGGTTGTTTGCTAAGAGGTATTTGAAATATTCTTTCTTGTAATAAAGCTGACATCCATTCAGTTCCTGTTATCACTTGCAACAACTTATGATTTAGAAGTTGACCATATGGATGTGAAGACAACTTCTCTCGTGGTGACTAAAGGAGGAGATTTACATGTCACATTCAGAGCATTTTGTGGCAAAAGATAAAGAAAATATAGTTTGTAATTCGAATAAATATATGTATGGTTTGAAAATGTCTCCTAGAATGTGGTACCAAAAGTTCAATACATATTTGTTGAGTTTGGGATTTCAGATGTTTAAATTTATTCATTGCATTTACTATGAAATGGATAATGGTCACATTCTCATTATTGCATTATATGTAAATGATATGTTGTTTTTTGGGAATGAAAAATCTATGGTTTTTGACTTGAAGTCTCAGTTATCAACATAGTTTGAGATGAAAGATCTAGGTGCAACTAGGAACATTTTGGGAATGGAGATCATAAGAGATAGTGCCAATAGAAAGTTTCGATTAAGCTAGAGAAACTATGTGAACTCCGTGTTAGAGAGATTCAACATGATAGCTTGCAGATCCTTGGTATTTCCTATTTTGCAAGGGGCAAAATTATTTGCAGAGGATTGTCCAAAATCTCCTACTAAGATGGAGGACATGACTAGAGTACCACATGTGAGCTTGGGAGTCCTAAGTTGATTTATGGCTAATCCTAGACAAGTACATTGGAATGTATTTAAGAGAGTGTTTAGATACTTCTAGGGAACTTTCAAGTATTCTTTATGTTTTCATGATTATCCTATTGGACCTCAATATTTAGTTTGAATTCGTGGATATGCAGATCTAGATTGGCCAGGTGAAATTGATAGTGGAAGATCCACTAGTGGGTAATGTATTTACGATGTTTGGTGGTGCTATCAGTTGGATGAGTAAGTGTTAGGCTGTAGTCACTGTCCATGAGAAAAGTAAAGTATTTGGTTTAGACGATAGTGTTCTGATATTGAGTTTGATGTAGGGGTGACTACCATTTGTGGTGATAGTTAGAGTGCAAATTGCTTAGCAAAGAATCCTACTTTCCATGCTAGAACATGATGTTCAGTTTCATTTTGTTTGTGATATGGAGGAAGATGATAAGGTGAAATTGGAGAAGGTTGACACTTTGGTGAATGTTGTAGATGCATTGACAAAACCCGTAAGCATAGATAAGGTTAGATAGTGTTCGGAGTCTATGGGCCTCATGATCCCTAGCAAATGAAATTTTGTTATTTCGTTTGGCTCTTCAAAGATGTTCGAGAAGTTGGAGAATCTTAGGAATAATGTGTCTCAACCTTGTTTTTCCTAGCATTGAATATCATTATTTTGTTGATAATTTGCCTATTTGATTAAATTATATGTGCACTAGGTGACGTCATTTGTGGGAGTGGCACTTTGAGTTGTCTTCTTACATGTGAAATGGCATGGGTGACATGGTCCCTATTTTTGAGAAGGTGGATGTCCCATTTTGTATGAGTTGACTGAAGTCTTTTTTGTTAGTTAACTCATGTCAGATTTTTATTTAGTAGTGGCAAATTCTATCTCAACATAGAAATCAATTTTGGAAATTGCTAAGTCAAGTGGAGTTGTGCATGTAGGCACATTCCATGTAATGTTTGAGTTTGCATGCATGCATGTGCCTTGCATGTTAAGTGGATGTCTCTTGTGCGCTGTTTACAATTGGTAGGTTGTAGTTTTGCATGTGCAGGTTGAGATTGACATCTTGCATTTTTATCTTCAGTCTTGCATGCATGTAGTGAAGGGAATGATGACATGTGGCAATCTTGGGCACACCATTTTGGAAGCATCTAATTTATGCATTGTAAACTCCTATATAATGTACACTTATATTTTGGAGTTGTATCATTTCGTATTCACAATTATCTTTATGTTGCCGGAATTACTTAGAATCCTATAGAAGTGTGAAGATTCCTGTAAGAGCATAGCTCTGCAATGTATTGTAAGCTCTATTTAATAATTATACATTGGGTTGTGTTTTTGAGTGTGTGGTTTTTCTCTCAAAAGGGTTTTGCCCATGTATATGCTACGCTATGTGTTATTCTATGTCGAATATTTATTTATGCTATATTGAATGTGCATTTGAATCTGTAATAGTTTAAGGGTTTTAGAAAATTTTGCACTATCTCCTCTGCATATGTATGTAATGGGAAGCTTCTTCCGTGCACTTGGATTCCTTTCATAACACACATACTAAATTGTTCTATCAAGTTAAACTGTTTACAATTGGTAGGTTGTAGTATTGCATGTGCAGGTTGAGATAGAAGTCTTGCATTTTTATCTTCAGTCTTGCATGCATGTAGTTAAGGGAATGATGACATGTGGCAATCTTGGGTGTACCATTTTGGAATCATCTAATTTATCCATTGTAGACTCCTACACATTGTACACTTATATTTTGGATTTGTATCATGTTGTATTCACAAGTGTCTTTATGTTGCCAGAATTACTTAGAATCCTGTACAAGTGTCAAGGCTCTTGCAAGAGCATAGCACAATTGTATTGTAAGCTCTATTTACTAATAACACATTGGGTTGTGTTTTTGAGTGTGTGGTTTTTCTCTTGAAAGGATTTTGTCCATGTATATTGTATGTTATGTGTTATTCTATGTTGAATATCTATTTATGTTATATTGAATGTGCATTTGAATCTGTAATAGTTTAAGGGTTTTAGAAAATTTTGCACCATCTCCTCTGCATAGATAGGCATGGGAAGCTTCTTCAGTGCATTTGGCTTCCTTTCATAACAAACATACTAAACTGTTGTATCTAGTTAGTTTAAAGTAGGAACAATAACTGTGTGGTTTTGCAAATGCTACTGAAGTGTTTGAGAGTTTACAAATCATATTGGTATCTAGCTTGTTCAAATAATGTTTTGGGTATTATGATCTTATGGTTTGATTTTTACAATAATGACAAGGGCTACTAAGGACAAAGAGTTTCTACCTTCATCTTTTGATCCCAGAATTACTGCCCAACAACAAGAGATTATAAGTAGGAACCAAACATCCATGGATATGGTGGTCAAAGCTCTTGCCCATAAGTTTGGTATTGGAGAAGAAGAGCTCCAAGAAGAAGAGAAAGAAGAATTCATGAAGAGAAACCTTGTAAGGCCAACGTTAAATCTGAACATACTCTTTTCAAAGTTGAAACAAAGTGGAAATTAAGGCTTTTGAAAGATAAATAAATGTCGAGATGTTAGACAAATCTATTAAACAGAGAGAGGTATATTTTAACATGCATAATGCCAATGAGACTTGAAAGATATCTTTTGAATGCCTCAAAATGGAAGTATATACTATAATTGAAGGGGAAAGTTATCTAGCATCTTTTGAAAAGAAGGAAGCTTTTGTAACTAGATGAGATGAATTCAAAGATTTAATGTGTAAGAATTTTTATTCCCATCGAGCATAAAAGTTAAAATTGATCGAAAATTAAGTTGCAGTACTTTAAGCAAGGAAATGGTCAAAGTGTAAAGGACTATGTTACAAACTTCCATGGACTAGGTCATGTTGATGTGCTTGTAGTTGAAAATGCATACAACATGACCAATCACATGGGAGGGCTCCATTTCGGCATAGGGAGGATGGTCATTTCAAGCAAGCCAATGAATCTTGATGAAGCTCGCATGTAAGTGTCATGTCTCCTCCACCTAGGAGGTATAAGTTTAAATTTTTAATTAAATAAAGTGTGTTTATAAACACTATAATAATAATTTAGTAATATTATCACAATAATAAAAGTTGTATCTGTGGGCCTATCTAGTCCTAATTTTAAATAATAAAAATGATATACGTGGGCTGACCTGGCCTATTTTTCTTGAGTCTACCTATTCCTTCAAGAATCTACAAACAAGTATAAAAAGATGGAATGGAGGAACATTTGGTGCATTGGATTTTGGTATGATTTTGGGAACAATCCTAAAGTAGTGCTAGCTGGGACACAAACTCTAGCTACACCTCAAGGTTGGGATGCGAACCTTAATCTTATCCTATGGATTTTCTCCCAAATTTTGCATTTTAACCCCAATCTGAAATTCTGAATTTAACCTAGCACAGTGATTTCAGGTTGATTGCCCCATTGGAGGTATTGGTTGACCCTGTTCACGGTGTAGGCCGAGTTCTGGGAAGCAAGGCAAACTGTTGGATTTGTTGGACAACACTGAGGCCAGCCAGGCCAATGCATAAAAAAGTTAGGACAACGAGTTAAGGATTTAAACATGCAAGCAAGTGACCAACAACAGTTAGGTCTCCTGCTTTGTGAGCTGCCAGTCATAGAAACCCTCCAGTTACTTCACATATTGACCTTGCACCAGATCTCATGCTTCAATCAGGTGGCAAGTAGCATTAGGGTTTACACTTTATTCAAGAATTTATGCAGTCCAAGATCAGCTCCAAACCCTAGAAAAATGTCACTTCTTTACCAAGACACAGCGAGTAGAGTGAACTAGATACACTAGTCACAGGGCTGCAGACTTAACTGCCCTTATCACATAAATTGGGGGTGAACCAGACCTGGCATAGGAGAGACTCATACACTGTTATTGACGCTCTGATTTTTGAGGCAAGGTGAAACCCTAGGCCAGTTGTTGTCTGTTTTGTTGCAAGGTTTATTGGTGTAATGACAGTTTCATTTTGGATCTAGATGCAATTTCGATGGTCTGTGGTTCGGCTGGGTCAAATTATCCTGAACGAGATTATTCACTGCTGTAGTATCTGACTTTAATACAAGAAGATTTAAGTAATCAGCGCATTTACTAAATTTTTCATTCAGTTTATTGCTAAATATTGACCCATTGTAATTTGTGATCTGGTTATATTTCTTATTTGTTTACTGTTAGCTAAATGAATCTTGCTGTTATAAATCTGAATTATATTCTGGCAATAACCCTAACATGATGATTTTGACCAATTTGAAAAGGAGTGATAGGAGGCTGGCTCTGCAACTTCGAGAGACTGTCAATGTCCTCGGCGTTTGCTGGTTGTCAGCCTACCGTGTAAGTGCCCTCTTTTCATGCCTTGGATTTTGTGTTTGTTTATTGTTTTGTGCCGTTGTTTTGTTTTATCTTTTCATCTATTTTGGCAACCCCAACTTTTCCAACCTTTCATTGTATCTCTTGAGGCAATCTAGTTTCATGGCACATTAACATCTACTTAAAGGTGGCTAGTTTCTTCATTCATAACTTTTTATTACCTTTTTATTCTGACGATGTATTATGGAGTTTGGTCCAAAATGTTGATTAAAAATTTATTACATTGTTTTATTTAAAAGGATTCTATCTCACTAATGTGGACTATGAGAATCTATACTCCTAACTATAGTTGAATTACTCGCCAAAAGAAAAAACTTGCCAAGGCCCATAAAAAAAACTCGGCAAAAACTCGATAACTTTGCTTAAATTTAATTAGAAATGCATTTTTTTTGCAAAATTCAATGAGGAGATGCATCCAATGAGTCAATAAATGAGTACACAAAAGAAACAAGCTGAGTCTAGATATATTTGATTGATTTAAATGTAAATTGGGTACAAAATGGCATCCTCTTGTGAAATGTTGATGGCTGATAGATTGAAACAAAATGAAATAGCAAATTGATTTTGTAAAGCTAAAAGTAAATAGTACATCAAAACATTTTACATCTTCCTCTTCTCAGCTTTAGTGAAAACTAGGGGAGAGATAGAACTAGAAGGTCTAGTCCGAGGAGTTCAATGTGGCTCCTCCACCTCGCCAAAATGAAGTTGAGGGTGGCACCTCTCGCGAGGGTCTGAGGGTGAGAGAGTGAGGGGTAGAGAGATAGGTCTAGATCTTGGGGGAGAGAAGAGAGAGTGAGATAGAGAGTGGTAGAGAGAGGGGATAGAAGAATAGTGATAGAGAGATAGATAGGTCTAAAATTTGGGGCAGATAAAGTGATTGAGATAGAGAGAGTGAGAGAATGCTAATAGGAGCCTACTAATTACTGAAATTTGACTAAGTCTGAAAATTTAAAATATCTTTTAAAACCTAGAATTCGCATTATAACTCCTAGAGCTTTGAAACCACTCTCAAACATCGTGCCAATATATATATATATAAAATATAACTTAAAGTATAAGAAATGAAAAAGACATTGAAATGTGACTTAAATGTTATATTTCATGCATATATTCTAATGAAGAGAATGAGACTGACTTGAAAAAAAAAAATTTAGAAATTTTTTTGACGTGTTTGGGCCTCTGTTTTTTATGCAGCCGAGTTTTTGCTAGAGACTCGCCAAGTTTTTGTGAAAAACTTGCCAAAAACGCAGTGAGTTTTTTGTGTGAGTTAAAGGCGTAAATACTCGCCAAGCAAAAAAACTTGTGAGTTCTTCAAAATTCATCGAGTATTCCATCTATGCTCCTAACTATACTGGGTTTCTGAGACTAGATTTATTTAATTCACAATCATCTTGAAATGACTTGTAAAAGTATGATAGTATTGAATACCATGCTAATAAAAAACCTTAGTGTATAGAAGTAGTCTAATATAAGGAGGTTCTAAAAGGTCAGAGCTTTGGTCTTGGACAATGATTGACGGGTTCATGTGGTGCACGTGTTGGGTCTCACTTAGCTTATTCATGAGTATTATCAAGTTCATTGTTACTGATCAGACATGTTTGGGCAAGATAGATGACAATGTCTTCAAAATGAGTTGAGAAATAACATACCATGCATTAATTTTTAAAGACTATAATAGTGGTCTTGGCTGAGGAAATTTTGACAATTTTGGCGAATGGTGAAGGAAATGATAAGAGATGCTCTGTTTTTTGTTTGAAGGGACAGACTTTAAAAGGGTCAAAGAATGTAAAAAGCATTAGGGTAAGCAAACTTCACGATGTAGGTAAATTTTTTACAGAAAAAAAGTTATCATTAACTCATTTATCTCACCTGTTTTAATGTTAATAGCTGCAGGAGATTTCATTATATCTGCGATGATGTAAAATCTCCTTGCTGTTGCTTTCCTGTCGGTGGTGGAGTCTGTAACGACATTCAATGTAATGGCATTCAATGTGATGGTGTATTTGGCTCCTGTTGGTGGCAGAATATGTAACGGCATTCAATGTAAGTGCCACTTTGGGTTTTGCACGTATGAAGTGTTGGCCCTTCGTCTTCTTCCATCTTAGAGATGTTTCAAGCCTTGCCTTTAAAAAGGCGTGTCACTGTTTGTGTTGGGGCATGAAGTTCACTAGAGAGAGTCTATTATATGTGATCACTTAAGCTGAGACTTTTGTATCTTCTTCTTCTGCTATTCTGTATATTTTGTAGAAGCTTTCAGTTCTGATATATTATCAGCTTCTACCATTGATTGTTAAGTGTTAACAATCTTGCTCGAGAGCATTGTATTCAAATTTTGTTCCTTCAATAATGGTTGATTTTTGGTGTGGCTGTTTTTTTCACCCTCATGTGGAGGGTTTTCCCAGGATAAATTCTGTGTATCTTGTTCTTGTAAGATTTTCTAAGTTTCAGATTGCTGTGTCCTACCTTTCTTATTCTAACATTAACAACATGCAAAAGACAAATGGGGCAAATAGTGTTATGGTCATCACCTTTGTTCAAGTGGCTCAGGATCTTCCTGTATAAAGAAAAAACTTGAGCAGGAAAACCTACGAGCCTTTATACTGTACCATATGTGAAAACTACAAGGATCCATGAATCTCTACAACTAATGGAACTTGAGACAACAAGCCTAAATTGATCACTAACCCTTTTGTTTTGGAGAATAACTGTTTTAAATATTGGATTTTGATAAAATGTTAGACTCCATTTTCACTAATATACATTTTGGTGGTTGATTAGGTATGATTTAATTATTTTCTGTTCCTTTGTACCATATAGCTGCTCAGGGGACAAATTCACAGCAGTTAGTTTCCATATTATTTTCTTATTTCAACTGTCCATTTTGGCCATACAGAGAGCCTCAACACATTGCTATTTAGCATGAAGATAAAACATTATAACTTGAGTAGGTCAGATCTATAGAATTGTGGGTAACAGTGAACTTTTCCAGAGCTTTGTGCAAAGGCTGAATTGGTGGCTTCTTTGCAAACATACATAAATGCGTACATAGATGATAGTCTAGTGTCAATATTATATTGGATTTTAATGACCATACACTGAGGATTAAGATAACATATTTGCATAAGATGATCATGATGTCTAGTCAAAAGAGAGTCCTTAAATTTGGTGGTCCACTTGACTGTTCTTTTGTCACTTTTGCATATCTATAAGATTAACCTCTTTTTGAAAATTTCTTCTCCAATATGATGGACCATAGTTAAGAGTGCACATCTATAAAATTTATCTCTACAAATACAAATCTGGGTTTTGGATCATACCTTTTTGTCATATTGATGGAGCTGTTGATGAAACAGGAATCATCTTTTCAGTTTTGGCATGTCTACTTCTTGAATTATATCGAGTATTCATTATAATTTATAATATGAAGGGAAAAATATGGAGTCTCGTGATATTGCATTACATGCATAACAAACTGATCCTCTCTTTTAAGTGAGGCGTGCTTTCTTCTATCTGTTTGTTACTTGAGTATTTTGTATATGGGATAAAATTATATGGAAGCTATTTTGTGGTGTTCACACTTAGGCTTTCCTTTTTATATTACATTGTATTTAATATTGGTGGATAAATTTTTTAGATTGTCTATGCAAACTTCAAGAAGGGTATCTTTTTTCTTATCTGGATGAGATATGTTTGAAGCACAATGTAACATTTTCAGAATCTCTCTCTCTGTCAAACACACACACACATATATATATACAAAAGCTACTTTAGTATTTTCTTATCCTATTATACTGGACACAAATTTCTTACATGAGAGCTTCTGACATGGCATAGTTTCCTTCAATAGTTGAAATAATTGAAGGGAATAATTTAATGAGATTTGAACCAAGAAATCTTCTGTTTGAATGGACTTTGAATTCCAAAAGATTGTATAATGTGCCTGGATTTCTGTGGATCTTTTTTACCATGATATGGATTTTAGTTTGATTCAAACTAACATTTTGCTTCAATATTTGAACTAGTTCGTTGAATTCCATTAGTTATTTGTGAGGTGGGCCATCATTATGGTTTGGAGCTAGCAATCCAGCCAAGAGGTGAGTCTGAGTGTATTCTGATGTACTATGCTAGTTTCTTATGTATTTCTTTATATGACATTTTGGCGCAGACTTTACATAACAATGCTAGGAATGGTTGTTAATGGTTACCAAATGATTGATTAAGAAGTTTAACTAGATGTCATAAATCCTTGTTTATTTAAATATGGCCCATGATCTACAAATTGATTGGTAGGCACTGAAGATTTATAAATTGAGATTCATATCTGTGCAGCATACTAGTCTTCAAAAACTTGCCATCCCTAAGAAGAATCACGCTCCGATTTGGAAAAGGAACATGTTTCTGTTAAAGGAGGTGAGTAGGTCTTTATCTACTCTTTTCTCCACTATAGAAGTGTCATTCTGAAACGTTATGTAATGTCCCCTAGTTATACATTGTCAATTATCAAAAGCAACATCTATGTTACTGCCTTCCATTATTAATTAAGTATAACTAACTAATGCCCTGTAACATAACTTCTTAAAACTAGGCCTAATCTCAAACTGTTCCAACCCTCGTCCCAGAAGAGGGCTTGGCTGCCTAGGGCGCTTGACACCAACTCTTAAGGTAGCCCAGATTACCGAACTCAGTCCATTCACCCTTGGGGCCTGCAGCCCAGATTTCAGGAGTCGTCTTTCACCCTTGGGGCTTCCTATCGGATGGTTTTACTCTGCCTCTCCCTAGCAGCACCCGTCTCCCTTGGGGAATAGGGAAAATGCAGAACTGATCATAGATTAGGTTAGCTTTAAGGCATTCTGTTGCAGGAATTATTGATTGTTATTTCACTCTTGTTATCTTGGATTCTTATAATTAATTAATTGTAGTCATGTTCTTGATACCTTACTTTATTTATGTTTGATGAATTTGTGTTACTGTGAATCTAGTTAATACTGTCTATTTGTTCTTCAGAATAGATTACTGATTTAATCTTGTATGTATATTTATACAGATTGCAATTATTCTTTCTATATACATAAATAAATAAATAAATTAATTATATTGTCATAAATGTATTTACTAATTACCTGTTGTATAAATTATTAATACCACTGCTGACTTAAAATATTAGTTATTAATATATTTGTAACTGTAAAGGTAGACAGATCTGACATGGTTGCCATTATATAAAATTAACATGACTCGTACGTATTGCAGTCTATCTTAACATTACTGTTAAATTCTGCATACAGGTATTATCAGGCTCCATATATTAGGCATACGTATTAAGCAAATCCCCTATGCATACTGTCAAGAACAAGGATGTTACTGTCTGTAACTCGATAACAATTATGTTCTGATCTGATCGATGGTGATAATATACATATTTTCCTCCTTTCGATGCCTTTGATAGAGGTTTGCCCAGTCCTAAATACCTTTCGGTGTTTGCAAATAAACACATCTCTTCATAAGAAGACGTCTACTTGGCCAAGGGATGTCTTCTTTTCCTTGTTGACCGATTAGACTAAGAGCCAACCTAAATATTAGGCACCGTTTCCTTTTAATTGGTAGTACTTGTTTAAAGTAATATATATGTTAAATGATAAATATTTAATTTTGTTCAAAGTAATATATGTTAAATGATAAATATTTAATATTATTTTGTAATACAATATATATATATATATTTTAATAATAGTAATTGGTCTACAAATGATTGTTTCATCATTAATTCATATGTTAAGTGCAAGGAAAAGAATGGTAATAATGATATTATGAAAATATTAATGTTGGGATATTACATGTTACCTTTGGATAAATAGAATTTTTTATTTTAAAGGTATTGTCATGAAATCTGTCTACTTCTTTTTGCTTAGCTTGTATAATAGTGCGTATGATTGCAATGGCAACCTAAACATGGTTTGTTTTCATTTCCAGGTGTAGATGTCTTGTCTTCTTGACCATCCAACAAGAGGCATGGTTGTAAAGAAATCTTGTCTCCTCAATTAGAACTCCGTTCCACATGCAGTTGATTTTTTTTGGGAGAGTGATTGAACCGAATAGTGGTGCAGATGATCCAAATGTTTCAAATCATCTGATCCCATGTCCTAAATCATTTTTCATATAGATGATGGGTAAGCTGATTGAACTGCAAAAGATTTTGTTGGGAACAATCCGATGATCATTGAGTAAATGGACTCTGATTCAATCCCTAAAGTTACTGGAAGTAGCAGTTCCACATCAGCACTTGAAGTTGAGCCATTTAACTCTATTCATGGCGCTTGTGAAATAATTGAAGTAGCATGTGCAAGTAATAGCATGACAGGAGAACGTGTACAGGAAAATACCCATTTAGATGCACTGAAGTCAGGGGTGGAGGATGATAATACTAATGATATTTGTGTCACAGATTATAAGGTCTCTGAGGGACGTAAGAATTCAGAAGATAATGGGTTTCCTTCTAAAGCTGCAAATGCAAATACAACAGAGGATGAAATGAACGACGTAAGTTATCTTTTTGATATTATTTTTAATTTTAATTTTATCTATAATAATGATGATACTATATCTACTTTGAATAGAACAGTTATTTGGATCAGGTTTGCTTTGCAAGTGTGAATGCATAGGTAATTTTAAGAATACAATTAAATATTTGAGCTCAAAGTGATGTTGACCATGACTCTGAAAGGGAATTGGAAGGACAGGAAATGTTTTCTCCAAATGGGATGGCTAGGTTCTATTATTCATCAATTAGGGAAATGTAAAGAAATAGACAATTGAAAGAAACTGAGAAATAATAAGAAAGGAAAAAGGGAACTAAAGCGAACATGAAGATTACATATGAAAATCACGAGGCAAAATATTAATTGCTAATACAGTAGTATTTCATTGATAATTTGATACACAAAGTAATAAACAACTAAATGCATTTACAGATAAGAGGTTTATCATTAAGTGCAAATAGGTAGATTATATGAATCTCACAAATGATGCAACAAACCACTATGTGTTGAAATGTCTGCTATATCATTTCTCTCAAATGCATTTCTGTCCTTAGAGCATCAAGATGATTGTTGACATCCAGCAATTAGTGCATCGTCTGCTCTGTTGGAAAAGAAAAAAGGTCACAGAGTCCATACGCTGAGCTTATTAGCTGAAGTAGGTTCTGTTTCAACTCCTTTGCTACCAGTCTCAAATAAACTGGAGCTACCTAAACCAATTATTTTCATATGTATGGTAAATTTTTGTCTTCTTTGTAATTTGATCTACTCTTCTCATGTTAAGAGAAGTGGGTGAACTAGGATAATAAACAAATTATTAAATCACCAAGTCTTTGGAGTATGACTTCCATTCATCATCAACAAATCAATCAGCCCATTCGGACCATTGTTGTTTTGATTGTTTTTACCTGTACCTTCTAATGATATTGCTAAACTTTTCAAGTAAAGCAACATTGTTTGCATGTTGCAAGCATCTTCTGGATGCTACATTTTCTTAAGGTTGGTCTATTGTAGACTATACTGATTTCTGTTTGGGTTGAAGGCATACGTAGCTATATGCAACCAATAAGATTTTTTGAAGATGGATGTTGGATTGAAGTTGAGTGGGTGAGGAGAAAACACAATAAAGCAAAGCAGTGGATGGAGAATAAGAAATGATTTATGACAATAATGGAGTATATTAAAACAAAAAATAGCTTGGACACTTGTAGTTGGAGTGGGAGAGCCATTTCACATCTTTTTGAATTCCCAAATTAACAAGAAGTTTAATCTGGGAGGGAATTTAAACATTGTGCCATTTAGGAAGTGACATTGGCTCTAGTTAGGCTTTCAGGACTCTAAAATTGTGGACATTTTCACCTAATATGCATGGTTATTAAACCTTCAGTGACTATCTCTAGAACTAGCTGGTTAGTTGTTCCTCTGTTCCTTTGATGTTTGATTGTGTGTATCATCTTTAAGTTAAGATTGCTATTTTAAGATATTAGAATATTTAATTAGTTTTTAGTCACTTATATTTAGTTCTTTTGTTAGTGGTCATTTAGCTTTTTAGCTTTTTAGTTCGTTAAGTGAATCTATTGCTTCTTTTATAAGAACGCATAGTTTGCTTTTTAGATTTTAGCTTTTTAGCTTTATTTAATATTTTGTGTTTTAAGCTTTTTAGCTTCATGTTGAAGCTTTAGCTTTATGGTTCGTTCTTTTTAGAACACCATCTTGTAATTCCTTTGTATATGGTTGTATATTCGTAATCTGATTATTCAATATCATTCGATTATTTTTCATGGTATCAGAGCATGATTTAAAATTTTGGAAAATTTATAATTCTAAAATAATTTCTTATTGAGATTTTTTTAGTGAAAATTTTCTCTAGTTTTTTTTTTTGGGCGAATTGAATCCAAGAAATTTTTGAGATTTTGAGGGTTTTGATATTTTTTTATCATGAGTTATTTTTCTGAGAAGACGGTTTTGGTGCTAGGGTTTTCATGATTTTGTGGGCACCCATTTTTGTTTACTTGTGCGACCTCAGTAGAGTGCCAGAATCGTGGTTTGTGCTCACGATTTTTAAATATTGCGTCATCTTTCTGTGTCGGGTGTATTTTTGGGCATCTTTTTTTTTAGATGGTTAATTTTGTGTGGTGCCTTCCGTTTGAAAATTTTTCATGGGCTGCCATTTTTTCTTTCGACGTGGATTTTTCGCGGCTTTTTGATGGATTTTTTAACTCGGATTTTTGGCCTTCACAATTTTCACGATTTTCACGATTTTCACCATTTTCACCCGACGGTTTTCTTTGCATGGTGACAGAGCGACGAATTTCGTGATTTTCTATTTTGCAATTTTTCAGCACCTCCAGTGGTTGTTTTGTAGATTTTTTAAAGACACGGCTAGGGTTTTTTTTTCGCATACTGAAAATCATGGCCAGCTCCGCTCTTTTATCTTTTTGGGTTTCTTGCTGCCAACGCCTAGGGTTATGCCCTATTTTTTAACCAGTTTTTAAAAAAAACATTATTTTCTGCAGATTATTATTTTTTTGATTTTTTTTTTAGAAAAATTATAGGTTCCAAATTTGCAAGAAATTTTAATTTTTTGGTTTTCAACAAACCTCGAAATTCGTGCATTGGGATTCGTGCCTCAAATTCTGTTTTAGGGTTTTAGATCCTTTTCGCAGTTGTTTCTATTTTGATTTTTAATCAGGTTCTGTTCTCTCGTTTTTTGTGCCTTCACT
Source organism: Cryptomeria japonica (assembly GCF_030272615.1). NCBI lineage: Eukaryota > Viridiplantae > Streptophyta > Pinopsida > Cupressales > Cupressaceae > Cryptomeria > Cryptomeria japonica. The sequence continues at coordinate 474,943,633 of NC_081414.1, read as the reverse complement.
AGGTTGACCTCGTTCAACCTCGGTTTCTGTGATGGCATCTTTGACCAACATCATGTTGGAACAGAGTCAGAAGTACAACGATCACAACTACAACACTTGGAAACAACGCATGCTTACCATTTTTGAGTACCGTTGCCTTGATCATATTGTTTTGGGCAAGGCTACTGGTCCTATAACACAGGTGCGGATCAGGATAAATTTGATGAACGCACTTGAGAGGCTATCATGCTTATCAAGTTATTAGTCATAGATGATCAACTCCCTTAGGTGCCTTCAGGTAAAACAACTAAAGAGATCTGGGATCTCTTGAAGGATCTTCATGAAACGTCCGACAAGAGCCAAGCTTTCTTTCTCAAAAATATGATGTTTTCTATCATGATGGATGAAAAGATATCTTACCAAGCACATCTTACGAAGATCAAGGAGTTCCATGACCAGTTGGACGCTATGGAGGAAGAGGATATGGTAGCTATCACACTGAAAAGCCTACCCCAATCTTACAAGCATTTCATTGACATGCTCAATATCTCTTCTACTAGTGTTGATCTGAAGTTTCCTGATCTCTGCAACAAGCTTCTGTAGCAAGATAGATGGAAGCAACAGTTTGGTAGTAACAATGTCATTGTGGAACAAGCGTTTACTGCCAAGGACAAAGTCAAAGGCGAGTCCACTCAACAGAAAGGACAACGCAACTCTGAGGAGGGTTCACGAAGAACTTCACATGTCACTATTGTGGTGGACTTGGGCATATCCAGAAATTCTGTAGAAAGAGTTTGGCTGATCAGAAGTCCAACTAGGGAGGGTCTCAGGAGCAGGTGCAGGCTCATGTTGCAAAGCGTTCTGAAGAGGAGTCAACCTTCTATGCTTTTTGATTTTGTCATCGGATGGGAGGGTTTTGCATGGTTTTTTCCTCAAAAAATAGGGAGTAATGTTTACCACGTGATGTTTGGTGTTTTTCCGCGTGATGTTGGATGTTTTACCACGTGGTGTCTAGTATTTTACTGCATGATGTCTGATGTTTTACCATGTGATGTTTGGTGTTTTACCGCGTGATGTTTGGTGTTTTGCCACGTGATGTCTGGTGTTTTGCTGCGTGATGTTTGGTGTTTTACCGCGTGATGTTTCAGGGTTTTGTTTGATTTTTTCCTCAAAAATCGTTTCAGGGTTTTAGTTCACGTTTAAGGTTTTTAACATTTTTTTCCACAAAAAAATGATGATTTGTAACTTCAGTTTTGGAGGGTTTGCCGATTTTTCCTCAAAATCGTGGTTTCAGGTTTCAGTTTGGTTACCCAACTTTATGTTGGATGGGTTCTGGTAATCTTGGTCATTAACACTTTGTAGATCCTAGGAGGGTCTCCGCCAAATCAGAGTGTTCTTTTCGTTTGTGATCAAAAGACCTACAGTGTCTTCTGTAGGGTAGTTAGTAGATAGAATTACCATTAAGGGAGGGTATTAGAATATTTAATTATATTTTAGTCACTTATATTTAGTTCTTTTATTAATGGTCATTTAGCTTTTTAGCTTTTTAGTTCGTTAAGTGAAACTATTGCTTCTTTTATAAGAACACATAGTTTGTTTTTTAGATTTTAGCTTTTTAGCTTTATTTAGCGTTTTAAGCTTTTTAGCTTCATGTTGAAGCTTTAGCTTTACAGTTCATTCTTTATAGAACATCGTCTTGTAATTCCTTTATATATGGTTGTATATTCGTAATCTTATTATTCAATATCATTCGATTATTTTTCATGGTATTAGAGCATGATTTAAAATTTTGGAAATTTTTTTAACTATAAAATAATTTCTTATTGAGATTTTTTTAGTGAAATTTTTCTAAAGTTTTTTTTTTCTAGTCCAATTGAATCCAAGAAATTTATGAGATTTTGAGGGTTTTGATATTTTTTTATTATGATCTGTTTTTTTGAGAAGGCGGTCTTTTGGTGCTAGGGTTTTCATGATTTTCTGGGCGCCCATTTTTGTTTTACCTGTGCGACCTCAGAAGAGTGCCAGAATCGTGCTTTGTGCTCATGATTTCTAAATATCGCATCGTATTTCTGCGTCGGGTGTCTTTATTTCTGGGCATGTTTGTTTTTGGACGGTTAATTCTGCGTGGTGCCCTGTGTCTGAACTTTCGCGGGCCGCCATTTTTTCTTTCAACACAGATTTTTTGCGGCTTTTTGGCAGATTTTTTAAACCGCATTTTTGGCCTTAGCATTTTTTCGCGGTTTTCACCCAACGGTTTTCTTTGCATGGTGATAGAGCGATGAATTTTGCGATTAATCATACAAATTATAAATTGTAGGATATACTACGAATTTGTGCCTTAAATAGCATTACACTGCCGCATTTTAACAAATAGGTGCTTGATAATAGTAAATATTTCCCCGGTTCAAATTTTTATGTGGCTCCCTTGTGGATCTTAGTGAGGGGCATGAAAAACTAATAAAACACTACTGTTTTTTGTTTGTTACAACATTAAAAATCTACATTAAAAATTGGTGCACACCAAAAAATGTTCTGACCACATTATGAGAACATGTCTAGGAAAATTTATGGATATTTTCTATTTTGTCATAACAGACACCTTGAACAAACTTTTAAATCAGCAGTATCTTTTTCTATGCGAAATTCGTATCTGATATAGTTCCTCAACTCCAAGATTGAGCTATTATGAACTTGAGAAAGTAAGTATCAAATGCCAATTTTGTACTTTGCAAGCCACAAATCACTTCCAAAGGACTCCCAACCTTTCATTTGAAAGAATAGTTTCTTAGAATGCAAAAACAAGAAAATGCTAAAATAGTGACATAATTCAATAGCTATAAGAAAACTACCTTTTGGGATCTACATCCCTATAAGAAAGCTGCAACCTTCTGAATTTCATGCATGCTAAGTGGGATCAATTGTGGTTATTGACCATTAGAATGGGCTTTTTTTGTTTTGTAATAAAAATATTAAAGAACATATAGAGTCTTGAAAAACAATATCGTAGATTACATGAAAAAGCTTTAAGAAGATTGCATGTAGTATCCTTCATCAACAAATGCTTTGCTTTTCTAATGGATAATCACCATTTTTCCAACCTCTAGATTTGTTGTTTGTTAAGGGATATAAATATTTTTTTGGTTGTGTAACATTCTTTGAGGAACTTGACTTTTTTTGGTTGTGTAACATTCTTTGAGGAACTTGACTTACTGGAATCCATTGATGTGTCATTCCATCATTACACTCTACAACCTCGTTAACATTAAAACAGTTGTCAACTTTGATTTTGAAACAAAAAGTGATTGTTTTAATCAAATTTGTCTCTTTACAATTTGTATATATTTGACTTAAGATTCATTGGCTACATCTGATTTCTTTTGGAACTTAGCTTGTGGGTTGTCTTTGTACAAAGTAGATTGTAATTGAAAATTTGAGGACTATTAAGATCTAGTTATTATTTTCTGCTTTGTATTCAAATCAAATTTAAAAAAAGAAAGATCCTAACTCATTTAACATAGAAAAATGAAAAACAAATAAAAAAACAGAAGCAAAACAAGTATTCATACTAGAAAAAAAGGCAAAAAGCTTAATTCCAATCAAGGAATCTTCCTCCATGATCACCTTGACAATGAATGGGTTCTTGCACATGCATAGGAGTAGCAATCCAACCATTTTGGGGCCTTCAATGATCGATCATCAGCTCTATATTTGCAATGATATGCAAGAATGAGACAAAGGTATTTGGTTCATATGTTTTTCTTTCCAAATTCAAGTTAAATGTGTTGGTTTTGCGTTTTAAATTGTTTGACTCTTTGAGATCCATTTTAGGGTTTAGGGTTAGGTTTTCAAGTCATAAAGTCAAATTTGATTTTTAAGACAAAAAAAAAATTGAAATGGTGTGGGTACCTTTGAGAGTCAATCAAAGAATTGTGGATCTGTCTTGGAATTGCCTTGGTATGACCGATTGATATACTTGAGCAATGCCAAGATGGATCTACCTTACCCCATGCAATTCCATAGGGTATATGTTCCCAAAATGATTTTTACCTGTGCCTAGCAGTTTCCAGGCTTATTTGGTAACATAAATGTATGTACATATATGCATGTATATATAGTATGTACCCCTATGATTATGATTTACATTCACATATTATTGATGATTGGTCATCAAATGTGCAGTTACTTCTTTAGTGCATTAGATATATGTGTATATATACATTTGTTTGTACATATATGCTTTTATGTATATTTACATTTGTAACTAGTACTATAGATCTGTCCCAGAATCACCTTGGTATGCCCAACTGATATACTCGGGTGATATCAAGATGGATCTGCAGGACACTATGCAATTCCATAGGGTACTTGTATCCAGCAGTTTCCTGGCCAGTTCTGGTAAATTGGTAATATATATGTTTGTTTACATGGATGCATGCATGTATGTACATTTCTATATGTAACCTCATGATTATGATTTACTTTTATCTATTATTGATGATTAGTTGTAAAATTTACAGTTATTTTCTTTAATGCATTACATATATGTGTATATATACACACACACACGTATAATGTGTATTTAAAGTTTTAAACCTTTATGGTTATGAACTTTCTTCATATATAACTGATGATTGGTTATAAATTTGCAGCTGTTTCTTTAGTGCATATTTTCATTGGTTGTCACCTTCCAAATTTCAATATGTACTTGTTTCAATTGCAGGTGAAAGTTTGTGATATATGTGGCGATGTTGGTTATGAGGAAATGCTAGTCATTTGCAGTGAGTGCAGTGAGGGAGCTGAACATATGTGCGTCCTTCATAAAATTTACAGTCTGATGCTATTGTGTAAATTTATTTATAATTTGAGGTTATTTTAATATGGCAATTTGGCCTATGCATATTATACGATAGCGTCATTTACTTTCAGTTCAAGAAGCAATTATGATCAAATTTGTGAATATAGTTTCTTCTGTCATGTCTTATTATATTTCTTTTGCAATACAAGCAGTCCATGACTCAACTCTTTGAGATTGCTTTTGCAATGTTAGCTGGCCTGCCTTATTTATTATTGGAAATTTTGTCACTTTGTTCCAGGCCTTTTCGACTAACAAACTTGATCATTGGTTTATTTGTCTATTCAGTTTTTACTCAATATTTTTTCTTGGCTTCACAGTTACTGCATGCAAACACTTCTTTGCAATATTCCAGAAGGAGATTGGTTTTGTGATGATTGCAAGCTGAAATTTAATGAAAGGGATCAGAGTAAAGCTATCACAGATTCTCCATTATCCTCCTTGAGCCAGGAAACCTTCTTGAGCCAGGAAACAGAAAAACAAATCATCAATGAAAACAGTGCCTTGAGCCAGGAAACTGAGAAACAAATCATCAATGAAAACATTGCCTTGAGCAAGGGAACTGAGAAACAAATCATCAATGAAAACAGTGCCTTGAGCCAGGGAACTGAGAAACAGATCATCAATGAAAACACTGCTTTGAAGGTTTTAAGCTCAACTGAATTGAAGTTGTCCTCTGACAAAATGCAAATGCAAAAGAGCACTGATAATACTGTAGAATGCAATAAACGACAAAGAGATGACAGCAACAAGGCTTCAGCAAACAAGAAACAAGCAACTGGATTTGATAATGTGCAAGTCAATGCATCTCAATCGCTACTTAAAAGAAATAGCTCTTGTAAAGTGTTAGAAACAAGTAGGGCTGATAGTTGTGAGGGTCTGCCTCAAATAAAGATCCCAGTGAATCCTCGTTACACCAGAGAAGGTTCATTGAAGATATCTGGAGCTGGTAAATATGACAGTAGTTCTATAACACCACTAGCCAGTAAGAATTCCACACCTAGGTCTTTATCTAGGGAAAGTTCTCTCAAGACTGCTGAAACGGGAAAGGTAAAATTTCTGCCAGTGCATACTGTAGCTAGCCTTTGCTCAGGAATGACAGTGAGAGAGTCAGCAAAGTTTACTGGCAAAGATGGGAATTCAGATTCGGCCTCTTATCGAACTGGCTTGATTGATCCTCATCAGACATCTTCCAGAGGTGGCTCTATTCCAATAACAGATTCAGCTGGTCCTGTAAATAGATCAGGCTACCAATCATCTTTTCGTTCAGCATCAGCCTATTCTTCCTTGAGAAGTTCAGGATTGTCCAAATCCGAGGATGTTTTTCCGTCATTTCTGTTATCTAGTAGGTCAAATACACCTCGCGGGCATTTGAACCTGAGGAGCAAAGAGGCTACAAATGGCAATGGGCAATATGGATTGGCTGGAAATACATCTGCAAAAATGGGAAACACAAGAATCAGCAGTTCTAGACGTGCTCCCACGAGTTTTAATCATCCAATAGATAATAATGTCAATGATGATGTGAATGAAATGTCGAAACATTCATTTGGAACATCTGCAGTTAGCATAGTTGAAAAATCCAAGACAGATATAGCTGCCACACCTGTTCGTAACTCAGGATGTTCAAAACCTGATGAGTTAACACTGGCTAAGGAGAATTCACATCTGATATCTTCATCAGCAGAAAAGTGTTCTGCAGTGCCAACTCAAGTTCTTCAGCCACAGGAATCAACATGTGAGGAATATAAGGGGTATTCAGTGGCCAAACAGAGTCCAGAGGGGTTGATTTTGACTAACAAGGTCGTGAAAGACATAGTGTCCACTGAGCATTCAAATGTTCTACATTCTGACACACAGGGTCCAGCTGGGATGAAGTCAGTTAAGGGAATCATTAATATGAGTGAGTTATCACATCAGAAAAATGGAAATCAATTGCCTGATTCAGTTTTAGTTGAGAATGATGGGGTTTTGACACACCCTACTGTGTCACCATCAATGAAATTAGTGATGGAGGATACAGAAGTATCAGATGTGCTTAAAGGTAGGTTGCCTAAGGTGGATGGTGAATTATTGATAAAGGAGACTGAGATGTTGAAATTGAGAAAAGATAACTGTAAGCATCCAGATGCAGCAACTGCAGACGATAAAGCTACAGTTAGAGTTGGAGAAGATGTAAGTTTATCAGTATCAAACAAGCAAGTTGTATCTGGTAGTTTAGATAAGCAAACCAGTGAAGAAGTGATCCCTCAGACTTCTGTGAAGATGTCTATGGATAAAGGTATGTTATTCATCTGCCAAATGTCTCTGTGATGTAAAGGCTTTCTCTTTTTTACAAGCTAAGTGAGGGCAGAATAACAGGGAATTGAAAATTATTTTCTACATTTATTTATACAGAAGAAACTTTGCGATTCTTAAATGTGTAGGGTCCAGAATGGTTAGTTTATAACTGTTACTGAATAAATTTATCGATGTCATTTCTTGTTTTCAGATATAGTAAAGGAATCCTCCTCAACCTTGGATGATAATACATCTGGTGCTCTGCTTGGAACAACACAAAATACTTCTTCTGAGATGATCCTCAGGAGTAGTGATGGCAAGATGGAGATAAAGCCAATCTCGAAGGTAATAATCAGAGAAAGATTGAATTCAAGTACATATATTTCAGCTGAAGCAAATGTACAGCCAACAAAAGGGTCTTCTAAAGGTCCATTTAGTCTTGGGAGAAGTCCTGAAAAGCATTTATTACCAACTTCAACGCCCTACAGATTTGGAAGAGAGGTATTGATGGACTCACAGAGTGACAAATCCATTGTTCAGCCTTTAGAAATAAATGTATCATCCTCTGCATCAATGCAGTCTCAAGTGCACAGTCCATCATCAAAAAAATATGCAATGGGAATACCATTACAAGGCATGGTTGGGTTTACCCAGCAAAAAGTGCCCACAAGGCCTGAGTCTCTGTTTCTGTGGAGGTATGCAGTTGTACACTTTGTGGGTGCTATTTCAGACTAACAGACTAATGGTGTCATATAAAACAGTTTTTATGATTTCAAGTATGGTTGTCTACTTACAAGTAAATGACAGCTTCATTCTAAGGAGATTCTGAAATTGGGGGTTTTGATTTATGATTATCTTGGACAAGATTCTAACTCTGCCATTTTTTTTGCAGGGGTGGCTTTGAAATTATTAATGAAATTAGTGAGCACTGGATTTGTGATGGAATGCAAGCACATCCATCAAACAAATCATCTCTGAAAGTTTATGAAGAATCAAGAAAATTTCCTTCACAGCTACTGTTGGAGCAAGTGCAACGCTACGATGCATGGCCAAAACGGTTTGAAGAATCTCCTCCAACTGATGAGGACATCGCGCTTTATATTTTTCCTGTAGAGGCAGAAAGGTTTATAGCATATTACATTGCTCTTTTGTAACAATTATAAACAAGCATCCTCCCTAAGGTTGTCAATTCAACTAAGGTATTTTTCTATTGTATTTCAGTTGCAAGATCCAATATTTTGAACTTTTGGAGGCGACAATCAAGCAGGATCTAGCCCTGAGGGTTTATCTAGAATGTGCTGAGCTGCTAATATTTGCTTCAAACCAACTACCAGAAAGTTATCATCGTGAGTTTGCTAAGCCTGTTTACAAAGAAAGGAACATGTGTAAAGTCTCTTAATGTGCTAGTTTTGTGCATTATCCAAAGGCTGTTGTCTGTAGTTATTTGTGAATGGATTGCTACACCAATGTTTTCGCTTCGGCACTAAATCATGTTAATAGGCTGGATGTAAATTGTAGAAGCATGCAATTGCCAACATCAATATCAGTGTGTTTTATAATAGGCCTCGAAGATTTCTTGGCAGGGAATAATATACTTTATTCCTAGTTATAATTATCTCTTTTGGAATCTGAAGTCACAATTCAATAATATTTTTTCTTTCCCATTAGGGTACAAGAATGGAATTTCAAGCTATCTATTTGAGTGGTCTTGTACAGAACTGATTTTGAATCCCTGGTTTGTGTTTATGTCTATTCTTTATAGATTGTTAGTTTTTTATGTTCTTAATTCTCAAGTTTGTGGATTTGTTGGTTAATATTATGCAATTGAATCAAAGGGATTGGGTTGTAAAGTTTGCCTCCATACACATGCTCAGTTATGATATCATTAATTAGGCTTGGTGATGTACTATTTGTACTATATTTACTGAAGGCCACTAGCCATTAGATTAAAAATTTGAGTGTTTTTCACTTGGCTGTAATCAATCTCTTTGGACTCCTGGCCTTGGATTTCCTCATGGCCAGTTGAGAGTTAGTTCTCTTCAGCAATAGATTCTATAAGGTGATTGGATACCATAACTTAGCTCTCTCCAAGAGGTAGAGACAAATAATCTCTTCAATTTCAGCTCTTCTAGCTTCTACAAGATGTTTGGGATATATTATTTGCTTGCACAATCATTCAAGAGGTTCACTCTTACCATTTTGTGCTATCTAAATTAAAGATGCTTGGCTCTTTACCTTTAGGAGTAGTCACCTTTAGATAATGGGATTTGGAAGGGACTTAAAGAAAGATGAAATTAATTGCCTCCTTTTAAGTTTTGACCTATTCCATCTCATGGATATGTAACACAACGTTTGGATGCTACACTCTTTGACACTAGGTGATAAACTGATTAGAATGCATCTCACTTGGGAGGCAACTTGTGTAACATGGAGACAAATCCCTACCTGTCAAACCCTCATTTTTGTCCCTTAGGAATTCTTGGGATGGTGGGACATTAAGAGGCATCCCCTAGCCTATCCTGCCAATAGAGAAAAATTGGAAACACATTCCTATTATCGGGGTCAATAGGAAATGAATCAAGGACGCTTGGCCATCCCTATGGTGGTAGGGGATGTCATAGATGTTCCTCAACAGTCTCGGGGATGACTAAGTGTCCTCTATTGTAATGTCCCCAACTAGTGATTCGGGTTCGGATTCGGGTACGGGTTCGCGGATTCGGCAAAAAAATAAATTTTTTGGGTACGGGTACGGGTTCGTCCGTACATATATATATATTTTAATTTTTTTTAATATATATATATATATATGTTCAAACTTCAAACATCAAAATTATATATGTTCATAGTTCAAACATACAAATATGAAACATCAAACATACAATGTAACTTTCCCATACAATGATACATAGATGATAACAGATAAATCATAAATCAATAAATCATAAATCCATAATTGCATGAAATGCATCATAGAGGGGCGGATTAGGGTTTAGATGTAATTAGAAGATTAAAAATATTGTTTTTTTATTGTTTTTAAATGCTTGCTAACCCATGGGCCCCGTTTTTGGGAACCCACGGGCTTGGGTTCACCCGGGTCCTCCTGGGTTCGCCCTGGGTTCCACCCGGGTCCTGCCCAGGCGGCTGGGTTCCCTGTGGGTCCTGCATGGCAGGACCCACAGGGAACCCAGCCGCCTGGGCAGGACCCGGGTGGGACCCAGAGCGAACCGGACCAGGACCAGGACCCAGCCAAAATAGGGGAGAACCGGTATCTGAGTAAATTAGTAATTCCACAATATAGTTTATCATTTTTTCAATATATAAGAGTAACTTCATCTAGTCATTCAATAAACTTGGGAATAGACCAGTAAATACATGGATTAATAGCAAATATATTACATAGAATGATAAACATGTCTTTCTACCCGTAACAAATCATAGTTTAGTTTGGTAGGAAAGCCTCGCGAGAGTGCCTGTAAACTGCTCAACCCAACTAAGCCCAAGAGCGCGCAGTCTCCCACTATGACAACTCACCTCTTGGCCCACAAGGGGCAGGGACATCCCACTATAACAATTCCATCCCTTGGGGTGACCTACTTAGCTTGGGAGAACTGGTAAACTGCAATTCCCTAACTTACTTCCTCCATTCATTCCTTTGATTGATGACGAGATAAGACACACATATATAATTAATCTAAGAAAATATAATCAAAGTAATTTATTCATTATATCCATAATAACATATATATTTATAATTCGTTTTTTTTTATAAATTTATAAATATAATCTTATTGATATTATTTCAAGTATATATGTATGTATATCAACATTATCAAGTGTATAAATCTTGCTAACATCATTACCATATTTAAATCTATTATCCTTATTCTGATTTGAGTATATATACATAAATAAATAAATGAATTAAATTATATTACCAATTATTTATGTATTTGCTAATTACCTATTATATAAGTTATTAATACTACTACTGCTGCCTAAAAACATTAGTTATTAGTATATTTAGTGGCTGTAAAGTCAGACAGATCTGACATGCTCTGCAACTGTATATGAAATCAAGTATGACTGTCATACATATTGCAGTCTATTAATATTACTATTAAATTCTGCATAAAAACATTTTAAGGCTTCATATATTAAGCATACGTATTAAGCACATCCCCATGCATACCACCAAGAACAAGGATGTTACTGCCTGTAATTTAATAACAGTTCTGATTTGATCTGATCGATGGTGATCAATCAATATCAAGTCATGACCGAACTGCTTTTTCTCTTCAACATTCGATGCCTTCTTCCGAATTACCAATCTACTCTTATATCTTTATGGTAGAAGGGGTACATTCATTCAAGTGGGATGACTCTTCATAATGAGTCACAACTCCTTGCTTAACAAAATCACACCCTTCTGGTTCTTTTTATAAATCATTGTTTTAAGACAATTACTCTCCCTTTATTGATTTCTGCCTTAATACATTTTAATACTGTTTTTACTCTTGTTTGTAATTGCTGACTTACGTAGCATGTTGTCATTCTTTAATCACATTTTATCATTGCTGGTTCATATCATTATTAATTCAATAATTACTATATGGATTTGCAATAATAATAATATATAAATATTAACTTAGTATAGTATATCAGAGTGTGAATTCAGATGGAAGAATACAAGGCAATTTTCTGTATAGGGGTAAAATAAACATTAATAATTATGTAGGGATATTACACCTATGGAAATCAGATTATATTTAATGCTTTTAAAATAAAACAGCTAGCAACTGTTTATGGGTTTAAAAAGGACCAAGGTGTGTGTCCCAGAAACCCTCCCATGCCCCTTATTTGTCCCAATACACAAGACAAAAACTTATTGTGTTATTATATGAGTGCTTAAAACTACAGCTGCCCGCCCTTGTTGAAAGTTTGATACTTGCGGCTAGTCTTCCCTGCTGAAGCAAGTGAAAAATTTGCCAATACAATGCATTAAGGTATCAAGATCATTCAATAATATATTTTAAGACTTTTTTTCAATACAAAGAAGACATCAATAACACCATTGAATCAGTATAATATAGTCTTTTACTTTTTTCAAAACAACCATAATAAGCAATCACACAAGATTTAATAACTATGGAACACATGATTTATGTGGAAACCCTTTCAGGAGAAAAGCACAAAGAAGGACTGCGTGGATCTACTATTCAAATCCAGCCACAATAAAATAATATACTCTTACAAATTTTTGTAGGCACCAACCCATTGGAGACACTAATTACCGCTTACTAAGCACCAACTTAGCAAGAGACAGCAATTTGTTCTATTGAGAGGTCCCAACCTCCGAATGAGCACAATTTTTGCCTTTTTGAAACTAGCTTCTTCAATGGATAATAAACATAATTTTCTCCACTTTCACTGGTGCAATAAATCTGCACTTTCATACCAATCTGCTGCAATAAATTTGCATTTTCATACTTAACAAAGTCTGCTGCAATAAATCTGCCCTTTCATACAAATCTGCTGCAATAAATCTGCATTTTCATATAGAAATCTACCCTTTCATACTTCACAAGATCTGCTGCAACGTTTTTCACATATGCTCTTGTTCTCCAAACAATCTGCTCTGCTCTCGTTTTGAATGATATTACATTGAATTCTTGCTTTTTTTTACCTCCATTTCAACTTCTATTTATACCCCAATTATGCCTCTTCACCTAATAGGGTCAGCCTTATTTGCACATAAATAGATTTATTTTTATTTTAATTTAGTTCTATTTTTCCAAGCTGGGCGACTTCATCAAGATTATCGGTCCATTCCAAATAGGCCTTAATTAATATTAAATTACATTTTTCCAAAGAGGGTTCAGCTACCTTTGCATATTAGATCATAATTAAAACAAAATTCCTCATGGGTTTGGTCCAATAAAAATGATGATTCCAGTGCTACCTTGATTAATAAAGTCTTGTTTAAGAGCATTTCTGGTCATACATCGATTGTGATTAGTGGCCTGGCCTTCTTTCCTCATCACTACATAAGGCATACAATCTCCTTCTTTGACAACAGCAATAAATTCTACTTTCCTTTGACATCAACGACAACAATACTTCCAATAGAGAGTTTGTTGTGACCATTTCACACATTGCCCCATCAGGATGGGGACCCCCTCTTTTTCTTGGGTTTTGCTTTCCCTTAGCTAGGTTTTTCCTTTGCTTGCTAGGTGTTTTGAGTGAGTTAGTGGTCGCCTGGGCTGGGTAGATTAGGGTTTCTCTCAAAGAGCTCATCCAGGGTTTCTTTCAAAGCTAAATGTAACCTGGACTTGGGGAAGTCGTATGTTGTCTGCCTTGAACCCTAGGGTTATCTTAGAAGGATCTTACCTTTTAGGAGATTGAAGATGGATAAATTGTGCAAAAGAGATAAAAGTCTCAAGTCAGGGTAGGTCAGGATTGTTGGTTTTCATGTCAAAGTTTTGTCTTCTGTCAAGTCAGAGTCGATTAGGCAGAGCCAGTGGCAAAGGGAAGATTCAGGAGGTGATTTTAGGAATTGTTGAGCGAATTGGCAAGGATATGGAAGGATATGCACCAAGGGTTGAGTCTAGGGCAAAGTCAAGTTAATTCCAAAGTGAATCAAGCCTAGAATCATGAGTTTCGCTCCTAACCCTTCCAAAGGGTCCAGAGCAAATTCCTTCATAAGACATTTTACCTGCCCAAACCTATGAACTAATCCTTGTCCCATGCATTTTTGAGAGCCAAGCACTTCTTTGGATAAGGAAAGGTGGGAAATAAAGTCCAGATTTGAGCCTTAATGTGAATTTCGCTCCTAACCCTTCCAAAGGGTCCAGAGCGAAATTCTTGAATGACCTTATTTCCTCACTAAGACCTTGAAATAAATGCCACTTTGAGAGCAATTTGACTTGATGATGATAGGAGGAGGCCTAAGAAGTCATATTCAAGCCAAGAAAGCGAGGAAAAAGGTTAGAAATGAGCCCAAGTAGGAATTTCGTCCTGACCCTTCCAAAGGGTCTAGAGCGAAATCCTCATCTGACCCTCTATTTTGCCTAGGACATTGGAAAGGCCTTGTTTTGAGCTAGGTAAGTGGCAAATAGACTTGATGGTGATAAGGAGAGGTGAATTTGATCAAGTTTGAGGAAGGATTGGATGAATGAAGTGCAAAATCAATTTGGAAAGAGGATTTTGCTCCTGACCCTTCCAAAGGGTCTAGAGCGAAAATCCTCATAACTCTCATTTCCTTCCTTGTTTTGATAGGCGTTGGTTTCTAAGGCATGTTAGAGGGTGGATTGGTATGTTCTTGCCTTGAAAGGTGGTTGGACGCATTGAAAGATCAAGATTTTGCCTAAAAGATGAATTTCGCTCCTGACCCTTCCAAAGGGTCCAGAGTGAAATTCTTTATAAATCTCATTTGCTTCCAGGCTTAGGCCACAAACCTTATTCCTTGGGTGAAGAGTGATGTATTTTTGCCTTGCAAAGAAGATTGGAATTGAAAAGATGAAGAGTCAGGCCTAAAACTTGAATTTCGCTCCTAACCCTTCCAAAGGGTCCAGAGCGAAATTCTTCAAACCACCTATTTTCTCCTTGTGTGAAGCCAAGACTTTGATTCCTAGGGCGTGTTTGAAGGTGGAATGATGTTATTTTGCCTTGCAAGATGAATTGAAGTAAAGGAAATGAAGGATCAAGCCTAAAACTTGAATTTCGCTCCTGACCCTTCCAAAGGGTCCAGAGCGAAATTCACAAAATATCATTTTTCCTTCAAGTTTGTGCTAGGCCAGGACAATGGTCAAGGTGGATTGGACTTGAAGATTGCCACTAGCATGCATTTGAGTAGGTTGTGGGTGCAAGAAGTGATGATTTTGAGCTAAGGGATGAATTTCGCTCTTGACCCTTCCAAACGGTCCATGGCGAAATCCTTTGAAATGCCTATTTTTCACCTTGTTTGAGCCAGGGGAAGGCAAGTTGCAAGGTCATGATGACAAGAGCATGGAATAGTGAAAAATCAAGATTGTGAAGGTATGGAAAGATGAAGTAAATGGACTAAAATGGCAAAATCGCTCCTGACCCTTCCAAAGGGTCCAGAGCGAACATTTCTTTGAAGAGAAGTGTTTTGCTAGGTGAGATGTTCAAGCAAGCCTCCTTGAGGGTGGTTTAAGCCTTTTTCACATCATGAACATTCTATTGATTATGAAGACTTAAGTGTTCCTTCATCAAATTTTGAAGAAACTCTAACATCTTCTAGGCTTACCTATACCCTCTTGAGAAGTTTACCAATTAAACTATATCCAAGACACATTTTCCCTCTCATTAATTGCTAATCAAACCTCATTTGAGTAAGTAATGCAAATCCGCCTAAATTAGACACTTATCAATGGGTAAATTGATTTTTTTTAGTCTTAAAATTAAAAAATTTATCCTTTGGCGCCCAAGTATTTTTCGTTAGCTTTATTAGTAAGTTGGCCAGCTTGGAGATGGATGGTTTTTTTAAATATTTATTTATTTGTTTAGGAGGTCAGCCTCTTGGGAAAAGGGTGAAAGCGCCCTATAAAGGAAGATGTATTTTGAAATCTTTAATCATTCATTCATTCATTCTTCCTAAGTGAATTTGAGGAGCAGAATTGGAGAAGCGAATTGCAGCAGGTATAGGCAAATTTCTGATTTAGGAAGGCTGATTAAAGGCTAAACCATCAAGGGCGAACCTGAAATGCAGATCAAAGACCTTTCATCCAGCAAAAATCTTCATTTTTTTATTCATCTTTTCAAATTAATAAGTGAAAATCGAAGGTAAGGTGTTTAATCTGATTTTTTAGGCAAGGTATTGAAGATCTGATCCAAGTTTCCATTTTTAAAATTTTCTTAAGGTTAGGTCTTCTATATCTAGTTTAATTTCTAGGTGATGCCTAGTTTGGAAATTTCTTAATTTTAAAGTTTTGTCTTTTAAGGAATCTCAAATCACCTATCTAAGATTCTACACTTAAACCTAACTTAAGCCTCTTTTTATAGATAGCAAATGGCGACCCCCAAGGCAAGTGGATCTGCTACCCGGCAGGCTCTCATCAAAGAAGATCAAAAGAATGAAGATTTGGATACCAGGATCGTGTCCAAATGGAGCAATATCAGAGACACCAATTTAGGGAACTTCAATGTGAAGAAGTTTCGAGAAGCACCCTACATTGGCAAGCAATCACCCATAGCCAAGAAGATAATTGAGAGTGGCATAATCAAGGCCACAAGCTTCCCTCCTGCAGTTAGATGTCACGAGCTAATGATCGAATGTGCCAAGCACTATGATTCACATTCAAGGACGATCGTAGCCAAGGATGGAACTGTCCTAGCCTATCTTTCAGAAGAAGCTATAAGTGAAGCTTTTCATCTCCCAGAACTGAGAGATATGATCTACAAGAGCTTGGAAGGAGCTAGGTCCATCTACGAAGATGATCCTGATACCTGTTTGAACTTCATCAATAAGAATTGGTTACTCAAGAGTAGGCCTCGCTTGAACAAGATACCTAATACGCCACACAGAATGATTTCCAAGAAGAATTCAAAGACTTGATAACCATGCTCAATCGGGTTATAGGTGCTTCTTAGGCCTTCTTCTTCGACAAGTGGATGTTCTTTTTTATCCAAGTGATCGTCCAAGGAAAATGAATGCTCAATTGGGCTAGAATCATTAGCAACAACCTAGACGTGCAGTTGAGGAGGCTAGTCCCTACTAAGTCATTCCACATGAGTTCATATGTTATATATTTCTTAATCAGAAGTTTTGAGTATGCAGGGCTACCACATAGAGGAGTTGTTGGGAGAGGGACAGGAGAGATAAGAGCATGTGATTCTTATGTACAACTGCATCATCCGCCAAGGAATGACTACAACCTAGTCAATGACACCTTCACAATGTATATCACTAGGACATTGCAAGGAGGGATTCACCTTCGACTGTCTACCGAGGCACAAGAGCTCGTGAAGAAGCATGGTGAATGGTTCATTCAATTTCCAAAATTCACCTACATCAGGGTCCATGGATGTCCTTCACCTCCCTATATGTTGCCAAGGTATCCTACAGACAGAATAATATTACTTGAAGTGACTAGACAGTTGGCAGCTTATGCTAAAGCATCAAGACATAAGCATGGAAATGGTATCCCTGTACCTATTTTGTTGGGAAACTCGATTGAAGTGTGTCCTAATTCTCAAGCCGCAGAAGATGCAGAAAAGGAATTATCTCTGTATTCATTCACATCCTTTGCCCCAAGAGAGAATTTCGATCCTCATGGTCATATGGAAGAGACAGTTGGGAAGAAGTACAAACATGAGTTTCAAGTGGAGGACTTCTGGATGAATGTCCAGGATGATGTAGAGGTGAAAAGAAAGATGCATTCTAGATTACCCTTGGATCTTATCCGGAAATGTAAGGTTTATAGAGTAGCCGATCAAGCCCAGGACAGTGGTAGATATCTCCAATCGTCCTATGAGAAGGAAGATAAAGAAGTGAAGATAGATTGGAATGAGCAAGAAGTTGTAGACCTAAGAGCATTGATGGACCCTGGTTTGAATTGCACTTGCAGATGGGTGGACGTACAACATCAAAAATTGAAGGAGTAGAATATAGCCATGACATTCACCCTAGAGACAAGAACAGAAGAAGGAGAAGCAAGTGTGAGTGAGAATACTTCTCATTCCAAAGGATCAAAGAGAAAAGAAGGACCTGAGAAGAGAGAACCCTCCAAGAAGAAACAAAAGGTGAATCCTGATCGTCCATCGAGTACGTCTTCTAGACATGAAAAAGAGATAAGTCAAGGAGAGGATCAAAGAGAGATAGTGTATGAAATCGATGAGTCTATGGAATCCATGGTGCAAAATGATAAACAAGGCAAAGGACGAACACCTTAGCACTCATCAAGTTAATCTCTCCAGGTTGGTGCTAATGAACAACAAGAAGAAAAGAATGATGATGAAGCAACATCTCCTTTCAAAGACGATAGACCTTTGCCTAAGGAAATACAGGTAAGGGAAAGAAAGTCTTCCATTCCAGATTGGCTAAAAGAAAGATGACGAGGGTAGTTGTAGTTGAAGAGGAAGAACAAGTATTCGACTTGGAAAGTCTCATAGGAAATTCCCAAGAAGAAATCGAAAAGAAGGCTACAAAGATGTCAAAGGTAATTAGAGATGATGCAGGATCCAAGAAGATACAGGTAGCCACACCAGTAGTGGACAAATATGAGGATGAGATTATGGAAGAGGAATATGATCTAGAGACGTTTGATCTTGGTCCACTTACCTCCGAGCAGGCCATGGAAGAAGCAACTGATTCAATGAGAGCACTTAATGACAAACTCAAAGAAGAAATGGAAAAGAATAATAGGTTAGAAAGGGAGGTTAGTGCTTGGAGGAGTTATTTGAGCCACCTTAATCAACCATTAAGGCGACAGGATCCAGCAATATCACCTTTGCATGCACTTCCTCCTGAATCAATAAATGAGGCAGAAAAGATGAAGAACTTAGCCCAACTCATGAGTTCATGGATTGATGAATCTTACAAGGTAGCCATTGAATTTGTAACAAGAATAATGAAGACAGTCCACAAGGCTATCCAAGTCCTTGAGATCATTCATAATCTATTGATAACTGTGGATGTATTCACTCACACTAGAGACATTGTCATCCCGGTCTTGCAAGTGATAAGGACGCCAAGGCAGATTTTAGCACAAGAAAAGATAATGGAGGGAGGAACCCATAACCTTCTGCAATGGTCAACTTTGCTCCAAATGAAGGAAGTTCTTTTCGAAGACATCAATAACAGATGCAGCCGAGTTGAAGGCACTATCCACCCTATTCAAGATAAGGTGTTTGATGTATTATGTACAATCCTTGACAAAAGGATAGAGATCGAAACAGATGTGGATATCCAGGAATTGGAAGACAGGATCAAGATTATTTTTTGCAAAGAGGAGAACATGGTCACAGAAAAGCAGCGAGATCAGATGTATGCTACTATGTTCCTGATCGAGAAAACAAAAGAGCTAGAGCCTGGATGGGAGATGACCCTTCTCGCAGCTTTTGATCAAGTCCTTCACTTGGAAGAACGAATGAAGAACCTGCACGAGATTCCCATTGCTGAGATCAAGGGGATTACGTCCAAATTCATTGAATATGCCAGAAGAGAACATAGAAAAGGGAACAAAATTCTAGATGAGAAGTTGTTGTAAGATGATGTGGCAACTTTATTCCCATTGGGCTATGTTTCCTCGTTATTTGTGCCAATTTCTATTGGCTATGGATTAATAATGTTTATCTAAATGGGGTCTTTTTTGTAATAAACTCTAATTAGGGTTTAGGTGTCAAAATCTCAGCCTTTGATCTCCTTTAGATCTAGGCCGTTCGTTGTATTTGAGAGTGCTATATAAGCCCTCACTCAATTCATTTTAAGGAGTTAGAGAGCTAGAGAAAAGAGAAATAAGATTAAGATTGTTAGCAGCAGAGAAAGAAGTAGTGAAGAGAGAAAGTTGAACAATTGTTGTTTTATTTTGCTATGAGATCAATGAAATATTGAAGTTATGGTGTTTTATTGCAATCCTTGTGGCTATCTTCATGGTTGTTTATCTTCTTGAATCACTCTTAGTAGAGATAGTACTTAAGTTTTAGAATTAGATTGAAGGACAAATGTTGTGTTAGATCTTTGGTAAAACTCATAGTCCAACCACTAGCTCCTTACTGATTGTAAGCACGCCTTGTGTGGTTAACTGGAGATATTAAGATTGTTTAAGAGTTCAATCATTATTGGAGATATTGATATGTATCTTAGTGATAGTATCTATCCCATTGATGATTCAAAAATCATTGAATCCCCTTAGAAGATCACACCAATTCCAGTAGAGTTGTAATCTTTTGGCAATACTGAAATTGGTAGAATTTTACTAAGACCATTCCTCATTTAGTCATTCCTAGGATTAGTTTAGTATCGCCTCCTTAAAGCCCTTATCTTTTGCCTTTTTTGAAACATCAGTTAGTATTAGGAGAATTCAGTTTCCTCATTGAAAAGTAGTTGCAATAACAAGCTTTCCCAGAAAGTACGTAAGGCCCCTTGTAAAACAACAAACACAACGACCACTGGTGCTTATCCACGAGTAGAGAACCTACATAAAAGAACCTTGGAGTTTCTCCGATTGATCCTTCTGCGATATCTTCAGCATTCAGGGAGCTTTATTCAAGGGAGTATAAGATACCTCTAGGTATTTTATTCTGTGTTTTGGTCGTGTACAAAAGACACATCAACAGAGTTGTGATAGAGGGAAGAGGAAGAGCACTAATACAACAAGTAAGAAAAATAGTGGTAGGGTTGAAATTTTGTAAAACCATGAGCACGTTGACGATTCAATGGCCAAGTTTTTTCATGACCATGCCATCCCATTTCATTTGGCAAGGTCTCCTTAACAGTTGCATCTAAAGTCTTTTCAACAAATTTATTTAGTTCTTGTCTTGCAATTGTGGCACATCATGAGACCAGTCCGCGTTCATATTTATTCTTTCACACCAATGTGCTTTGTCGCCATTTTACATACAATATGTAATTTCTTATCCTTCCTCATCGGTGCTTTAATAAAATATGGTAACTTGCCGAAAACTATGAAAAGGCTGAAATACTTGATTGTTGCCCATTTACATTAGTTTTCCTTTGATCAGCAGTTGGAGAAATATTACCAACCACTATAAATGCGTTGATATCCTTTCATTTCTTCTTCATCGATATTTGATTTGAAATTATTAACTGGAGGATGTGAACTTGTAGTGAAGCACCAACAAGTTTCTACCTCTTGTTTTGGTGATTTGGAGGTGATTGCCAACTTCAAATTGACATTTGAAAAAGACTTCTCAACTATCATAGAATTGCTGATAAGACTTATTTTGCATTTGCCATCACTTCTTGGATTATAGAACTTAGTGACTTATGTGAACCCACCAATCAATAGTGTTTTCCTAGGTCATTGGCATTTTGAGAAGGTTTGTTAACTTAATAAGCTTATCTCTCCTACTACATCGGAGCTTTGAATGTGGAAACATTCATTGTCTTTAATCTCTGCATCAATTGTGTTTCACAATATTTCTCCTCCTTCGAAGCATTTGGTCAAACCTCTCACTAAACCATATAGAATATCTCATATTTAAAGCTATGGTTCAACTAAGTATGTTTGCCAAATCATTTGAAGTTGCTGACAATGAAAGTTGCTCAATCTTTTTCACCAAGCCCTTTTTTGTGCAACTCTTGCAACATTACATTCCATGAGATGAAAACTCCTTTGAGGAATATGGTCAAGCCGCTCACATGCCAAGTGTATGCTACCATGTGTAGGGAAAAACTTGGAGAAGAAAAACAGTGATAAATTTTGACTAGTTTAGCCTTTTGCCACAATATTTTGCTAGGATGATAAGGACACGATCATGAGTAGAACCCCCCAAAAAAGCATGTCTTGAGTCGACAAAATATTGATATTAATGGTTTTCGGGAAAATAGAAGCTTTAATATCTCATAATCCATGGATTAGATCAACACAAGAATTGGCCATATTGCTTAGAATGGCATCAAGATTAGTCCCATAAACTTGTTCAACAAACCGAATCACAATTTTTAAAATGCAATCATTTTTTCACTTTCATCAATATGTATCATCCTTACGATTAGAGAACAACTTTTTGATTCATCATGGCCATAAGACCTCGACATCATCATCACCTTGCAATTAGCTGGTTTTATCTTTGACTTAGAGTAACACCTATAAACAATAACCTGGAAACATCTAGGACATACACTAGTCAAATTGACTTAGTAATAGGCTCTTGTGTATATTGATTGAAAAGTTTTTGGTCTAGTTCAAAAACGGGGTAACAGCTTGTACTGAGGATGGCTCAAGGACATTTCCTAGCCATCCTAGATTGCAAAAAATGGCGAAATGTCTTGAGGACTCGGAGATTGGAAGAGGACGGGTAGGGTATGGCCAACTGTCCTCGAGATTACATCTCAAAAGTCCCCCAATCGTCCCCTACAACTAGAGCATGTTTTTTGTTTTTCTAAAAGTCCGAAGGTTAAAAGAAAAACATTTTATTTGTTGTTTGTGGGCCCCCACACCCTCTTAGCCCTAATGTAAAAAATGAAAGACCTCATATCTAATATTTGTTCACTTCTACATGCAAAAGAAATTGCAGCCAAGTTGAAAAAACAAGCCAATAGGTAATGGAAAATGATGTCTTCATTGCCTTACCGAATATTCTACATGATAACAATGACAACAAAGGAATTATGTGGTGTTTTACATAGCTTTAATGGTTTGGAATGTCTCTATTCCGAGATCCATTTTTTGAGGACACTTAAACATAAGAGTATTATCAAATTTTACAGCTCATAAGTGGATGATAAAAATAACAATACCAATGTTTTTACACAAATATTTACATTTGGGTCACTAAGGCAGTATTGAAATAGTATGAATGACAATGTTAAAATTGTGTCAATGCCCTGCATTGAATCCAACATCGATAGCTATAATTTTCTACGTTTCATTGGATGCATATAGCTAGGAAGCAAACTATTGCTGGCTCCTGTAGTAGCTCCAGGGATCTCTTGTCTTTGTTTGATCATAAAATATATATTGATGTTCTCTAGTCATATTGTGTCTTGTTTTTAACTATTTTTTTTTTTCACTCTAGGTACTGTTTAAATGTCTTCTAAAACTATGCCTAATACTCTCTCTCTATGCAAAAACAATTAAAAGTCTAGGACAAATTACTATGCTATATTTCAGATATTTTACTTGTTGCACCAAGTATCAATTTAGTATTGTCATGCCTGTTGGTGTTGGAAATAAGCCACACCCGGACCGACGATGGACTGGTCCAAGAGGGGCCAGTAGCTCAGTGGTAGAGCACTCCAGCAGCGTTATGGAAGGTCCTAGGTTCGAGTCCTAGCTGGTCCATGTCTCAACATGGTATCAGAGCCAAGTCCAGGCTAGGAGCCCCAAGCACACGAGAGGTGTGGCTTAAGGGGGGGTGTTGGTGTTGGAAATAAGCCACACCCGGACCGACGATGGACTGGTCCAAGAGGGGCCAGTAGCTCAGTGGTAGAGCACTCCAGCAGCTTTATGGAAGCTCCTAGGTTCGAGTCCTAGCTGGTCCATGTCTCAACAATGCCTAGCTCCCTGTTAGTTTTGTCTTGACCAGATTTGTTAATTTTGCTTGCTATAAAATATTTTCACCTTATTTAAATAATTACATAACTTTATTTAAAGAATTATATAGTTTAGTCTTAAGCTATGAACTAAGTGAGAATTGAATATGGAAATGCAGACATCATTTTCCATCACATGTCTCTTTACAGATTTTTTATGTTATTAATGTTATCATATAAATATTTGAAATTTCCTTATATTTTAAAATATTCTGTATTTTTTATATAGCTGCCCCCTTTGTTGTCCTCTATTGTCCCCAAAAATGGCCTCAAAAAAATCCGTCCCTGAAATGCATCCACCCATCTTGGAAACTTGGTGGAACATAGGTTTGCAACTATAACACATTTTTTTATAGAAAAACATCGAGGTTTGTTGTTTGGTACACTAAAACAAAAGAGAAAATAGAAAAAAAAAATGTAAAAGAGAAATGGAATTTTTACTAAAAAACAATATTTGTTTTTTTCAAAATACGAACTTACCTCTTAAATCTTGCTTGAAATCAATGGTGAGCTCTCCCCAATCCTTTGTAGACTCCTCTAGATGCACCAAAAGTAGTTACGAACCTGCCCACATGTATTCAACCACCGTTTTTTGTGCAATCTCCTTGCTGGTTTCCCATCAATGCAATCCAGTTATGGCGCAGAACTCTCTTTTTGCCTTTGTTGGCTTGAAATGAAATGAAGTTGCTTTTAGAGCATAGGAGGCAAATATAAGAGAATTTTTTTTGAGTGAATTGCTTTTTTTAAAAATGTTTTAGCCTCATCCAGCCGCAGCTAAGTCTTCCCATCAAGAGCCACCTAGGTTCTGCGAGTCTAGGAGACTTGGTGAGTCTGGTCAATACCTAGCTGCCAAGTCTCCCAAACTCTTTTGGGGTCAATCGCTTGGAGACTCATTGAGTCTAGGCGATTCCGTGCTAGTTTGGTAATTGTGTATAACACATGCCCCATTGTTGAAAATAAATTTTTGCTAAAGTTAGTTTTGAAAGGTAATTCCTTCTCCATAATCATTTTCATATACATTGTGCATGAAGCCTAGAGTGTACTAGAAAGTTAGCTTTCTAGAGGTGATCCCTAATATCCACAATTTTTTTGACTTTTCTTCTATTGATAAAAAAATATAATAGGTCTGAACTTGATGGTGACTATTCTTGTTTTGGATGCACCAAGTGGGATTGTATTGAGTGAGTATATAGTTTGATGCTTAAGTTTGTTTCATTGGAAACGAATGATTTCTCAACGCCTTTTCCTTAAGAGTGTCTTGAGGGTCAGTTTTTATGTTCATAAAGTAAGATTCTTGGATGAATTAACCATAGACAAGGAGAGGCAACCATATTTGGTCTTTTGTTATATTGCGATGATTACCTTTGTTTGTGTGTTGAGGCTTCTTTGCTTCAATCTATTGGCATCTTAGTTGATCATTTTTATTCATTAAGATACTCCTGAGATACCCCTCTGCATCCTCTTCATTAAGTAGATCATCAATAGGGTTGTTAGGGAGGATGTACTCTAATAATACATTCAAGTCATGTATTCATCTGTAAGTTGGCTTTATATTCGATGCATTTTTTAAGATAATGTAGGGCATTAGCATTCATTTTGATTATTTTCCAATATCATTAGTCATATAGCTTGAGTATTCCTCTTGGTTAGCTAAGGGTATGTATTGCCTATTATGAGATGACATTGACCACCCTATTCTACGAAATGAGATGATTTGGCATCTTTGCCCCCTTAGAGGAAGTGGAGACTAATACACATTTTATTTTGCGGTGGGCAAACTACTGTCTATTCTTAGAGTTAGGATGTTCTCTATCTGTTGTGAGGTATTCACACATCGCCCCATCGCAAATGGGGACCCCCGCTCTTTTCTGCTTTCTGGGGTAGTGTTTTAGTCCTTAGCTATTAGCCTTTGCATTGAAGAAGTATAGAAGGTCAGGAAGCCATGTGTCAGGTGGATAGCCTTGTGTGAGGTATGAAATGAGTGAGTTCATAAGGTCTAGATTTCATGTGAGTCAGTCATGAGCTCAACCGAGGAGTCTAAAGAACTACTAGTTAGTAACACTCGAAGTGCTCGAGGTTAAAGACAAAAGCTTAAAGTGCTTCTCATGAGGAGCGAAATTCACTTCGAATACCCTTGACTGAGAGCGAAGTTGTTCCAAGAGCCTTATCTTGCAAGTTTGAATGGAGAGAATGAAACAAGGCGAGTGAGCAAACACTTAGTATTCAATTTCAATCCACTTCATCTCCAAGCCCCCACGAGCAAACTTCAAGAATTGAAGGAGGAGAGCGAACTTTCAAAATTGAGCTAGAGGAGCGAACTTCATGTTTGAGCATAGGAGAGCAAACTTCAGGAATTGAGCTAGAGGAGCGAACTTCATGTTTGGAGGTAGGAGAGTGAATTTCCCCTAAGAGCCTTGTTTGAGTGTATGTTCAAGTTTGAGCATTTGAATGAGATAACTTCTAAAACCGAAGGATTGGATCAATAAAGCAACAAAGTGATTGAAGACAAGTTTGTTTGAAATTAACTTCATCTCCAAGCCCCAAGAGCGAACTTCATGTTTAAGCACAGGAGAGCGAACTTCACAAATTAAGGTAGGGGCTCGAACTTCACCTTTAAGCCTATAGGAGTGAACTTCAAGAATTAGAGGAGAGTGAACTTCATGATTTAAGATGCAAGAGCGAACTTCAGGAATCAGAGGAGGGGAGCAAACTTCATGAATGGAGAGAGGAGAGCAAACTTCATGTTTAGGCCTAGGGGTGCAAATTTGTCTCTTTTGCTCAAAATAAGATGCAAAACTCCTAAAAAATCATTTCCTTAAGCTGATTTGATGTCTTAACATGCTTAGGAGAGAATAATTTTAGAGGGTTACTTCATGTACTCGCCTAGTGGAGTGAACTTCATGTCTTCCACTCCCAGAGCGAAATACTTCTATAGGCCTTCCATTAGGTTAGTTGACATGATTTCATCAATGAATGGTTAAAAGCAAGTTCAAAGATCACTTCATGAGCAGCAAGGTGAGAGCGAACTTCAAAGTGCCCCTTCCTCAAAACGACATCAACTTCAAATGCTCCTTCATGAAGGCGAATTCTATCTACATGCTCTTATTAAACCTACAAACCACATAAAATCACATAAATATATCAAGTTAGAAGAACTATCAAGGTTATATATTATGTGTATTTGATATCATGTTTGTGGTGTTTTGCAAATGGAAGAAGATGCAAATTGCAAAGCGGCACCTTGGAGAAGTGAAACAAGGAAGATTGCAAGATCTGCACCATCATGCAACTTCAAGAAGAAAACTTCATCAGCAAGCACAAAGCATCAAGGGAGGAAGAATCTCAAGTACTTTCACCACACCATGGAGACATGAAGAGATCAAAGGAGCGCGATGGAAAAGCAATCACCCTAAGGCAAGCA
This sequence comes from Cryptomeria japonica, assembly GCF_030272615.1. Lineage (NCBI taxonomy): Eukaryota > Viridiplantae > Streptophyta > Pinopsida > Cupressales > Cupressaceae > Cryptomeria > Cryptomeria japonica. The sequence goes on along the minus strand of NC_081414.1, from coordinate 474,916,864 downwards.
AGCGATGTTGAACACTAGATGTCACTGAGAGGGGGGGTGAATCAGTGATTTCCAAACTTAACCCTTTTCAATCCTATGTGTGTAAACCAGTTAACTGAACTAACATAAAGCAGACATACCGGTTAGATGGAAGAATGACACAAATGCAACCACACATAAAAGGGACATCACATAACACCAGATGTACGAGGAAAACCCAAGATGGGAAAAACCTCGGTGAGAAATGCTGTTGGAGACTACTGCTCCAATACAGCGTCACAATGAAAACCTTGGTTACAACATTTAGGGCACCAACCCAAGGAGTACCACTCCTGCTTTAGGGCACCAAAACAAGGAGCACCAACCCCTAAGTTTAGGGCACCAATCCAAGGAGCACCAACCCCTGCACCGAGCTCCAACTCAGTGATTAGAAGATCATATATTGATTACAAAAGTAATCTCCTTGTTACAAAAGGACTTTGTAACTCTTATGTAAGTCTCTCCACCTATTCTCCTCTCTCCAAATCTCTGCCGGTTCTCTTCTCACCTTCTCACAGCTGCAACCTTATCTCTTGCTGCAACTCACTCTCTTCTGCAACCTTACCGGTTCAACCTCTTCTTCTTCTCTGCCGGTTCTGCTCTCTACCGGTTCTCTTTTATCTCTGTCACACTGTTGCTAGTCACCAACGGTCTTCTTCACTCAGTCAAATATCCATTATCTGATTACTGCCGATTCTCAACTTACCGGTTCTTCACTGCACACTTCTGTGGCTCTTCTCTGCCAGTTCAGTCACCACCGGTGAACTCCTCTGTCAGACTTAATGGCAGGCTGCCGATTATCTCACTCTCGCCGGTTGAACTCTTCAGATTGGTTCTCTCTCACACACTTAGTCTCTACTTTGATTGACGTTGAGCACTTGACTGATTGGCTCTCTTCACTAGCCTCACTCTCTCATGCAGCAACAACACCATCAATCATCTACAGTCATGAGTCGACATACTTATACTTGAGTTTTCCCGCCATGACCGACATTCAAACTTCTGGCCCACTAGGGTTTCTTCATCGACCCCGAGGTAGATCAAATCCAATCAGATCTCCTTCCAGAGATCGACCACCTGCAACGGATCAATCAGACTCCGCCAATCCTGCTGCGTTTAGAACACGTTTGCCCCATTTGGCAAACACGACACCTCCTTCGGTCTGCACTTGTCAAACACCTATGAAGGGATCACGCAGATAGCTTCACCTACCTTGATCAGCCCCTGGACACTCGGCCTCGATCATGAAGTCATCAAATCAGATCTTTGTCCTCTGATCAGTCTCAAGCCGCACTCTTCTGCTCTCGACCTGTGAAACACGCTATCGACATTAATGTCGACTAGTCACCACCTATCTCACCGACAACTCTTCACCGACCACCGTATGCATGACACCTATCTCCTACGTGTCATCATAGTCGTCATCCACCTTTGCTAAGTCTTCTGTGTGGGACCAGACAAGATCACCGACCAATCCACACAACCGGGTTCATCTACCGGTTCACAGACCCTGCCGGTTGTACCCTAACCGGTCTGTCTTCAACCTTGCACTTTGCTTCTCTTCCGGTGGAACACCTAAATCGGTCCATGAAATATACCTTTTTAAGAACATTAAAAATAGGATAACATGTTAGAAGTGCTACAATGTATTTCATCTTGATCTATGAAAAGTTGAAGTTGCTGGGTTACCTCTTTTGATTCTGTTAGATGTTGTAAAGACTAATGTTGGGGAGAGGATCATTTAACAATTTATGGATCTCATACTCAACTACTCTCATTGGTGTGACATCTTTGGGCTCTTGTAAAATTTCCTTATGTTGGTGCAACAATTCTTCAGATCACTTTTAATGTGTAAGTAGACATGTTGGAAGAAATTTTGTATTCATCTACCTCATTATCTTGCTTATCCCTTGAAATATGCGAAACGGATTTTCCATTTGTATTAAGCTGACACTTATAAAGAGATTTTTGATTTATCTTTACTTGTGTTAATCATGTGGCTTTCCCCATCTTTGACCACACTCTGCTTTTTAGCTCTTCTCGTGATGATATCATTTCTCACATATATGTAGGGGCATGCTTAATATATATGTATACCCAAAACATTGAGATGCATGCTGCCATCTAATTAGTGGCAAATGATCCAAGCAAACATCAATCCTATCACCATCATCGAGATAACCACTGTATGTGCTGCTTGCACATTCTGAGTCCTAATGAAACATATTTGGCTCAGTATACTAGTCAGAATTTGTCCCCCATAAGTCTAATTCTTGCCCCTTTGCATCTGTATCTAGGGCTTGGGCCTTCCAAAGTAACCTGAATCTCTACAATAGACAATCCTAGCATAGCATCTATATCCTCCAAGGTCAAACACACTCAATGACATCCCAATCCACTTATTGATTTTCAGAGTGCACACAATAATATTATTCCTATTACCATCTCTCACATTTCATTCAATACAAATTTATAGCATTTTTCAGATCCTATTTTATAGGGAACAACCCAAACAAATTTCCTATTAATTTTAAGTTGTTTCTCAACAACTTAATAACATGACACTTATTTAAATCAGCATAAACTCTAATTTCTAGCACCTATGTGAACACCAACTCCCAACACCCCCCCTTAGTGTGAACATGGGGTGAAAGTACATCACAATACTTGATGACCACATTAAATAGTTCATCATAAGATATGAGTAGGGACATACACATCTACTCCTGACATGCAATAGTAGAACTAGCCTCAAGGATAGGGACAAACACATCTACCCATGGAACCAAGGATAGGGAATAACACATCTATCCAAGGTCATCAACAGGGACAAGCACATCTGCTCACAACAACTACGATTGGGGACACACATCCAATCATAATCATCAACTTATGTGACTGGAGACAAACACCTCCAATCACTTACACCGTCTTGTGAATGGGGGCAAACATGTCCATTCACAAACAATCAACAATTGTTATTGGGGACAAGCACATCCAATCACTTACATCAAAAGCTTGAGAAATAAGTCCTCATTGTAGATCATTGCCACTGTGATCACAAATGATATGGGACAATTGCTGTTGCCACCTGGAAACCGATCTTGGCTTTAGTCGTTTTGTCACTAAAACAATTTTGTAACTCCGTCGCTAGTGACTCACGAGAGGTTGCTAAATGTCATCTAGCTTCCTATTCCTCCGTCCTCTAGTGATTTGATTTAGAGAACATATTCCTCCTTACTATATTTGTGTGGAGGGTCTTCAATAGCCACTCCATGAAGGCATTCTTCATCATCATCTGCAGCCAATGCCTTATCTGTATTTAGCTTGCCATCAAGAAGATCCTTGGCACACTGAGTGCAATTTATAACAATGTGTCCCTTCTTCTTGCAATAGTAGCACAAGATTCTATTCTTGAAGAAAAGACTTTCCTTTGATGTAGAAGAACTAGATTTGGAGGTATGATTAGGCCTATTTTTTCCATACATTGCAGTTTCCTCTATAGTTGATTGAATTTTTTTAGTTCCTTCATCAATCAAAGTAAATATTATTTCTTCCAAGGTAGCATCTACTTTGTTTAATGCGAAAACAATGTTGCCATAACTAAGAGGCATGTTAGCCTTTGAATCATCATCAGCTATTTTAGCATCTATCCCAGTTAATTAATTCAATAGGGAGTGATACTTACTGATATTTTGAACAATGTTGTCACCCTCCATTTTCAGCTCAAACAATTTCTGTTTTAGACCCATCTTTGCACTTGTTGCTTTTCATCCAAACAAAGCATTCAAATTCTCCCACACTTCGTTTGAGGTCTTTGATAAGTCAATGTAGTGGAGGTATGCATCTGAAAGTGCAAGACCAATCAAAGCTATTGCTCTTCGATCCTTGATAGTCCACTTTGTGCTTTCATCAGGATCAGTTGGCCTTGTTGTTGCTCCACTGACTACATCCCACATATACTTTTCAATAAGGATCAACTGTAACTTGATCTGCCATGTGTGAAACTTTGAACCTTGAAACTTTTCTATCAAATACTATTTTTCTCCATTAAAAGAAATATAATTTGACTCCCCCTGTATTCTAAATAATATCAAGGTGTCAGACTCCATTTTTAATTCACCTTGAAATTTTTGTCTACATCAACAATATAAATTGACTATGAGACAAAATATGTCTATTAGGCCTAACGAACACTTGGACTAAAATGATAACAATCAATCCAAAACTTATCATTAACACTCAATCTACAAAAAACAAGACTAAATACCATTAATTGCTTGACCCAGTATCTCTGAAAGATCAATAATAAAGATTGCAACGCTGCCACAGAATGGTCTGAAAGTGAAACCTGATGTCTGTCAATTGGCTGGAGCTTCTCAAGTCTTCTAGAAAGACCCACGAACTCCCTTCATGCACAGAATATGTTGCCAAACAGACTTTTTTATATGCAGCAGTATAGCCTTCATAGACTCCTATTATCAACTGCAAAACAGGATCACAAAGATAGTGGTTTTGCCAACTCATGTATCAATCTTCACACTAGATCGTTCATGGACTTGCAATAAGAATCCAAACCTGAAATCAGGTGCATAAGCAGAGAAATGTATTGCACTACTCCTGGAATAGTCTTGCTCTAGCCAAATAATATCATGGAAAAATCTGAAAGAGAATATTATCACGGATGGAAACAAACATGGGTCTTATACTCTCCATCCGCATAGACTGGAAGGTGCTGGAAAGATTATCTCCACACAATTATAAACTTCAGTCGATATCTTTACTAAGAAAGCCGGCAAAAATGTCTTTCTTCGAATATTACTGTCTGCTGCTTTCAGATATCCCCAAGGAAATAAGACCCCCGATGCATTAAAAACTGTAATGAAATAATGCCAAGTGTGTCGTGATGACTCTAGTTGATATGACTCTGTTGGAATGAGAGAATGCCAAGCAATATAAATTGCTTACACTGTGAATATGACTTCAAAGCTCACGCATCAGCGATATATCATTAAACTATTTCTTTCTGGGTATTCCGGTGAGGGAATTACACCCAGTCTAGCTCTGATACCATATTGTTTTTCAGAGTGCACACAATAATATCATTCCCATTAACATCTCTCACATTTCGTTCAATACAAATTTATAGGATTTTTTAGATCCTATTTTATATGGAACAACCCAAACAAATTTCCTATTAATATTGATTTGTTTTCAACAACTCAATATGTACTACTATTCTAATAACCTATTTAACAAACCATGTGGCATAATAATATTAAGTTGTTTCTCAACAACTTAATATTATGACACTTATTAAATCAGTATAAACTCTAATTTATAACACCTATGTGAACACTAATTCCCAACACCACTATCCTTTTGAAGGTGTGGTCCTATGGCTCCCAACATTCTATGGACATGGCAAGTATGTTAGTTTCTAAGGCACCTAACTCATCTAAGCAATGCTCCCAAAACCCAAGACATATTGTTTCACTCTTTCATTTAAACTCAGTCCATCTACCGTTGGAGGCAATCATGTTAAATCAACATACAGTTCTAACTTGCTGCCTAACAATGACACCTTGCAAAACCAATAATAGAGAAAATTGTAAATTCCTTATCAAAAGTCATTTTAAAAAAACTTAAATATATCCAGTAGACATCCTTAACTATATTTGGGTTATACGCTGACAAGCTAGAAGATTGGATAAACAACTATGGAGGGGAGGGGGTCCACTTGGCCAACTATGTGTTGAAACTCTTGCTTTATGCCAATGAGCTAATTCTAACGACAGAGACTTGAGACAGCCCAAGGTTTAAGAGGTCGCTTACAAGCTCTAGAGCTCTTTCCTAAAGATGTATGGATGTAGGTGAATATCGGCACCATTTTTTTGCTTTTCTCTTTGGAAAGGGAGGAGCATTCAATTTTCAATTTGAAGGAGAGCTTGAACTGGTGTTAAAACACAAGTATCTCAGGCTCAACTTTCACAACAAACTTAGTCGGGACACATGTAGGTTGGAAGGGATACAAGGAGGTCAGAGAGCTCTTTATGTATTTCAAAATAGGTGTGGAAATGTAATGGGGTTGGAAGACTAGTAGGGTCTATTTGGTTTGCTTGTAATGCTGGTGGTATTATATGGCTGTGAGGTGTGGGCCAGGGGAACATCAAGTTTGAAATGGTAGTAAATTGAAATGATCCAAAAACATTTAATCACAAATAATTTCAGAATTAGGTTTTAGTTCACAACATAATTATTCTCGTAGAGTCAGGAATTTTCCTTTTAGAAGCAACCGCTATAAGTAGGCTACTATGTTACTTGAAAAATGTAGAAAACATGAAGATCGGCAAGTGGCCTAGGGCCATGAGGGATGAAAAGTTGCCTAGAAATAAGGAAACATGGATGAAATAGAATCACAAATGAATGAATGGATGGGACATCGGCCTAATTGAATGCCCAAACTTTAATAAAACCATTAAAAACCATGTCAATGAAAAGTTTGGAAAAGTGATGTGGAGGGAGAAAACAAGTAGGAAACGTTAGCACTATATTGCAAGGTTCAATCCAAATTATGAGCATTGCGAAAAAAAAAACATATATAAGGGCAGAAATCAAATGGAGAGGAAAATCCTCATTGCTCAACTAAGAACTAGATCCCATAGGCTCAAATGTGAGATAGGAAAAAGGGTGATGCCTAAGGAAGTATGGAAGGAAAGGGTTTGTGTGTTTTGCACCACAAGGGAAGTTGAAACAGAGAAACATCTCATCTTTGAATACCCAACTTTCAAGGGCATCCAAGCCAAATATGTGATTAACCTTAAAAGTTAGTTCCATGGTAGAGTTATTTGAGGAAAACATATTAAAAGGTTTGGGAGAACTACTAAACCAAATCAACAAGGGAAGGAACAGCCTTCAAAAGGATATCATCTATCTTGTGAATCCTTGAATGATTGAAGCAGTTGGTGCTATTTTGGTCTCATGGACATAATTGACATTATTTCATTTCATAAATAACATAAGCTTGAAATGAATGCTAGCAACCACTCTAAAATCTTATACCTTTTATTGCTGCACAGACCATTTAATTTACATTATTGGCCCTCTTATTTGTTTACTACTACATTAACCTTTTATATTACACTGCTGACCCTCTTATATGTCTAATACCACACGGATATCTCTACTACACTTGCCCTCTGATCCATTTTATACTAGACTGTAATATCCCCTCTCAACTAACGCTTCTTAAATTCATTTTTCTAAGTCTGCTCTAGCTGGGCGTCTCCCTGACCTAGTCAAAATTATAAAATAAAAGGAGATGTTTAAGTGGGGTCTACTTCACTTAAGTGATTCCTATTTTTCAGTCATTGGATTGGGCCATTACAAACCACCACTTCAAATAATTTCATTTAATCTTATTTCCTTGTGGAAGGGGTGCACCTAAGTTATAAAAGATGGATCTTTTAAGGTTAAGTCTTTAATTATTCGCTTGATTTAATTGAGAGGAATTGCCTGATTTATAGGACTTGAGGTAAGTGCAGTTTCTAGGGTTTGCTGCCTTCTTAAGGCTTGCTGGGAGTTAAGTCGGGGATTATTATTATGTTTCATTTTATCAGCTTGGACGATCATCCAAGGCTGCATGTATGGTTGAAGGCATAGAAACAGCTCTGGTTCTTGTTGAAGTTACAGCAACAGCAACACTCCGAATATCCCACCTTTAGGCGCCAATCTGCAGGTTAAGCAATTCTATTTCTGGATTCAAGAGGCCGCCATTTCTCAGACATTCGAGGAGATTTCTGACGTCTATCAGCAGTACACGGGTATTCTATTTTGTTCAAATATTGTAGAGAAAAATCAGTCTGAGTTTGTAATGAAGAGAAATATTTATTTCGGATCATATGTTTCAGTTCTAGAATATTCTGATTTTAATTCGATTCCTTTCCAAATTCTGAAAATCAATTTTTACTGTGCCTAGAGTAGAGTTTATGTTTATTTCTGTTTATTTCTGTTTGGCAAAGGATATTTCATAGACTGACCATCTTTTTTTAAGCTACTAGACTGCTTACCAATTTGCAGATTTTGTACTACAAAGTCGCAGATGGTTGCATTGCATAATTCCTTTTTACAAAGGCAGTTCTCTAGATGATGTTGGGGCCTGCAGTCAAAAACTTTGGGCCAGACTTGTTTTAGTTCTGACCAAAATCTTCATATTGACTGTTTCTATTGAAAGTTCTTTGGGGAAAATTTGCGTGCTATTTGAAACTATGAAATTTTGACAAATACATGCCTAAACACCTCCGGCCTTACCTACTTCTATCTGTCCTGACGTGCTTTTATCTGATGTTTTGCCTTTGTATCATGAAACCTTAATTTTGGCTGCCTCTAGCTCTTCTTTTCATAAGCCTCGTAATTGAAAAATATGCCATTGAGACATGATGGTAAGATGTTAATTTGCCCCCTTTAATCAATTTACATCCACCTTCTGCATACCCATGCACAAAATTAAAAAATATGATTTCATATTACATCATAATATGATACGGTGAAAATTTTATAATAAATATTATATATAAACACTTGATGTGAGAAGTTGTAAACATTTATGTTTATGTTCCAGAATATGTGTGAAAAATGTCATCAGGGAGGTTTCTCTCAAGATTTGTGTTCATGCAATCTATTGAGCCGTGCTTCAAAATTTACCAGACACTTAGATAAAAGATAAGAATGAACAGAAACTTTAAAAGGTTAGGATGGAAAATCTTTTGGTTCTAGATTAGAATCCTAAGAAATTCATCCATATACGTTCTTACTAGGAAAATAGAATTGATCTATGAAACCATGTACAATCATTTGGGGAATAATTTGAGATTTGAATCATAATTACCATAATATTATATTACAGGTACATCTGTTGACTATTACCCTTTACAATGTTAGTGCCCTGCATTATTCAGGAGATTCTAAAATGCATGCTATTACTGATTCTCTTATTAATAACATAATCAAAGATCTGATAAGATAATTCTAGCATCTCATGAATCACTCAAATAAGATTTCAAAACACCATTGTTTTTCCATTATGGTAACTCAGCAGTCTAGAATTAGGCAAACGACAGTTATCATATAAGCAATATTATGAAGAGAAATAAAGCCAATGAAAATCATTGAAAGCTGTTACATCCATTATCGATGTATTTTCTGATCCCCTTTGCTGGAAGGGAAAATTAATGTTTAGACTAGAAAAGTTTGATAAACCAAAAGTCAAGTAGAAGCAAAGAATTAAGATTTGACTTCTTCTTTATCACTAAGAATTAGATGGTGCTTGTGTCGAATTATATATATTTATATTATTTTGTTGTTCACAATTCAGGTTTATCAATAAATGGAACAAAAGTTATTTAGAGCTTTTGGTATTAGTTCTTTATTCCCAAAGTGCATGTTATTACACATCTACTATTTCTCCTCAATTATTCCTTTTTCGTTTTGAGAAAATTTGAATTTTTTTTATAATGAGAATATTTTGTAGATTATTTATCCTTAATTCATGATTTGTGATCTAATAAATGATATTTCTTTTTTATTAACAGGATACAATGGACAGATGTATCTTTGGGGTGTCTTTCGAGGTAGAAAGAAAATCACTTTGGCTGTTTCACATCAACAATTTACAGATTGCAATAATGTTGGCAATGATGTGCAACCAAGTCCAAGTCCCCTTTTGATGAAAAACAACAATCCATTACCTACTCAGTTGACATCCACCAATGCCAGTGGTTGCAGTGAAGGAGAAGAAGATATGGATGTTGATATGGAAGGGGGAAGAGAAATAGGAATGGCAGAAAGACCAGCAACAAGGTCAGAACCTCAAGTAGCTAATGCAATGGAGGATGATGCTACAACATCTGTTATCTCCAACTCAAAACATGTGTTGATTCACCACGAGAATCTCAAGTCAGGCAATCGTATGCCATTCGAACAGGATGGCCTTCCATTAGTTGCATCCTGGTCTAACTCGGCGAAAATCTTGGGAACGATTCCTGAAATGAAAGGAAGTATTGGTGTTGATATACAAGGGGAAAGAGACTTAGGAATGAGTAAAAGGTCAAATCCAAGGCCAGAGTCTAAACTAGCTAATATGATTGAGAGAAGTGTTGCACACACATCTGCTTTGTCTAATTCATTATCCAAATTGACTCATCATGATAATCCCAAGTTGGGCAGAATTATATCATTTGAACAGGGCCGCAATTCATCATTTGCATCCAGGCACGGCTCTGCAGAGATCTTAGGAAATATTCCCGAATACATGCCCAGTACTGGCTATGTTAAAGATGCCGAGAGAAGAAATGAGCAGTCCAGTACATGTTATACTAATAATGAGCTTGAGTTTCCTCCTGGATTTGAACTTCCACCTGTTTGCCATCATTCATCTGCTATTTCCAGGAGTAACCGTGGGAAGCATATTGAAGCCATGCCTGAGAATATGAATAGCTTTGGGATCCATGCAAAACTACAGGGAGGGGAATTACCACCTGGTTTGGAAGTTCTTAGTGACAACACGAAGTCATCAATTAATAATTTGGCATCTGGATTCTCTTCACAAGTTCGCAGTCACCCACCGACTACTGTATTGTCTGAGGAGTTTCCACCTGGTTTTCACCCCGCTTCTTTAAAAGCTTCAATGTCTTCTCCGGACTATCCACCTGGTCTAGAACCAGCATCTTTGAAGCCTCCGGTTTCCTCTCCAAACTGCCCACCTGGTCTAGAAACTACTCATATGAAGTCTCTGTTATCGTCTCCAGTCTGTCTGCCTAGTTTGGAATCTACATATATTAAACCTCTGGTTTTTTCAGCAGAATGTCAACCTGGTGTAGAAGCTACTTTGGTGAAACCATTGGTAACCTTTCCAGGCTGTCCTCCTGGTCTTGAACATAAATCTATGAAGCCTTTGGTTTCCTCTCCAGACTTCCCACCTGGTTTAGAACCTGTTTTTGTTAAGCCTCGTTTGTTTTCTCCAGACTGCCCACCTGGTTTAGAAACAACTTCAATGAAACCCGTTGTTTCTTCAGAAGAATGCTACCCTGGTCTAGAAGCTGTTTTGGCGAAGCCTTCGGCGACTTTTCCAGACTGCCCATCTAGTGTTGTGCCTTATGTTCAGAATCCTTCGTTTCCTTTGCATAATTCTTGTGTCACTGAACCTGCTGAAGGAATGCCAGATCTGTCTTCATCTGAATGCCCACCTGGTGTGGAGGCTGCTATATGGAATCGTCCATTGACATCTTTAGATCATCCACCTGGTTTTGATTCTGCTTCTGGGAAATCATTATTTCCTTCAGGTCAACCACTTGAAAATCTGGCATGTAAGCAGCTTCAGGTAAAGTTGATTAACCTTATTAATGGACATCGTAGATATTTGAATGGAAGTTTTCTGTGGAAATTTGAAATGGCATACAGCATCCTAATTTTAGGTTTTTGTGATGTAGGACAAGCCTGACCTTGAAGTTGAGAATAAAGTGGAGCCAATCCGTCAACGTTCTTCTTATTTGTTATCAGGAAAAGATGATAGCAGTAGAGATCGTACTAAAATATACAATGCCAATGGCAGGAGAGGGGTCACACACACTGATTCATTTACCTCTGTCACCAGGGAAGCAGATAAAGGTACGTATCTGGCCAATATCTACAAGAACAGGAGTCCCAGAGAGGAGTATTACCATGGGAGAAGGAGGGAAAGAAATGATGGGAGAAGGGATAAAAGCAGGAGCAGGGAAAAGGAATATAACTGGAAGAGGAGTGGAAACAGTAATAGAGAGAAGGAATGTACAAGGGAGCGGCATAGAAACTATAACAGAGAAATGGAACGTAGAAAAGAGAGGCATCGAAACTATGGTAGAGAAAAGGAAAGTAAGAAAGAGCACGGTAGAAAAGATAGTGGTGAAGAACAAGGTACTAGAAACCGGGAGAGAAAAAGTACAGAAAGAGAAAGTGCAAGGAATAGGGATTCTGGATATCATAGACACCGGAGCAGGTATGTAGGAACTAGAAGGCACAATGACTATGACAAGCATTCTCACAGTTTACATGATTGTTCAAATCCAGAATCAACAACACGGTCCTATATGGGAGGAGGATGCCTTGTAGATGCTACAGAGAAGACAACGTCTAGTCATCATGCTAACTCTTCCTTTTCTGGTTCTAATATTGAACATCATAATCATAAAAGCCTATCATTAGAGAAAGATTCTGAAAATAGAGAAGATGCTGGTACTGTCAATCTTCACAGCAGGGAAGCCATAATGGACATTGATTCTGTACAATTACCAAGGTCTGAGTATTGTCCGCTAGAATCTCACAGTTTACATGATTGTTCAAATCCAGAATCAACAACACGGTCCTATATGGGAGGAGAATGCATCGTAGACGCTACAGGGAAGACAACGTCTAGTCATCATGCTAACTCTTCCATTTCTGATTCTAATATTGAACATCATAATCACATAAGCCTATCATTAGAGAAAGATTCTGAAAATAGAGAAGATGCTGTTACTGTCAATCTTCACAGCAGGGAAGCCATAATGGACATTGATTCTGTACAATCACCAAGGTCTGAGTATTGTCCGCTGGAATCTGAAGAGAAATTTCAGAATATTGAAGCAAGTAGGAAGTTGACAGATCATCATTTTCTTTTGTGTGATTTAAATGATGATCCTGCCTGTGATCATGAAATTTCAGATCAGAAGAATCTTAGTGTAGAAGCTTTTCAAGAAACTACACAGGTCAATATATCAGATAACATGATTTCAAGGACTGAGTATGCTTTTTTACATTCTGGAAAGCTTGAGCAACATGTCATTCCCATACAACATAACTGGTCTTCTGGGTCAAGGATGACTATGCATGATTCTGTACAATGCCTTCCATTATTTCCTATTAAGGGAAATTGCGGAGAGGCTGAAAGCTCTTTAAGTGACTGGGACTTTAACCTTGAATTGGGGCTTGGACAAAGGACTAAAACTAATGAGCCTTTGCCACTACTAGAGCAATCTTCATTGCAAAGTCGTTCATGTAATTTTATGTTCGATAAGAATTCTAGCAATTCTAGATCCAGGTTAGTTTTTGATAATTCTAGGGAACCCAGTCCTGCCGAAATATCTATTTTGAGTCTTTCAATGCCTCAATACAGAAGACAAGGAAATAGTTGGGTTGAAGTTACAGAAGACACTGAACTGCCTGAAGAAGTAGATGCGGACTTGAAACTCACACTATCAATGATTTGAAAGGATTGAGGAACCGCTGTATGGAGTTTGTACATTATGAAATGAACAAGTGATATACATTGAATGTAATTTTGGCTACATCTTTGACACAGACGAATTGTAATATTGTATCATTTTCCAAGTGCTCTGATTAGAGCTTTAATTAATAGATTCGCTTGGCTATTGAATGTGGCCGAGGTGACACATTGATTTGTGTTCAAAATTCTTTGTTGGCGATATGCATTTGTACATTTCGCCAATGTTCTCTTCTTTACCATGTCCCACAAATCAAGGTCTCTAATTTCATCCCTCAAGTTGTATGAATAACCGACCACTTCATCCTCCACGGGCTAAAATCAATGATTTTTTCAGTGGTTAATATGACTTTTTTAAAAAAATTTGGGAATCAAAATGTGGCTAATTTTTCAAGTTTTAAGGTGACCCAAATTGTTACATTTTTATAAATTTTTATTGTAATCTTATTTAAATTGCTAGAGAATTTATTTTACTAAATTTTTAAACTCAGATTCATCACTGTATTTGCTACATGATGCCAAAATTTTATAATTTATTGTAAAAATTTAAATTAATTTGTCACTAATATATTATAATTATTAGTTAATTTAGAATTATATCAGTAATCTTTAGTTGACACCATTGATTTAAAATATAATCTAATAACCATCATTGTATTTCATGAGGTAAATTGTACTTACAAGTTGTAATTCTCATGGGGTTGAAATTGCTTTTCAATTGTTGACATCAATGAAAATCAATGGTCTAAAAACAATTTTGGGTTTTCATGAGTATTACAAATTGTTGGTACATTTGATCTCACAAAATAGGAGGGCTATTAGATTATTTCAAATTAATAGTAGTAACTAAATAAAAGGATTTGCAATAGTAATTACGTCGAGAGGCGTAACCTACAATGGCATCATATAGGGGTCATCACTAGTAACGGTGTAAGAAAAAAGAAGTGGTTCGTATTTTTCCAGCTATGTATATTAGAACTGATAAAAGAAGAGTGGAGCTAAAAAACTTCCACTCCTTAGCCATTTGTGTACACTTCTTTAGCTGCAGTTACGAATGCAAAATGCAAAGTGGAGAATGTCAAACGATTAAAGGTGCAGTTACACAACTATAACAATAAAAATCGCTACAACTCGAATATGGAAGATTAAGCGATTCAAGTCCTCTATCAATATATGTAAATTGTCTGTACGATGGCGATGAAAGAGTATGAAATTGCGGAATATGGATTCAAGTTCTCTATCCATATTTGATGTCGACGCATTTTGAAGAATGGGTTCTGGACAAATATGTTGCAACTTGCATCTATTTTCAAAAACATTGTTTCAAGTATTGTAATATTATCCACACATTGCATTCATATCTTGCGTGGTCTATGAGCATTAACCCAAATCATGCATAACATTGTGCTTACAACGCCCTCAACATAGTAAACAATTTATGCATATACTTTGTTTTGAATAGAGATCATTGAGAAATAACTAGGCGCTATACAAACAATTGTGTGTGTGAAAAGTGGGATAAGGAGCTGTATTCGCAATACACAACACTTCAATTTAGTCATTATATGCATGGTTAGTCAGATATAAGCATTAATAAGAAAACCATGACAAATCGACCAATTGCCTTCTAAAAGATGCGAGTATAAGATTGCTCTCAGATTTTTATAAGCAATACCAGTGACTAGACTTACACCAAGATGAAGGATTTAATCTATATGATATTTAAACTATATGGATGCAAGATGGATAAATAATTCAAGCAATAATCAATTCAAGCAATAATGGATGCAAGTAATAATGGATGCAAGTAATCTAAAGAAAAAAGAGCACAATATATCATTGACTCCAGAGCAAAATCAACATGATAACAATCTCCAAACGTGTTCTCAAAAATCTTTGGGGTGAATTGGAATGAGAGTTGGAGACTGAATTTATAGAGAATCACAAGAGAAAAGGCTCAATTTAGGATTAATTGAAAATAATTGAGAAATCAGGTTGAGTTAACCTTGAGATAGATTCCAATTATAGTTTAATTGAAATGCATTCAAATTAGAAGTCCAAGTTGCATTGGAAAATAATAACAAATTAATTCCATGCATTTTAGATAAAAATAGATAATTCCATGCACATTTGATTTATTCAAGAAAAAGGTCTTTTTAATGCAACTGAACTTCTTTTTCTAAAAAGCTTCGAGTTCCAATTTAAGAGATTAATTAATAATTCAATTAATTGCTTTTCTGATTTCAAGTTCTAAATTTAGAAAAAGAAATAATATATCAAGTTTGATTTCTCTCAATTCAATTATTTTATTTAATTTTCAATTCAACTCTTTGTTTTGTAATAAATTCTTCTTTTTGTAGTAAATTAATTCTTTTCGCATGATTGAATGGCAAATTTATTAATTAATTAAATATGCAAAGATATTTAATAAATTAAAATAGGATAATTGATCAAAATGATATTCTTGGAAATGATTCAATTAATTAAATAAATATTTAATTAATATTGAGTAATTGATTTGCCATGTGATTTTTGATAATTAAAGAATTAATAGTGTGCTCAAGATTGATTTAATTGCCTTGGTTAGGACCTTGGTGATGTTGTCGAGAATAGGGGCCCATGGTTTAGATGACCAATTTTAGGGTATTACAACAATAACAACATCATATTCCACAGCCCTCCAATATGGGCGTTTGCATGATGACGAGATACTTTGCCTTTAAGATGGCAATGGCGGAAATTGAAGAATGTTATGACGAACACTCATTACTGAGGTCTAAATTTTCAGGGCTTTCGCCTTCCAGACCCAGCAAATCTAAGTTTTTGGTATGTTAATCATCCGTCTTTTTAGTTTAATACTAATTATTTTTTCAGTGTCTACTGATTGGAACTCTTATATTATTGTTCTGTAGTGAAATGATTGCAGCATACTCTTCGTTTGTATCAAATCTTGGAACTAAATAGATCTGTCAATTTCTTTTTATGAATGTTGATACATGCAAAGGATACATGATTTAACATTTAAGGTTTTCATCTCTCTTCTATAAATATCCACACCATGCTTTCTAATTTGAGCATCTTACCTCATCTGCTCATATTGATTTGGCTAATTTTTTTTGTTCTGTCTCTGTTTATTTTTCCTAATTATCTGCAATTTACTCTTGACGACAACGCCATATTCAGTGGCAGAGGAGGTCCTTCACTTGAATCCCCAAAAGTATGGAAGTGTGTAGAGGTTTTTTGTGAAGACGGAGAAAGACAAGGTGTTCCTTCCCCTTAGAAGGCAGCGATCACTCTCCTTTCTTCTCACAACCTCTTGCTTTCTGCAATATCCTTCAGAAGATTACCTACTTGTGAATTCATTTTCGAACAACAGTAATACTCACTTTATATTATGGGGAATTGAAGTTTTAAATAATCATAGTATTTACCAAGTTTGTTTCTTTTATGTTTTTTTTGTCTTAGTTTTTTAAAAATGTTTTTTAATGAAAACTTCTTTGATATTAGGAGTAGTTGGAGAAAACTGAAATTCAAGATGTGCCTTCTACACGGGATTCAACTACAATGCTTGATAAATAGGATGCCAACCATAAATTTCTTTTTGGAAATGAAGATCAATCTACCGTTCTCTGCAATTAAAGGCCATCGGCCCACTGAAAGAAACCGAAAAAATGTGGAGAAATATATAATAGGCATGTTAAAGGAGAGATACTGAAAGTTTTTGTGAAGTTCTAAAAATCTAAAAATTACAAAGCATGTAGAGGAGAATGTGTCAAATACCTACAATATGATGATTTTAAGTTCTACACTATAACTTGGTTTATGCAGGCCATATGAGACAAAAAAGAGAGAGATTTCAAGCTTCTCTCGAATTTCTTTTGTGACAACATGGATACCAATTATGTAGAATAAAAAATACATTTAAATTAATAATTTATAAAAAAATCTAAAATTGATTTATAAGATATATAAGCTAGAATACAACATTTTCATAAAATTTAGAATAAGTTTTATTTTTAAAGTTTTTATAATTTAAATACTTAAATAAATTAAGGTTGTGACAAATATTTCTTTATATTTTCAAATATCAATATAGTAACATTTTTTCCCTTTTTTCCAAAAATCTACATATAAAGAATGCCCAAATAATATAATAATAAGAAAAAACCTCAATATAATAGAAAGAATGTTTCCAAGGCAAGTTTGTAGTTATATTAAGTGTGGTACTCAATTTAGGAATGTTTTTTTTTTTGTCTTTTATGCTTATTGATTTAGGAATGTTTGTAATAGAAGTGTGTTTGTAAAGGCACTTCTTTCAAAGAGTTGTTTCCAAACATAAATAATGGTTTTAGATTGCTATTTTCATCTATGAACTATACAAGCAAGTTTCTATATCTATTCTCCATATTATCATGGATATGGATGAAAAAAATGAATTATTTTTAAATAATTATATGCTTTAAAAAATCAAATAATGAATAAATAATAATTAAATAATATAGATAAATTAAATAGCTCTTAACTCAATGGAAAATAACAAAAAACATTAAAATGTTTGAAAAAGATGGGATGACGAAAAATCTAAAAAAAGAATTTGTATCCTTAACTAAATTGTAGACCATGTATTTAGCCAACAATGCAAGTAATAAACAATCTATCAACACAACCATATCACACACTACACAAGTTACATGGAAAAGATTATATTTTAAAATCATAAATACAAATGATTTTAATTATTTGATAAATTAAAAAAGATAAAAGGTAGAATATAAAAAATAATAAAATTAGTATAAATTTATCAAAGCCATCCATTTGACGGATGCTCATATATATTAGATAGAAGTATTTTAGATATTTATACTAAATAAGAATTTTTTAATATGTATAATATAGTTATTTTCTTTAACTAAAATTATTGAATTTACAATTAATATAATTTTTTAAGACATTATTTTATTTAATCTTTATAAAAAATAGAGCACAAACATCATATTATTTTATTTTACACATATTTTTCTAATCTTTAAATGCAATTTTCATAGGTGTATGGAGCACAAAAAAAATTAATAATATAAAAGAATATTCATTGTGGTATCTAGACTAAAATATGCTTCAAATATTAGATTAATAACACAAATTCACAAGTAATATAATTATTATGTATTAAATTATACAAAAATAATTTAATTCTATGTAAATGTCAACTTAAACAAAACATTATATTTCTTATTTGTTCCATTTATTTAAATATGATAACATATTTTTATAAGAATATTTAAAAGTGTTCAAATATGTAAATTAATAATACGGATTTATGCAAAAATAGATTTAAGTTATTATTTTTTAAACCAAGACATTAACTCTAACCATAACATTAACCCTAACCATAACATTAACCATTGATCCTAACCATAACATTCACTCTAAGCATAACATTAACTCTAACCATAACCATAACATTAACTCTAATTGAACACTATCCCTAACATGAAGATTAATCCTAAACCTTAAACCCTAACCTTAAACACTAACTTTAACACTAAACCAAATCAAAGCCTAACCCTAACAATAATTGTATACTTACCATAATCAAACCCTAACCATAATTGAGCCCTAAATCGAACCCTAACCTTGCCTCAAAGATTTTCCTCTTATTGAACCACAATACTAACCTAACCTTAATATTAATCCTGATTTTTCTTTAACCATAATGTTAATTGAACCATAAATCTAACCCTATTTGAACCCTAACCATAATTTGGCCTCAACTATAAATCAACGATTTTGCCTATAAGACTTATTAAACTGTAACCCTAACCCTAACCTTCATAATATTCTACCCCTAATCGAAACCCTAAATGAACCCTACCCCTCACCTTGACCTTATATCAAACTCAAACCCTAATCTAACCATAATGGAACCCTAACCCTAATTTTGTTCTAGCCCAAACCCTAAACGTAATAGATCTCTAATACTTATTAAACCCCAACCCTAGTCTAACCATAATTGAGCCATAACCTTAATTGAAACCTAAATCTAATTGAATTCTATACAAAACCCTAACCCTAATTAAATTCTAATCCTAATTAAACCTTTTCCCTAATCTAATTGAAAACCTAATTGAATTATGATCCTAACCCTATGAAAAATTAAATGCTTACCATAATTAAACCCTAACCATGATTGTAACCCTAACCCTAACTTTGATATAAACCCTTTAAAACATAAACCTTAACCTTGACATAAACCTTAAACATAATTATAACCCTAACAAATACTAATCCTAACCATAAACTTAACCGAAACACTAATTATAATACTAAACCTAAATCAAATCATAACGTTTGTCCTATATCCTAATTGTAACCTTAACCTTGAATGAAATTGAACCATAACACTAACTACAAAAAAAATTGAACCCTAATCCTATACAAATTGAGCTCTACCCCTAAGACTAAAAAAAAATACATTGTAATCTTAAAAATTAAATTATACAAGTTAACCGTAAACTAAACCAAACCCAAATCATAAACTAAATTAGACTCAAATCATAAACCAAATCAAACTTTAACTTTAACACTAAATCAAATCTAACCCTAACCCTAACTGTAATTATGCTTACACTAACCCTAACTTTTATATAAACCTTAAACACAATTGTAACCCTAATAGATATTGACCTTAACAATAATCCTTACTGTAATCTTAGACCCTACCCCTAACCATAATCCTAAACCTAAATCAAATCCTGACCTTGATGCTAACCCTAACCATGATATAAACCCTAACCATTATCATAACTCTAATACTAAACCCTAATCCTAATCCTAATCATAACCCTAACCCTAATACTTACTATAACTATGCTTCGCCTCACCCCAACTTTGATATAAACCCTAAACATAATTGTAACCCTAACCGTAAACCCTAATCCTAACCATAAACTTAACCCTAGCCCTAACCATAAGCACAAACTCAACCCTAACCCTAACCCTAACAAAAATTCTAATTGTAATCCTAAATCCTAATCATGATTAAAAAAACCCTAACCATGATAAAAACCCTAACCATTATCATGACTCTGACACTAAACCTTAATCCTAACCCTAACCCTAACCCTCAGTATAATTATGCTTACCCTAACACTAAATTTGATATAATCCCTAAACCCAATTGAAACGCTAACAGTAAACCCTAACCCTAACCATAATCCTAAACTTAAACCAAATCCTAACCTTGATGCTAACCCTAACCATGATATATATCCTAACCATTATCATAACTCTAAAACTAAACCCTAATCCTAATCATAATCCTAACCCTAACACTTACCATAATGCTAACCATAATTCTGAACCCTAACCTTGAACCATAATCCTAAACCTAAACCAAACCCTAGCCTTAATGTTGATCCTAACCCTTATCCTAACAATGTTGTAAACCTTAACCCTAACCATAACGATAACTATTATCCCATAATACTAACCCTAATTTTAGCTTAACCTTAAAACCATAACCTGATCTTAACTCTAAGCCTAATTGTCCTTGAACCATATTGATAATTAAACTATAACTCAAACCATATTTGAACCCGGACAATACCCCAAAAAATTATCGTGCAATAGTAACCTTAATGGTAATATGACATTAGTTCCCTAATTCTAATTTAACCCTAATTGTTCCTGAAGCATAATGCTAATTAGACTATACATTGAACAATATTTGAACCTTAACCATAACCTTAAAATTTATCCTACAATAGTAACACTAATCATAACATAACCTTAATTGTAATCCTAATTTAACCCCACCCTTACCCAAACATTATCATATAATATTAACCCTAAGTGTAGTGCAACCTTAAACCTAAACATAATATTACCTTAATCTAACCCTAAAATTAACTCTAACCTAACCTTAACCCTCAATCCTAACCCTAACAATAATCTTAAGCCCTTATCTTTAAACCTAACCCTAATCCTAACCCTAACCTTACATCTTAAATTTATTCATAACCCAGAGCTAAT
Source organism: Cryptomeria japonica (assembly GCF_030272615.1). NCBI lineage: Eukaryota > Viridiplantae > Streptophyta > Pinopsida > Cupressales > Cupressaceae > Cryptomeria > Cryptomeria japonica. The sequence goes on along the minus strand of NC_081414.1, from coordinate 474,895,521 downwards.
CCCTAACCCTAACCAAGATGTAAACCCTAACACTAACCATGATGTAAACACTAACCCTAACTATAATCTTAAGCCCTTTTCCTAACCCTAACCATGATCTAATTTCAAACCCTAACCATTTTACCTAACCCTAACCATATGTAAACCCTAATTATAATAAAACCCTAACCCTTAATATTAATCCTATCAGTATGATATAAACCCCAACCCTAGACATAATCCTAAATCCCAAGCCTAACTATAATCTTAACCCTAAAACTAACCCAAACTATGATTTAAACCATAACCATAACCATAATCCTATCTATAACTGTAAACCCTAACCCTAATCATAATCCTAATGCTAACACTAATCCTAACCCTTACTTAGCCATAATGCCAAACCATAACCTCAATAATAATCCTTAACCATAACCCAAAACATATCCCTAACCCTAAACATGGCCATAAGCATAACCATAGCCCGAACTGTAATCCTAGCCTAACCAGGATGTAAAAACTTATAATAATCATAATCCTAACCCTAAATATTAACCCAAACTATAACCATAACCCTAAACCTTAAGCCTAACCATAACCATAACCGTAGCACTAAACATAATGTAAATAATAACCCTAACCATTAACCTAATCCTACCAATGATGAAAACCATAACTATAATCTTAACCCTAACCCTTGACCCTAAACCTCGACATAATCCTAACCATAACCATAAATCCTAAGCCTAACCACAATCCTACCTACCTGAATTATAATTCTAACACTAACTCTAACTATAATTATGGTTACACTAATAATAAACCCTAACCTAACCACAAACTTAACAATAACACTATACCCTAGCCATAATCCTAAACCTAAAGAAAACCCTAACCATTATTGTAACCCTAACCCTAAACACAATACTAACCTTAACCCTAACACTGAACCCTAACCCTACATTAAATAATCATAAATCTAATCATAATCCTAAGCCTATCCCCGGTATAATTATAAACCTAACCCTAACCCTAACCATTATTGTAATCCTTAACCCTAACCCTAGCCATAATCTTAAACCTAAACCAAACCCTAACCTTAATGCTAACCGTAACCATGAAATAAACCTTAACCATTATCATAACCTTAACCCTGAAACCCAACCCTAATCATAACCCTAACCCTAACAATGATGTAGACCTTAGCCTTGACCATAATAGTAATCTTAACCCTAACCCTAACAATAATCCTAAATCCTAACCCTAACCATAATCCTAAACCTAAACCAAACATGTTAATTTAAGATATTGTATTAACATGATATAAAATAGCTAAAACTAAACCCTAACACTAAACCTTAACCCTAACCCTAACCCCAAACCTAAACCAAACCCTAACCTTGATGCTAACCATAACCATGATATAAACCATAACCATTATCTTAAACTTAACCCTAAAACCTAACGCTAATCATAACCCTAACCCTAATCACAACCCTAACCCTAACCCTAACAATGATCTAAACCTTAGCCTTAACCATAATAGTAACCTTAACCCTAACCCTAACAATAATCCTAAATGCTAACCCTTACCATAATTTTAAACTTGTGCTAAACCTAAACCAAACCCTAACCTTGATGTGAACCCTATTCATAGCCCTAACAATGATGTAAACCTTAGCCTTGACCATAATAGTAACCTTAATCCTAACCCTATCTATAACCATAATATTGACCATTAAATAATGTTTTATACTATCAGTAAATAAAGTCTAATATATAAATTTTATTTTAGTATATGTTTTAATCTTGCAACACATATATATTTATTAAAAATAGTCTAAATGGATATATAAAACTTCATATATCACCACATAATAATATAATAATATTATAATTTACTATAATTTAATTCAATTCAAGAAAAAGATATTGTATTATTACATATTGCATTTATTTTATGTTTTCCATTTAGCGTCGCGCGACTACCACTAGCATATATGTCTTAAATTTTAATTTAATCTATATAAAATACGCCGATAGATATCCTTCTCGAGGCACCTATTTTTTTATTATCAATTTTAGACCCTAAATTGAAATAGGCGCCTCGAGAAGGATATCTCTTGGCGTATTTTATATAGATTAAATTAAAATTTAAGACATATATGCTAGTTAACATATACTCTTATTATTTATTAATTCACCAAGATTTACGACCGAATTTTTTTGATGTAAATATATTCGTCAATAAAATTAATATTTTTCTTTTAAAAAACAAAAGATTCATCAATAAAAATTATTATTTAAAAAAATAAATAAAATATTTGCCAAGATTTTATATTTTTAAGTTTTTTTTTCTTTTAAAAGTTATTACTGGCTACAATAGCAATAAGGGGTTGCACAATTTGTCCTGTTTTGTTCCATGGTAGCAGTGTAAGTAGATGCTTTAAGTTCAAACACATAAAACTTCATCGAGCATTATTTTGGGTTACACCACTAAAATTGAACTTGAATTTGAGTTTTATTGAAGTCCACAAATGGGAATACGCACTAGAAGGGGACACTCCACAAACAACAAAAAAAAGAAATCCATAAGATTTAAACACAATATTTTGATAGTTTGATTGCTCTAAATTTCAGAGCTTACGAAAATGGTTAATTACCATAGTCAATTAAATGAAAAACAACTGTTGGAGGTTATATAGATGCAATGCATCGAGTTCCTGCCAATAGTTAGAGAGGAAAGCAGATATATGTAGATGGAGATAAATAACGAAAGGGGGATATGGAGATGGAGAGGACAAAAGGATGGAAATAGATGTAAGAGATAAATATATATAAAGGGAGAGAAGAGAGAATGAGAGTGGGAGAGAAATATAAATATAGAGATAAGAAGTGATATTATAGAGAGAAGCAAAGAGAGTGAGAGATATAGTGACAAAGAGAAATACAGAGACAATGAGATAGATATAAAGGGATAGATGGAAGAAGAAATATGGAGAGGAAAAGAGAACAAGTAAACTATTGTTACAAAATTGAACATAAATATAAGTAAATTATTTTAAATAAATTAAATTTTAAAAATTAAAAATGTACAAAAACAAATTTTAAAAAAAATCATATATTTAAATTGTTAAAGCTAAAACTTTAACTTTTAGCTTTAAAAATACAAGTAAAACCAAATTTAAAATAATTGCCATATTCTAATTTCTTTTTTCTTAAATAAAAATTTGCCACATTTTAATGTATTTTTTACTTAAATAAAATTTAAATATTAATATTTTGTTGTGTAAATAAGTATCAAATTTAACATAAACATTGTAAAAAAAGAGAACACAATATTATAAGTAAAAAATGAAAACAAAATTTTAAAATATTTATTAATATGAAATGATTAACAAATATACAATATTTATTAGTTTTAAAATAGAAATAAATAACTAGTTACATACATAAATTATATATATGATTGAAAAAATCTTAAATAAATAAAATAATAAAATAAATAATTAAAAATAGGATTATATATATATATTTAATAATTTAGGCTCCCAATATATATATTTTAAAAAATGTACCATTCATAAATTTATTTGATGTACTTATTACTTATTTTTTAATATAAAACATAATAATTATGAATTTTTAGGATCACATTATTTTATTATTAGAAATGTTGAGGTTATACATTATTTATTTTACATAATTCTACATTTAAATGTGTTTTTAAGAATTGTTTTTTCTTGTTATATTTTAGGCAATTTTTGATTCATATACACATCATCTTTATAAATATTAATGGTGATATAAAAAATATGTTTCAATGTTTATTTTCTTTAAATACACTATAAAATTTATATATGCCTCATAACGATATACATACATTAGTACTACACGGAAATGACATCCAATTAATACTCTAATGATGATAAAAATGTGAAGATAAATGATACAATATGAAATAGAATATAATTACTTTGTTTCATGTGTGAGAAAGGTGAAAAACATAAGTTAATATTATAATATTGCTAAAACTCATTGATCCATGTTTCATGAATAGTGGTTCACAAGAACCCATCTCTCATCAGAATGAATGACCCACTTAGCACTCATTGCATCTAGGTGATGCTCACAGAGGTGAACCATTGGGCCCTCTCGGGAGGTCACCCATCCCAGTTTAGTCCAACTCAGGGACGCTTAACCATAGAGTTTCCTACAAGATTAAACCCACTTTAACTTGCAACCCCATTTGCAAAACCTTCATCAAGTGTTGTGCCTTATGAACCATTTGTTATAGAGCCCCTTTAGCTCATCAATTGATAAATAGGAGATTTTCTACAAGTCAAATTATGATATTGCTATCAGGATTCAACTGTGTAGTTTTTGAGTCAAATTTATTGACCCATGTTTCATGAGTAGTGGTTCACAAAAGCCCATCTCATGAGAATGAATGGTCCACTTAGCACTCATTACATCTAGGTGATGCTCATAGAGGTGAACCATTAGGCCTTCCAGATAGGTCATCCATTCCAATACTATTGTGACTCGAGAATGATTAACCACAGAGTTTTCTCCAAGATTAAACCCACTTAGCTTGCAACCCAATTTGCAAAATATTATGCTATGGAAAGTTGATTCCTGATACCCAGCAAAGAGATAAAATTATTACTTTGGTTGATGTAAATGATTATGATCAAGACTGTAAATGGTTCATATGTTAACAAGATTAAAAATTGCTTTCTATGGAGGGCTTGGGCAGTTTCATGAAATATTGCGTTGCGAATCTTAACATTGCGAGTCTTTTTTGAACGATTGTTCAGACTGTTAACGCAACACTTGAAAATAGATTGATATTCTAATGGATGGATATCGTTAGTTTAAAGTATATGTACAAGAACAAAAGATATTCATTTGGAGAAGAGCTAAATGACTGTCACGTCCTACGGATTCTAAAGACCAGGAAAATAAACTAAACAAAATAACAAACTAATTTAAGGGAAAAGAACAAGCATCAAACGAGAGGAATGGCGCGGGGGAAGGAAGGGACGGATATGACATGGCGTCCCACCCATTTCCGTTGAGAATTTTTCAGATACGAGGCAGGATATGCACGAAATGGTTTTATTGAAAGGGCTTTAGGAACTTTCGAGTAAATGCAATTTGGTAGGTGTATATCAAGACTCCACTTCTTTTGCCTGCGCCGAAATGACAGCTTCGAACAGAATAAAGACGTCCATGAAAGCTTCAAGGATGGAGGAATTTTGTCAAACGCTTTGGAGGAGAAGAGAATTCGAGATTAGATACAAGTGGGATTTTGTAGAATGTGAGAATGTTGTCTACTACCTAACAAATTTAATGAATTCAAATCAAGCATGAGATAAGATCTTTGATGCATACATGATGGGTAAAGAAATGCGACCGGGGACTGCGATGTTGAAGGAGTGGTGGGTAGTTCGACCATGAGATTAACAATCATGCAGCTACTATAACTAAACTGAATTTTAATTGGAAAAGTTGATTTGAATGCTGCATAAGTAAGCTGGGGCTATAGGAGAGCATTTGAGCTCTTTTGCTTTTGGGGACTCCCACACAAGCAACTCTGAACGTTTGCAGATATTCCAAGTGGATAGCATGCAAGTGAAAGAGCATGATGGTGGTTGGCCACCATTATGGTGCGGTTGTGGGTTTCCCAATCTCAAGATGAGTTCACAAGTTATAATAATAACATATTTCTTTCATTTGTCATAGCTTTTGTTAAAATCCATTCATTAAATTGGGTGTTCTATTTTGGGTCATTATCTCCGGTCAAAATTTTATGTGTTATAATACATATCATAAGTTGGTCAACAAGTTCAAATCCTATAAGGGGTAAGGTATGTACGCCTTGTTTGTAGATCCATATACATATTGCTAGCATCGTGGATTATAAAACATCCTTTCCTTTCCTTTCCTTTCCTTTTTACAACTCTTTTATGTGTTCATCATGTTTTTATATTTCTTATGCAAACTTTTGGAGGCCATAAATTTTGATTTGAAGGGTCAATTGAACTATTTAAAAAAAAAATGTAGATCTTGAAGAGACTCACATAATATTTATTTTTATTATTAAGAACAAGGTTCATACACCTTTCTTAACATTATCCCACACGCTGAACACCTTACAAAAATAAAGGGAGTATCACCATTGTGGTCTAATTGTTAGGGGTAGATAGACCCATAGACACATAACATCACTTAAATTTTTTTGTGCTCATTGGATTTGTTATGCATTTGCAACATTATGCAAAGTGACTTTTTTCAATATCACTTTTCCATTCTCTACCATATCTCAAACAATATGGTATTGGACATCAATATGTTTCGTCTTTGCATGAAAGTTTGAGTTCTTTGTTGGACATATGATACTTTCACAATGAACCATAATGCTGTCACATTGTGCTAAAAAGTAAACTTTAATTCACAAATCAAACCTTTCCCATTATTGAACAATAACATATTATCATTATATAATGCAATAATAAGAACATGATCACTATTTATCATATAGTAAATACAATGATCCAAGTTGGATATTAGAAAGTTCAAACTTATTACAAACAAATCAAAATTTTGGTAGAACATCCTAGAAGATTGCTTGAGATCATACAAAGATTTGTTAACTTACAGACTGCATATTTTTTGCCTTTCTCATTGTCATTCTTTGTCCGTGTCTTCACATTTATTTGTTCAACCTCAATATTGTACACATTGTAGCAAGAGACAATCTAAATTAAATGGATGTCAGTGTTGTTAATGTGGAGAAAATCTCACTGTAATATATTCCCTCAATATGGGAATAACCCTATGTAGTCAATCTGACCTTCTACATCTCAATGTTGTCATCTCACATTTTTTTTCTTCTAAATATCCATTTGCATCCAAAGGTTTTCATCCATCAATAAAAAATACTAGGTCCCATGTGCTTTTTCTTATATTAGTCACTCCCTCATCCATAGCCACCTTTCAATACTTTGTAGATCATTCATACCCATAGCCTCATTTATAGTCGTAGACTTATCAATATTAGCAATCAAAGTAAAAATTCATCCCCAATAAAATGGAGTATATCCATCTAGTTTTTGTCTTTTCAAGTGGACCTCTTCAACGTTTGAGGTGTAGGTTCTATCTCTTCTTCAAAACTCTTTGAAGTATCTAAGCTCTCCTCTTTACTAGCTTTAGGTTCAAATTTATCAATCTTTGATGTTAGTTGAACCATATATTTTTTCTATCATTCTTTGGTTACAATACTGGGGAAGTGGGCTTGATTTCTCTAAATATAACACTTTATTAAATAAAATTCTCTCAGTAATAGTGTCCCAAAGAATGCATCCTTTCACACCAATGTCATGACCACTAAAGATACATTTTCAAATCTTGTTCTCCAACTTTGACCATTTTATTTTAGGCACATGTGCGTATGGTTTATAAAAAAACTCAAAGATGTTCTAATGAGAATTTTTTGTTTGACCACACCTCCATAGGTGTCTTATCAATAAATGATGTAGGAGTTTCGTTAAATAGATAATAAACTAAGGCAACCACTTCTACCAGAAAAATATTTCAGACCAACCTACTAAGTGTATTCCTATCCATCTCTGTCAATATCTCATTTTTCTTTCTCCAACTCCATTTTGTTGAGGGTTGTATGGAGTTTCCTTATGTCTTTCTATCCCACGATCCTTATACAACTAAGCTAATAAAAGAACCAACATTAGTAAAAGCAACACCTATAGAGGAATAGGTTCAAGAGAGAACACATGAGTGCTACTGAAATGACCTATAGTAAGCAATTAAGGCCTCTATAATGAGCACCTGATTCCATAGTGATCCTCCTTATCCAACACATTCTTGGGACTTGTCGGACTTGGTTAAGAGCTAGTGAAGCACTTGCGATAGAGGGATGGATGTGAGGAGATTATACAACTAGCTCCAAGAACCTTGATGTAGGGATGTGGGGGGGGGAGGGGGGGGGGTATTGCCAATAAGTTGCTCAAGTGCGAATGGCATAAACAAACCAATCCATTAAAATCTACTATACTCTATTGAAAAAAATTAACATAACACCTCAAAATTATAATCTTTCTACTAGTCTAATTCTCTACAAGATCCTTAAACTCTTTAAATTGAATAAGTTTTTTTTACTGATTATAGTTCATTGTTACCAAAAAGGTTATTTATATCAAAGATGAACAACTCAAAAGAGCCAACACTAGCCTAGGAGCTATAGAAAAAGGAAGGTCTAAGATTACTAACTACAAACATGCCACCATAAAACAAGGGGACAAATTACATATTACAACTTTCACTCTAAATATAATAAAATCTAACAGGTGGGTGATTCTAATTAATGTTTGCAATGGATATAACAATCTCTAGATCAAGGTTCCCCATAGTAGTTTTATCTTTTTCTTCTAGCCTCATATCTTCAAGTAGTATATCATAAGTATAATTTTTGTCTCTCCTAAAATTTCATGTAATCTTTCACACAATGATCTTTGTCCCCTCTATCATAGGTGTTGATGTGGATGTTACTCACACATCACATACAAATAAATTCTACAACAAAACCTATCTTTCTTGAAAGATTAATGTAAATTTTTTCCCAAGGCTCGAAAATGTCAGGTCTTGACTTTTTGATGTTGCTCAGGGTTTATTGTATTTACTAGTTGTTGGATCTGGAAATAAAGGGTCAAATTCTGAAGATAATCGTTAGATTCACAAAATCAACCTCAATTTGTGTTCAAAGATCTCCGATCTAATTATATTCAAGTATTTTAGAACACATGTTATCATCAAATTGATTACATTTAATGCTTTAAAAGTTGTTAATTTTAGGGATTTCAAACCTCAAAGAAAATTGAAAAGAAAAAAGGTTTAGAAATAAGAAAAGTTAGAAAATCTAAGTGTACAGTGATCATGCACAAACATGCTTCAAAAATTGTAAAATGATATTATTTTACCAATCTGTGTTTCACCAGACCCTGTCTCAATTACACATAGATGGTGCAATCTTCAAAGGAATCTTGTCACACTCAGAAATATTTAAAGTGCACCTGAATTCCAGCATAGCAACTTGAGATTTTTTAGAAATATGACAAGTAAAGTCAGATTTATAATCATAGTGACCTTCTGTATATCAGTATTTACAATCTTCATAAACATATTCTAACAATCTCACTATCTAAGCAACAAGAAACCATGAAGTGAACAAGCATTGGCAATTCCCAACTACATGTCCCACAAAAACCATCAATTTCCAGACTTAGTCAATCTCCATGGGAATTTTAAATCACTTAGTAGTTTTCTATAAAAGTTTAACAGTTATCTCTTTCAGAGCTATGCTCAATTCTAACTTCTCTCTTTTTTTCAGTCCCCCCTCGAGAGCCTACTTCTAGGTCTTAACTTTCTTGCGGGCGAAATTGCTGTCGAGGAAATTGAGTACCTTTTTATATATTGAGTTCTTTCCAAAGTTGTCTTTTGTTCTGCAATTATCTTCCTTGCACAAACACATTCTTTATCTCTCAAATTACAAGACCCACTTAACAAAACTTTCAGTGGGTCACCATTCCATAGCATAAATGGGGCGTGTTGTATTTGCACACAATAATAGGGCCAATATTTAGCACTTTTAAACTCAAATATCTGAACAATAACTTGTCTTGTATCACAAATCTCCCAAAAATTTTCATTAGTCACCTTCAGCATAAGGGAAACTTGCATGACAATGGAATGAAAAGTGTCTTTTAAGAATAAGTAAGTTTTCTTTTCCCACCTTGGAAATAGTCCTCGTTTCTCTCTTTCTACAAAAACCAACGAATATAATTATACAAGAATAACCAAAAGAGTGATCTTTTATTAAACCTTTGACACAACCAAATGAAGTTTCTTGCAAAGAAAACATACATTTACTATCCCACCCATCACAATTGCCACAAATAAGAGCCATTTTTCTTTAGCAAAGAAATAGTGAAAAAAATGTGGTTAACATTTTCAATAGTTCTATAGATAGAACAAAGGTTATTGATGGGTTGAAAATGTTCCAAATTAATAGGGAGTTTCTTTAAAAAAAGAAGCCATATGAAGTAGGCCTTATTTGGTTCATCACATAGGACTAAAATCTATTGAGGACTTTAGACCATTTCTCATGGTAAGGTTAAGTTGCCAACAATCATTAGGGTGCCCAAGGACCTCCCAAGACTCAAGAAGAGTCTTGTAAGTATTTTTTGACTTCACTTTATGAAAATTTGTACCATCTTTCTATTTTAACTTATTATAAATTCCAATCTCATAGCAAATTTGAGCAAGAATGTGAATGAAACCATAGGCTTTATTTATAATAGAATAATTTCTCCTTTGAGAAGAAGAAATTTTAGATAAGAATTGAGAGAGGCCCAATATTTGATATGGCTACCAAAAAAAAGTTTCCAAAATCTCTAATACCCCTATTGTCCTAGCTTTTATTAAAAAAACCTCTGAGAAGGGCTAGAAGCTTATTCTTCCACTGAAAAATTATACCATAAACATCTAGAGCCACAAAATTTCCCATTGTCTTTGCAATAAGCATTAACCCTATGAATCCTAGTCCTAGTAATCTCCTAGGCTATCCAAACAGTCTTGAAGACTACATAGCAAAATAGAGAAAAATGAGGATGCAAACCTTTCCAGAATCTATAATGTTTGGGATTGCCAATTGAATATTGTTTATGACATATCTTCTAGGGCTCATTTTCAATGAAAGATTTCATAATCTACTTGGTAATGAGGGAAACACCTTGTATTTTGAGATCTTTAAAACCTAGTCCACCACTGCTTTTGTCAACACCATTTCCATTTAACATTAGAGCATTTATTGTTTCTTTTCCTATTAGAGCATAAAAAATTATTGATAGTCTTTTGAATATCATTGAAATAATAACTAAAAAACAACCAAATAAAAGAATAATACAGACTAGAGTAGGTTGGTATTTTCTCAAAAGCTTTCTTTCTACTGGCTAATGAGAGACAATGTTTGTTCCATCTAAAAATATTGCTATTAATTTTGCCTTTGATTCAGTTCTACATTGATTTAATGAAGGGTTTATGGAAAATGAGATGACAAGATATCTCACATGTAAATTAGGGCCACCCCACCTCAATCCAAAGTTCTCAAACAAGGATTAGAACATAACAAAATAGATTTAATCTTATAAACCTTGGCACTTGAGGCATAAAAAAAGATATCTAGTTTACTCATTAGGTTCTCAATTTCTTGTTGCTCTAGTTCCTAAAAAATGTTGTATCCTTAGCAAGCTAAATATTCAAAATCCTATCCATATTAGGAAGAGAGAGGACTTTAATATCCATTCCCAGTGTAATATCTTTTAATAGATAAAAAATAGCATTAGAGGCAACCACAAAGAATGTAGGAGCCAATTAACATCTTTTCCCTATAGAACTTTGGAGCTTAAAAGGCTTCGAGAGGTTATCATTAACATCAACTTGGGTAGTAGTGCATCTTTAAACAATATTTTCACCATTTGACAAAAAATAGTTGGAAGCCAAATTCCTAAAGAGTCATAATAATAAAGAACCACTCAACCCTATCATAAGTATTCTTAAAATCAAGAAGCATACCCACATTTTGATTAGTAGCTCTAGCCCATTCCAAAGCTTCCCAGGTCCTGATAAGATTTTCCAAGACATATCTACCCTTGATAAAATTTGTTTGTGTATTGATAACGAAATTGAGAAGGATATTAGTTAATCTCAAAGCCAATACTTTAGCTAAATTATATGATAAATTAAGCAAGGTTATAGTTCTTGAGTTCTTGATTTGGGTCTTGTCGCCATCCTTGGGAAAAATCTTGATGATTCCCCTATTGATATTACTCCACAAGGAACCTTTTTAAATAGCTTCATAGTGTACCTTTAACAAGTCTTCATTGATTTAGTCTGTGTGTTTCTTGTAGAATTCAAGAGGTAGTCTATCAACATTAGGAGATTTATCATTCTTGAAGGATTTAATAGTTCTAATAATCTCATCCTTGGAAATATCTTTAGCAAGTCATTCAAATTCTCATTGAGAAGATTCTTAGGAATAATATTTCTGCAAAGCTCTTGGGATTTAACATAGTTTAAACTTTATTTTTTAGAGGAGAAAAGAACTGCTATAAAATGACTAAAACTCCATAAGAACTTGAGTAGGATGTCACATGCCTATTACCAACCTAAACAAAATGACTTAAAATTTTAGATTTACTTCTAAGGAAATATACCCATGTCCTTCTATTATAAATGAAAGAAACATAAAATTTATAGATTTCGAGATTAAAAGAACACCATCAACAAAACTTAATACATTGGATTAGAATAATTTCAACACCCCAAATGATTTATGACAACTAGAATAAAATTGAAAGTGATTTTTCCATATTATTCAATATCTATAAAAATCAAATTTAAAATCACAATAATTTATCCTTTCAAAAATATTTTAATTTTTTAGGGTCCTTAAACCCTTCTCACTTGTGTGAATCATCCTTTGGTGCCATTAAATTATTCTCTCTATATCTAACTCATTCTCCAATGCATGAGTTGTTTTACTCACATCGAATGTTGAGAGGGGCAATGAATCAACATAAACTAAAATTCCGGACTTCAACCTTGCATTAACCAAATCATTCTAGATAAATTAAGACATCATAAAACATTCATATCAATCCCACATGAACACCAAAATTTATACATGGAAAACCCAAATTGGGAAAAACCACAGTGAGCAGAAACTCACAGAATCAATCCACCATATAGAAATATTTTACAAAAGAGAGATCTCATTGCTCCGGACTTGCAGACCAAGGCTAACTACTCTTGTGGCAAGATACAAAAGAGGACTTGCAAACTTGAAGCTAATTACAACAGGGAACGATATAGATTTACAACTTTTAAGAAAAGAGCTATATGAATAAAAGCATCTCGATATGTTGATTATAGTCACTGCTAAAGAACAATCTTTGACCTTACTGAAATATCCAGACCACCAGACCTTCCAAATCACTACATCTACATCCACTATCACTTTTGCATTGCAATACCATTTGACACAACAACTCAAATCAACAACCTTACATCAAGTCGCACATACTTACTTCCAAATTCCACACACATATGTCGCATATTCATCATCTTCCAACTTACTCGCATCTCACTCATCTATATTGTTTTGAATAAACCATCATGCATATATACCAAACCAGAACAAAAACATCTTCACCAAGTCAGCCAAAAGATAGATTGTAACGTGTACACACATTTCTGACCCGAGGTATACAACTAGACCAAAAAATAAAACATGGAACATAAACCAAATCTAAACCAACATCCAATGAGAAACATTGGACCAAAATAATTTGTCACATGGAATCACTGGGCCAACAAATACATGTCACTTCTAAACCTGATCACATATACCAATCATGTTATTACACAAATGAAAGAGTCAGGACCAAAATAGGCAACACCCAGACCATACAGATAAAGCTTCCAATTGTCCTCGCCATAAAAAAAACAAGCTGATATCAACTAGAACAATTGCCAACACAACATGATTCAAAAAGATCAATCATGACAACTACCAGTACAAAAGCATACCTGTAGATACTTCAATAAATTCTTCAACACTGAATCCCACAATAGATGTCCATACCAGAACATATCCAGACCACACTGTTTGACATTAATGACAACAAAGCACACATCTGTAGCAATCCCCCCATTTGTCATTGATGGCAAACAACAAAAAAAAAACTGTTTTCTCACTCAACACACCAACTAATAACAACTCCCCCTAACAACAACATCTCTGAAACATATAAAAACAATTTTTAGTACGTTTCTTCCCCTTTTCCATCAAGGACAAAGAACAAAACACAAAGCATCGAGATCATTCAAATTCACCTAGTCAGATATCTTTGAATTGTTTCTTCAACTTGATCACTGAGGCCTTCCAAGCATGAGTGGTAGCATCCAAAATTCTACTCTGACTCCTGCAGTCAATACATTTGTTTACTGCATCATCAAAATAATTTATGTTTATAGCAACCTTCTCGAAATTCTCTACTTCAACCAACAATCTTAAATAAGAAGAAAGTGTTAATTCCATGTCAGCTCTCAACTCTCCAAACATTCTCATACACTCATCTCTCTGTCTCCTTCTCAAAGCTAACTGATTATGCAATTCTTGAACCTTAACCCTTTTTTGCCATAAATATTTGTAGACACTTTATAATATTTAGCCACTTCAACCAACTGAAACTCAATTTGATCAATTTCATTTTTGAATTTATATGTGGCAATAGGCCACTTCAAATATAATATATATAAATTTTCATCCACTTCTATAGATTTCTTGAAATTCAATAAATTAAGAGTTAGCACCTGATGCGCCTTCCTACATTTGTCCTTCATCATCTCATGCAAATTTGCTTGTGTAAATCCATCCTTATATTAGCATTATTGCCATCTTCTTTAGCCATTCTCTCTATAAGTAACTCAACAAGCTTTGCTGGAAGACAATCAGTAACATCAATAGCAACCAAATTGTTCTGAACCAAATACTTTACAAATGCTTTCTCAATAACATCTTGCCCATAAGATAGATAATTATGATATGAATCACCAATAGACTTCACACCATCAGGCTTCCTATTCATTTCACACACCTTTTCTTCTATAAGTTCATCATCATCAATTTCCTCATTATCTTCTTTTTGCATAATTTTAGCTTCCTCACTCTGAGAAAATTTATGTTCCGCCTTCATCTCTTCTTCCTCATCATCATTGTCTATAGTCACTGATTCAATATCCTTCTTCTCTAGAACTCTTTTTCTTTTCTTCTGAACCTTAGAATAGGAGGCATGTACCTCTGCAAATAGTCTTCTAGATTTCTTTACTTTCTTCTCCGGCTTCATCATTCCGAACCTTCCAAGAATCTCTTCCCTTGATCCAAATCTCTTTGTATTATGATCCTTTAGCATCTTCACAAGTTCTTCTACTAGCCTCATACATTCATCATCTGAAACTTCACAGGGTAACGAAGTTATCAAGGAAACTCTCAGAACCACAACTTATTAAAAACAATTATCTTTTTCTACCAACAACACAATGTCATTCTCATACCAATCTAAAATCTTAGGAGGAATCTGAATCCTCAAAATCAACACGCTTATGAGCTTCTCAAATAAATTCTTGCACATTTTACAACTATCATCCAAACCTTTGAGTAACTCTTAATTTAGAGATATCTCTTCTGCATGAAACATTCTCAACATTGGGCAAAGCATTCAAAAAATAGAAAGCTAAATAAACAATCAGAGAACCGTACCAGAATGGATACATATCACTCTTTGTCATCTTGAGATTGTCGAACAATTGCCACCTCAGAATCTCACATAGATCATATTCAACATTTTCCCTAACCATCCTGTAAGCCACATATACTCCAGTAGATGCACATGAACCTTCTCTATTCGTATAATAAAATTTATATGATATCCCCATTGTTGCATACTTGACATCCACATCTCTGATAGAATAAATTCTTAATGCTCTTCCATCTAAAATCACTCTCATCAATCAATTTACTTTGATATCATTTACATATTTCAACATCGACACTTCTTCAGTCACACATAACCCTATCACAACCTGCAACACTTATTTCAAAATCAAGAATGGTTTATCAAGCCAGATATATTCATCATGAATTCCGCTAAGAAAAATTATGATAATTTCTTCATCTTCAAACATCGAAAAATAATTCCATGTATCCAAACCCTTGTTCCCTAGGCTATCGAATTCATTCTTCAACCTCTACGAACTGTTATCCATATTATTTTGCCTGAAAGCCTTAATCTTCCCATGATAATACTCTTCTAAAAAAACATAAATATACTGACAAACATCTTCTTTATGAATAAAATGATCATTAGCTCGATAGAAATCTCCAATCGAATCTATATCTGATGGAATGAAAGGTTTCAACTCATACTCAAGTCTGGGTTCATCAATAATACTTACAATTTTCACCATTTTGCCAAATCACTTCTCTATAATCCCTTTTCACACATTTTACTTGAATTCACTCCTTCGCTTTCCAAATTGCAAGGGCACAAATGATTGTAATTGCTGAAATAAATACTCACGAATTAGGTTTTCAAAAAGTTGATACATTGTTTGCCGAACCTCTAAAAATTACATTCAGACCACAAGATAAGCTCAAAACCTTTGAAAAAATATTGTACACATCTACCATGCTAAGAGGATACCCAATATCAAACTAAGAGGGGTTGAAAGATGTTTTCATTGAAGCTCCCCTTCAAACCATGTTGTCGAGTCAATTACTGGAAGAGGGAACTACACCCACAGTGGATGTCGAACCACCTTCAACATTTCCTTCAGTCTTCTCTTCTGATATTTTTACCCACAACTTCTTTCCTTTTCCATTAGAGTCTACCACATTCTCCATACTAGCACTCTTTACTTTACTGCTTTACAAAATTTTGCAATATGCCCAACAACATTACAATTATAGCATACTAGATCACCTTGCATCATACTCCCATTCACATTTCTTCTGAAATTTGTATTCATCTAGCATTCAACAACTTTGTTCCCATATCCATTGCAAATATAGCAACATCCATTGAAAGACCTGACACTATTGTTCATATTCATTCCACTTCTACATTCACTAGCCTTGTGTCCAAACTTATTGCAATAATGACAATTTCCATTGAAAGAGTAATTCCTTATTTGATTTCTGCATTCACTCGCTTTGTGTTCTACTTGATTACATGAAATTTTTTTTCCTTTGAAAGATAAATACTTGGAAGAAGCAAGAGGAGGTCTCTGGTCCATCACAAACTTCTGATTTTTTTTGATTAGACATAAACATCTTATCCTCAATAGCATTCTTCATTCCTTTGTCTTTTCCTTCATTGTTCTTCGAGCATTCACCCAATTCTCCACAATTCTGAAACTGCAAGATTGATTCCCGTATCTCTCTTCCACCTTTTAGACTTAAAGCCATTACTAATTTGATCTTTTGCGTCTTTAAGCTTGTTTTTTAGATTTGTCACTTCTTCTAATTTTGAACATTCTTTAGCCTTCTCATCAAGTTTTGTTTCATATTCATCAATTGCTTTCTTGCCTTTGTCCACTAAACCTCTTAAGAAAGTAATATTCTCAATTGCCTTCTTATACTTATCTTTGCACTCATCTAGATCAACCAAAAGATCTCATTTCTCTCCTTCCATATCAACAATTCCTTCAATATCATCCCAATCACCTTGAGCTAAAGCATACATGTTATTCAACTCTTCTTCAAACATAGTGTTGAAAACTCCCAATCTACCTCAAGTGGTTAAGCTTACTCAAGAGGAAATTTGCTGTGATACCAATTGTTGAACACACATCAGATGTTGAGAGGGGGGGGGGGGGTGAATCAACATAAACTAAAATTCTGGGCTTCAATCTTGCATTAACCAAATCATTCAAGATAAATCAAGACATCATAGAACATTCATTTCAATCACACATGGACACTAGAATTAATACATAGAAAACCCAAATTGGTAAAAACCACAGTGAGCGTAAAATCACAGGATCAATCCACTATATATAATTGTTTTACAAAAGAGAGAGCTCATTGCTTTGGACTTTCAGACCAAGGCTAATTGCTCTTGGGGAAAGATACAAAAGAGGAAACTTGAAGCTAACTGTAACAGGGCTAGATATAGATTTACAACTTTCAAGAAAAGAACTATATGAATACAAGCATCTCAATATGCTGATTACAATCACTATTAAAGTACAATCTCTGACCTTACATAAATATCTAGACCACTAGACCTTCTGAATCATTGCATCTACATCCACTATCACTTTTGCACTGCAATACCATCTAACCCAACAACTCAAATCGACATCCTTACATCAAGTCACACACACTTTTGAATTCCACACACATATCTTGCATATTCATCATCATCCAACTTACTCACATCTTGCTCATTTATATTCTTTTCAACAAACCATCATGTATATATACCAAACCGGAACAAAAACATCTTCACCAAGTTGGCCAAAATATAGATTGTAATGTGTACACACATTTTTGACCCAAGATATACAACCAGACCAAAATATAAAACATGAAACATAAACCGGATCTAAACCAACTTCTAACGAGTAACACCAAACCAAAATAATTCTTCACATGAAATCATCGGACCAACAAATATATGTCACTTCTAAACCCAAACACATATACCAATCATGTTATTACACAAATAAATGAGTCAAAACCAAAATAGGCAACACCTGGACCATACAAATAAAGCTTCCAACTATCCTCACCATAAAAACAAGATGATATCAACTGGAACAACTGCTAACACAACCTGATTCAAGAAGACCAATCATGACAACCTTTGGTACAAAAGCATAACTGCAAATTCTTCAACACTGAATCCCACAATAAATGTCGAGACCAGAACATATCCGAACCATACTGTTTGACATCAATGATAACAAAGCACACATCTGTAACATGAGCACCCTTAGGTACTTAAATAAGTAGTTATAACACATGTCTTTGTTGCTAGTTATAAGGTGAACACAAAGATTTTGTAAACCTATTCAATCCAAGAATTGAAGAACTATTGTATTAAAAACTGTATGCATCTAATTGAAACAAAGTGTTAATCTGAACACTCTTAATAAGAATTATATCTTCTTTGACAATCTTGCACCCTCCACTTAAGAAAATAACTTGCACACCTAAATCATTTTATTTATATAAAAAAATAGTTTATATACCAAAACTAGGGATGTGTAGTACACCATAATCACTTTCACTTGTTCATTAGGGAATCAAATTAGGACTCTACCATGACCAAAAATCTTTATTTGATAATCATTTTTCAAGTATTTCTTTCCACCATCATATTCTTCATTTTTGGAAACCAATTTTGGTATGAGGTCATGCGAAAATAGTTACTAGATTCTATCAACTATGCACCTTACAATGCACAAGTAGCCAAGGCAATACCATATGCATCACCTTCATGATGAGAGGATCTCTCAAATAATAATTAGAATCTACCTTTCCTTTATTTTTTACTCCGTATAGTCTCTTCTTATATGTCTAACTTTTCCATAGTTCCAACATTTTTTCTTGAACTCACCAAGAGTTTTAAATCTCCCTTGAGATTTGAATATAAATGTAGACACCTAAAATTGACTCGATGCTTGCTAGCAAAATTTTTACTGATTTTCCCTTTTATTAAATAAACAATTTTAATTATTTAATTAGTTTAACATTATTCTTCTAATTCAAAATTAAAAATCAAATTTCCCTCTCCTCTCACAATTAAATAATTTTTAATTATTTAACTATCTAATTTCCTTCTGATCTTAATTAAATAATTTTATTATTTAATTAATCCCCTTTCATACACTTTGAATAAATAATTTTTTATTATTTAATCAAATCAATTTCTATTTCATTTTCATAATTAAATAATAATAAATTTTTTAATTTATTTAATTTTTCACCTTTTTCAAAAATTAATTTTCCTTTAAAATAAATAAAATCCTCATTTTATTTATTTCTCCTAATGCACATGTTTAAATATTTAATTATTATTTAAATGGCTAATTAAGTCTTCAATTGCATATCTTTAACTTTCACTCACTTTCCGTTCCACTCGCAATCGATTTTCGTAATAGATCAATCAAATTAGTTATCTTCGTTAATCAATTCACTCTATCTTAATCATGCAACCTATTCTACCTCATAATTATCTCAACCAACTCTTGTCAATAGATTTTAATCATTCATCAATTCTACTGACCTCTTAATCTCAACTGTTAATCAAAATTTTAAAAATCTATAAAAGAAAACCCGATTCTTATTCATCAACAACCACAATCTTGGAGATTTTTTACAACCATGCTACCAAATAAAGTGATACAATTTCATATAATACAAAAGGAAGAAGAACAATAGAGGATGCAACTCTGGTTTGATTTTGATTATTTGCATTCATTTACATGCCTTGATTTGGATTTAGATCATTGGAATTAGGATCATTTCGTTGTGTTCCCTGGTGAGGATCTAGGACTATCAAACACATTGCTGGACCCTAATCAACTTGTGCAAAACGAATTTTAGGCTAATCTAGGCCCATGTATCAAACTCAACAACCAATTGTCTATTGTGTTTGCAAAAATCAAAATTGAAACAAAACATTACGAAATCTTCACCACAATCGTCAAAATCTTTAACGTATTTGTCAAATTCTGTAACGCACTTGTCTTTTAATACAATTTGTGATGCATTCGCTAACAATAGTGACACATTTGACTGATAAGATTGGGGTTTTTCAGACTTACAACAATACCTTCAGTTAGGATCTAAACAAGACTATGGGGGTCTTTGTGACTGTTGAGATCATCGAGACCAATATTTGCATTTCAATTAGGCATTCCTTTAGTATCCTTAGATTTACATTGTTTAGGATTGTTTTAGTCAAGATGAATTTCACAACCTTTAGGCTTAAAAATTGCATTTAGTTCGATTCACTCTCCTAGTTCTCAGTCTTAGACATAGGTAATCAATTGACATAGCGTAGATATCATCCTTTGGCTTACATTAGCCTTGCAAATCTCTTAGTTCTAAGCTTGCATATCAGATATAAATAATTTTGGAAACCATAGAAAACAAATCTTGGATCTTATCTTAGTGATATTTAGGGTGTCTCAACCTTATTAGTTTTGTTTTAACTTTTTCATAAACGAGTCAAGCTCATAGCTCACAAGTTTGGTGAAAGGTAAGACTTTATCACATTCATCCACATCATTTTGATATTTGAGGTCTAGATTCTCGTTTCGATCACTTAGGTTTGTATTCAAACATTTTCAAAATAAAAACCCCCAAAACATAGAATTTCATTATCAATTTCCTTAATTCTTTTCATCCTCAAAATCTAAAATTCTCTAAAATTATAGTACAAGGACATAATCATCCTTTAATTTCACATCCTCATAGCATTGCATTATCAAATTCCATAGTTGCAATATCGTAGGTTTATTTCCAAGTACTTTTCAAAAACATAAAAAATACCCTAAAATCACAAAAAAACATAGCATTTTAGGATAATCTTAACATTGTCCTTAGCATCCATTTGCATAACACTAGGCAAATTCTTAAAACTTGCATGGCCTATATCTCGTCTCAATGCAAGAACAAACTAATGGATCCAACATCTGATCGCAACTTCAATCCCACTAGCACAATGAATTTTAGGACCTCATCACATTCACAATGAAGATCACAAAGTGAGTCCACCCTATCACATCTTAATGATGAGTTTTCTTTGGAAAATATTCAAAAGTGTATGACACCAGATAAAATTGATGATGCTCTACAAGATCCCCATGTCCTTAAAGTCGCATATGTGTTATTATCCACTGACCTAAATAGATATTTTTTCTTACTTGCCCAAAATGGGGCCAAATTAGCTGTGGATTTTGATCTATCACTTGTGAAAGAACGAGGTTAACAACATGCCCCAAAATTTAGGATCCTCCTCTATACCACATTCTTCCCAATAACTATCCATGAGTTTTCCATTGGTTAACACATCTTGTAACACCACTCATGTTACCACCTCCACACAACCCACATATAACTCAAAATTCACTAATTCATTCTTCAATGCACCTCCCTTAGATCCAACTAATGCGATATACGTTCCACTATCTCAAAATAAAAAAACATGCCACCTCCCACATCTCAAACAAACACTGTTAACATTCTCAACCCCCGATAACAACAACCATATCTCATACCAACACCTCATTTCCATTAGGTACATCAAGCAATGATCAACAACCCACATTCCACATCTCATAGGCACCTTCCAATCAAAATACTAACTTCACTGTACAAACAAACACATACCTACCTCCACCAAACCCACAATATAACATATACATACCTCCACAAAATTCAACATTCTCATCTAGCTTTTCCCACACCACTCAATCTGTGACAGGTTACAATACTTCTCATCATAACCTACATCATTCAAACCAACATGGATATACTTTCAACCAACCAATCATCTATTCAAATACAAATCCCTTTGTGAATCCAAATCAAAATCTCATTTCTCAGTCCATGCATAAAACACATTCCACTAGTTCCTACGAAGATCCTTACACAATAGGTTCAAAACTTACAACAACAAATCCAAAACATCCATGTTGATAGACTCAATAAAATTTACACAATGGAGGACTTGTGTCCCTTTCCATTTGACCAAACACTATATATGCCCCCCTTTCCTACAAACTTTGACATACCAAAATTCAACAAATATAAAGGAAAGGGAGACCCTAGAGAAATTTTCACTTCTTGTATAGAGGTAACTTACAATTAGATATATCTTATGTGCCTCTTTCCACAAAGTCTTAGAGGAAAATCCATGGAGTGGTTTCCACACTTGGCACATGTAATGAACTAGCTAAAAAAATCATTGCACATTTTTCTCATAACATGGAACATGAAATAATGATGATGAAACTATGCAACACAAAATGAAATAATGGAGTGTGCTTCACCTCCTTCGTACAAAGATGTCAAAGCCTCACAAGCAAGTTCTTGTACTAGCTACTAGAAAAAGAAAAATTGAAAATTTTCATTGAAAACATGAATCAATAGATAAAGTTTGAATTACAAGTCTTATGTTTGGATAGATTTAACCTAGTCATAGAAAAGGAACTCAAGGTTAAAAAAGGTCTTATTGATAAAGGACTTGTGAAGATTTATAAACAAACTAGCAACAACTACCCGAATTCCAACAATGACAAATGAAAGTTTTGTTCATGCAATAAGAATGTTATAAATGATGGTGTCATAGATGCTTAGGTGATTAACAACTCTAAACCACTCATTTATTTGAAGGGATTTTGCAACACGTCAATAACTAACCAACTGAATCACAATAATTAATCAATAAATGTTGCTCAAACCAAATCACAACCTAGACCTCCCAAGAATAACAACAATAACCCCAAATGAAAATGCACTCCTCTAGGAGAACCTATTGAGTCAGCTTTGAAGAAGCTGATACAATCTAACACAATTACACTTCCTAAAATAAAACACTATGAGCCAAGGCATTTCAAGCCCTCTTAGTGGAATGTCAACAATTTTTGTGAGTACCATAGAATAAAGGGACACAATAATTCTAATTTCTATAGATTGAAAAATATTATCCAAGATCTCATTGATCAAGGAGACATAGAAGTTGAGACACCATCAAGATCTTCAAATATAGGCCACACGATTTTCAAATATCCTTTGCAAAACCATGCAAAGGTTAAGGCCTCTAGCTCAAACAACAATTAGGATAACAATGCAAATTACACCAATGCCACCAATTAATATAGTATCAATCACATCCAACAAGTAGTTAATCATGTATCAACAATTACCATAAAAGGCAAAAGTCCCAAAATTGATGTCACAACTTGACAATCCAAAGTTACCTTGTAAGGGGCCACCTCCTGATTGCTACCACCAAGTCAGTAAAATCTTTTAGAGTATTTAGGAAAAACACCCATTCAATTGTCCACACTCGAGCTATTGTGTGTTACTCCACAACATAAGGCAATCTTAGACAAAGCTCTACAAGATCCATCCGTCCCAAGTGATATAAAGGCACACTAATTTCATTCCATGGTAAGGCATCATGCCACACAACACCATGTTACATTTACAGAATCAGACATGACTTCGCATAAATCATATCATAAGGATCCCCTCTACCTCAAAGTATTCATCCACAAGGTGTGTGCAAGAAGTTGCGTCCACTTTTTGGCCAAAAAGTGGAAGTGTTTTCGTTGATTTTTAGATTTTGCCACATTTGACCTAAACATTTGAAGGACTTAGAGGTTGAATCATGAAAAAAGTTAGTAATACGAAATGTAGCACTTAGAGTCTAGTTTCTAAATATGTAATTTATTTTAATACCCAGATAATAGAAATTGAATTTCAAAAGGGATTTCTAAAAACCACTATTTAAAAATGCCTGTTTTAGGACCATACCATGCACATGTACGAGCACCACTTTTTGACACAATTTTTTTTTTTTTTTTTTGTGAACCCTTTTAGGAATATATTTGTAACACATTGAAGATTGATGAGTATATTTTTTTGTAATTTTTTTTGAATATTTTTTCTTATTAATTTTGTATTGGCCATATTTGCTGTTTTAAAAATCCCTCATGTACGAACACCATAATTTGGCCTAAAATTATCATATTTTGATTTTTTTTAAAATATTGAAAAGAATTATATGTAGATTGATGTCATATAATTTTTTTTTCAAAAAGCATAAAGCCAAAAAAGTTATTAAATAAATAAGAAAACTTGATATTTCAAGTTTATGGACCAGATCTAGTACAAATTAACTAGAAAATAAAAAATATAATCAAATCATAAAAAAAATTATATATTTGGAATCTACACAACACAATCTCTAATGGATTTTAGTTTCGTGTAATAATTTTATAAAAATAGGCATCAAACATATGCTAGAAGTCAATATTTTGTTACTCACATAGTCCAACCTTGTACTTGCAGATCCAAGGCTTAGGTTTGGGCATTCCAAGCCTTACCAGACTTGAATCCCAAGGCACATGACAGGGTAAGTTTTTAATTTTTAAATAAAGAGGTCCCACTAAATAAACGAGAACCCATTTATATAACGAGACCCCGTTATGTCTTTTGCTGTGAAA
Organism: Cryptomeria japonica; assembly: GCF_030272615.1. NCBI lineage: Eukaryota > Viridiplantae > Streptophyta > Pinopsida > Cupressales > Cupressaceae > Cryptomeria > Cryptomeria japonica. The sequence continues at coordinate 474,870,654 of NC_081414.1, read as the reverse complement.
ATACTTTTACGAAATGAGGCCCTATTTTAATCTGGGCCTCGAAGCATAATGGGGCCTTGTTATTTTTTGGTCTTGGGAGCTTGAACCATAACAGGGCGTCGTTTAGAAAATAACGGTCCCTCGTTCTTCGCGGTACTATTTCAAACGTGCATATTCCCCCCTAATTGAGACCCAACTTCTTGCACCCATCCCGCAAACATAAAATTTGACAAGTCTTGGTAGATGGAGGAGTAGGCATCAACATATGTACCTTGAATCTTGTCAAGATGCTGGGATCCTCTGAGGGATGTATAACTGCTTAAAAAAATTAGTGATCAGATCCTATGATGATGTAGAATGTCCTTCCAAAGGAGTCATCACACTTCCTATCAGAATTGGATCCATCATACAAAATACTTTATGCTATGTATTGGACCTCAATATTGGATAAAATCTTCTCCTTGTCTGACTATGGATCCATGCCATGAAAGATGTACCATCTACATAGCACCAATGCATCAAAATGCCCTACCATGGGATTGGTTACCATATCAAGTGATCATAGTCCCTTTGAGAACAACAACAATCTAAGAGGAACCCCAAATCGTCAAGTTCCAATCAATGAAATGGTTACATCATTCATCCCCTTAGACGTGGATTGCTCATCACTCTCCAATTAAAAAACTGCATCCACCTCTAATTCCAATGTCAAGATCAAAATCCAAGGAAAAGGTTGTGCCAAGTATAGTATCAAAGAAGCCTTTTTCATGGGGAAGTTGCCCTTATCAACAAAATATTATGACAAGCCCCATCATATCCAAAAGTAGAAGAAGGTTATCATCCAGTTTCAACCAGCTATTATCATCTACCAAATGGGGAAAAATTGACATAAAAAACAGAGAGGAAGATGTTACTAATTGGATTTACAAAGAAGAGGAAGAGTTAGAATCGATCATGATACTTATTGAGCAATACATAAAAGGCTACACCATTTAAAAAAATAAGGATATGATGGCCATAGTGGCCTCAACATACATAAAGAAGAAACCGAGGAACCAATTCAACCTACCGTTGGCAATTGACACTCATTGTATTCATATGTTGTCATTGATGGCAACAAGATTCTATAGAAGGCATATATAGGCATTGGAGGCATATACCAACAAATACCAGCATTGGAGTATTCAGGGTCATCACCAACACCGACATCCAGCACTTCAGTGGAGCCGACATCAGTTTGGGATCCGAAAGGTTTTACTTGTAAAATCATTTTGTAACTATTGTATAGGGTCGGCATTGAATATCTTTTGTAATATATTGTAATCCGACATAAGGCATATTGTTTGTAAAGAGTATATAAGTTAGTTTATTAGGTCATTTTGTGATATGATGAGGAAGAAGAATAGTGTGATGCAAAGGATATGTATGTAGGTCATTTGTAAGTGAAAGTTATATCATGCAATGATTTGTAGATGGTTTGTAAAGCATTCTTGGAGGAAAGGTGATACCGGTAAAAGGGTTCAAGGTTTATGAATGGGTATAGAACAGAGCTATAACCGGAACTCTTTTTGGCATTGCAGATGCATTTTGTGAGTTCACCGTTATTGTTTTATCTCAATAGAAGCTTGTAGTCAGTGAGAATCTTTTGTGTTGAGCAGTGTGCCTTCCTGCATGTGCAGGCCCCCATACTATGTAATATGTTTCATATGGCTAGTGAATTGATATTGTGGGTCACAAATCCCACTGTGGTTTTTCCTCTTTAAGGTTTTCCACGTATAAAATTTAGTGTGTTATGGTGTTCATTCATGTGGCTGGTTTATTTACTTCATGTTATATGTTTCTTCATTTACCGGTTTATATGTGTATGTTGTAATAAGGTAAAATATTATATTACCGATAGAACACTGATTCACCCCCCCCTCTCAGTGTTCTTGGATTCATTATATTCCGACAATTAGTATCAGAGTCTGGCGCCTCAAAGGAAGTTTAACAGCTTGAGGAAGATCCTGAAATCAGAATCATTGAACATGGCTATGGAGAAACAACTTGAGATGACACTTTAGGATTATGGTGCTGAAAGGATGACTAACTTAAAAGTGCAAGATGAATTGAGTTTTGCTAATGAATTCATTCTTGTTCTGCAAGAAAGGTTATCATCAACTCAAGCTAGGAGGACAGGACTTTTGCAAAACTAGGATGATGAAGACAAAAATGCACTTAAGGAACAATGTTAGAAGCCGAGTCAACAAAAGATGCTCATGAAGAATAAAATGCAGGACCTGACTATGAGGATGTCAAAAGATATTGAGGACAAAAAGAAGAAGGAAGAAAATCTTGCTGTATCTCTGAAAAACAAATCTGAAGAATGTGGCAGATTGACTCATGAGAATGATATGTTGAGAACTAATTTGGTACAATCCCAGAATAATGAACAAGAGCTTGAAAGACAAATAATAACTTTGAGAGATGATTTGACTACTGCAAGTGAGTATAAAGAAAAATTCAGGATTAGTACTACACAGTTGGATGATCTATTGAAAAGACAAAGGCAGAGTGAAGATTCTAGAGGACTTGGATTTGTACAAGGTGAAAGCTCCGGTACTGCAAACGAAGATCAGACAACCGGTATGCATAACTCATTAGAATAGAGGAAACTGGTAAGGCAATCTAATGCTTACAAATTCAATGGTAGATGCTTTGTTTGTAATAAATTTGGGCATATGGCTAAATAATGTAGAAATAGAGCAAATCAAAACCTACAATTTTGTTCCTAGTCAATGCACAAATTGTAAGAAATATGGTCATAAGTCAGAAGATTGTAGAATGAATGTTAAATGTCATGCATGTGAAAAGTTTGGACATTTGGCTAATCAATGTAGATCAAGGAATGACACTGGATATATCAAAGCAATTCAAAAGAACAATGTTACATGTTATGCATGCAACAAAATAGGTCATATTACCAAGTACTGCAGAAGCAAGACTAAACCGATTAGCAAAGACAAAGCAAATGAGAAAGGAAAGAAAAAGGTAGATGAAATACAACAAGATCACACCAAGAGATGGGTTAGAAAGTCTGAAGAACCAACTGGAGATGCAACTACACCGGTAACTGCACCAGTAACTCCACCGGTAGAATAGAGCATTCCTGCACTGACATGAAATTCAACTAGAAACTGAGGCATACACATTAGTGGTTGGAAAATTCATTGCAAATATTGCATATTCCCCGAAAGAGATCTGGAAAGAGATCTAGAGAGTTGTATTGGTCATTGATGGAGGTTTATCCAGCATAAAACTGTGAAACCGACATCTGGTAGGGTGCACCGCTAAGCATTTCTGACAATGATGGATTAGGTTTTACTCACTGAAAAAAGGGAAAATGGACTCATTTTCACTCACCCAACACTCGAGCGAACTAGAGTGAAGAAAAGGCAAATCACAGGCAATCAAGAGCAAGCAAAGGCATTCTAAAGGATTTCTAGCAGTTATCTGAGAAGTGATCAATATCTTTAAACTGACGATTGTTATCCAAGTATTTCTTTGAAATGGAATCCAGATCATCATCTGCTCCTACTTTCATTGCAAATCCCACTGTTGTTGAGGTTAAGGATAGGCTTAGACCTATTTTCAAGGAAGTTCCTTAAATAGAAATGAAGGAAGACTCTACTAGTGCATTTTCAAGGGTTCCGAATGGCGTACTTTATGTGGAAGATGTCAGGGCTTATATTCACTGCACCTTGGAAGATTTAAGCACTGAGGAAATCAAGGGAATGTATCAATTTGTGATACTAGGTAGCTCCAGAACAATCAAGCCAGAATATCAAATCATTGAAGACCTAGGGTTAACCAAAATCCTATATATATCAGAATTCAAGGATAAAATGATTAGATATGTTATGAGCAGGGTCTATAATGAATTCATCTGGCTGGACTGACCTCACATGATCACGAAAGAAGCAATTTAGGTGGTCACCGACTTACCCAAAGTTGGACAAGAACCACAGAAGAAGATCTCCAACACTAAGGTTGAAAAGCTCACCGACGCAACCCATGATGAAAGGTTGATGATGGTTAGCACCATCAAAGATAAAAATGCAAAATTTGCCAGCAGATCATCGACTACAAGGTAACACAATCAAGTCGATTGAACTCTGTTTACAGTTCCTATATCCATGCTGCATATCAAATGATAAAGAATAATGGAAAGTATGATTTATGTGAATGGTTAAGAAGTGAATTCATGTTAAATCTCGACAAAATCAAAGGTGTCAAGAAAGGAACATTCTGGTTTGGGAATATTATTGTCTGCTTAATGCTGTATTCCATGAATGAGATATCAGGTTTGGGAAAGGAACAATGGGCTCATGACATATCAGTAGGCATGCAAATTAAAGATGCAATCACCGGTCTTGGAAGTAATAGGGATGATAAGCTTTTGGGCTTCTTTAAATTTTTTCAAGAGAACATGAGACCGAGGGAGAGAATCTCCAAACACATTGTGGAGAAATACTCCATTGAAATTTGCTTCATGGTAAAAAAAAATGAGACTCTCATGGAAGCGGTGGAACCTAGAACAACATGGGTCACTAATTTGAAGCATGAAGTTGATGACAACATTCTAGAACTATATGCTAAAATGCTGACTGATGCTCCTTTGGATGATAAGGCTGAACACTTTGGTATTGCGGAGGAGAAGGCTCTTGAAGTTAAAATTGGCTTCAATAAGAAAAGGAGGGAAAATAAAATAGATAAAATGTTTGCCTTCGTTCATAATGTAATTCACAGGATAGATACAAAGCTAGGTTTTGGATCTAAACTGGTAGATCACCCAACAATGGCAGCTGCAACAACTGAAGTGAAAAGTGCTCCTAACGTAAAGAGGCTAGCAACTTTCATATCTCTTATCACTTCTGACTCTAATCCAGAGGAGAATCAACCTCTTGCATTCAAAAGGGTACAAAAGAAGAAAGATGACAAGCCTCTGGTAGAAGAGAAGAAGGTGGAGGTAAGGAGGAAGCTAGTAAGAAAGGTAACAACATCCACACCTTCGGCAAGGAAACCTACTCAGAAGAGGAAGCCTGCTCCATCCACTCCTACAACCCCCAACAAGAAGAAAAAGAGTGCAATAGATGAGGCAATTGAATTTGGTAATGTTACCATCATCCCCCCCAATGACTTGTGGAAAATTGATAGATGAGGTAACTAAAGATGAAATTTTGAAGAATGTGTCAAATTTCTATGAAGATTTAGATGATAATGAGCAAAATGAAATGGAAGAAGCAATTTTGTTACATTTAGACATATATAAGAAGGCTTTGGTAGAGATTTTGAAGGAAATTCCTTTATCATTGTATAATAGGTTAGATGCAAGGAGATTAGATGCAATCAGGAGGGACAAAGAGATTAAAGAAGTTGAACTTTTGGGAATTTGTGGTACTATAAATAATGAGGAAATGAAAAGATGTATAGAAGTTGCAAATAGAACAATCTTTAGCAGCAAACCTCGACAAATAGCTTAATGATGGGTAGAGTCAATGAAATAATAAATGAGACTAGAGATGGTTGGGATAAATTCTTCCAAAAGAATCTTGATTTCCTTACTTCTCAAGCAGAATTTGCTAAGGCAATAGCTCCCACCATTCCAGACAGATCTAAAGGAAAATAAATTTTGGGAATCTTAGATCAAATTTTGAATGAATCGCCAGATAAACCTAAAATTGATGAGAGTGTATAGACTATACATACATAGACAACATTTGTACAGTATGGGAAAGGTAATGTACAACATACAGATAATATTGTGGATAATTATCCATCGACAGTAACATATACTGCACCAAGTGGCGAAGCCACTGGTGCAAAAGAGGCTGAGATAAGGGATACACTGGGAGAGGATAAAGAGAAGATAGAAAAGGAAAAGGAGACTGAATCGATAGTTGATTCCTCAACAAAAGTTTTGGCAATTGACACTTCTCAAGTTGAGAAGAAATCAATCACAAAGATGAGTCCCACAAAGCTAATGATGATGGCTGCTCAAAAGCTAATGAAGGAGGGATTTGCAGACAAAGGAATAATAGATTAGTCAATAACCATTTTGCACAGATTGATTCTTGATTGTATGATTGAAAATGAAGCAAGCCTTTCTGGCAAGCTTAAGGTATTGACATAGCACATATCTAAAAAACTTTCAAACATTACAACAGATTTCCAACTGGCAAGCACTTCAAAGATTTACTTTGGCTAAGAAAGCCGCTTTTGACTAGATTATTGAGACATAAAAGAGGAAGGTTGAAGAGAAACTTATACTTATTGAAAATTCTTTGAAATAGTATACTAACATCTACAGGGTCTGTTGTAATATAGAGATTCTTACAACAAATGTAGATAAGAGGATAAAGGAATTACAAGAAAAGATTGCTAATATTGCTAATTATTTTGATGGACTAACTTGACTTACAACATCTATTGATGGAAATTTTTTGACTTTGGAGAACCAAATTTTTTCTTTTGAAAAGGAAAGAGACAAGATCATTCAGAGAGCAAGGGAGTCCAAGATTGGATTCACTTGGTGTAGATAAGAAGGAATGCATGGATATGCTTGAAAAGACCACACCGATAGAAGTCATTGAGAAAGAAACACTTGCACATTTAGTGAGTGGACTTGTATCCATATCTGAAACATTCAAAACCGGCTGGGATACCTATATACAGTTGCTAGAGAAAGCTTATCCAAAAATCTTGAAATTGGTCAAGCTCCGGTAAAGTAATTTGTAATTATTTTTTTCAATTCTTTCACAAGTCTTTGACATTGATGCCAAAGGGGGAGTATACGTATGTGAAAAATATGTATATAATCATAGGGGGAGGATATCAGACAGAGAGTATATTGCAAACATAGTCAATCAGCTCAGGGGGAGCATGTTTCAGTTGAACCGATAGGGAATGCATTTTTCACATGAGTGTTGCCATCAGTGCGAAAGGGGGAGATTGTTGGCAATTGACACTCATTGGATCCATATGTTGTCATTGATGGCAACAAGATTCTATAGAAGGCATATACCAACATTGGAGGCATATACCGACATTGGATTATTCAGGGTCATCACCAACATCGACACCGACACCGACATCGACATCCAACACTTTAGTGGAGCCGACATCAGTTTGGGATCCGAAAGGTTTTATTTGTAATATCATTTTGTAATTATTGTATAGGGCCGACATTGAATATCTTTTGTAATATGTTGTAAGCCGACATAAGGCATATTGTTTGTAAAGGGTATATAAGTTAGTTTTTTAGGTCATTTTGTGATATGATGAGGAAGAAGAATAGTGTGATGTGAAGGATATGTATGTAGGTCATTTGTATATGAAATTTATATCATGCAATGATCTGTAGATTGTTTGTAAATAATTCTTGGAGGAAAGGCGATACCGGTAAAAGGGTTCAAGGTTTATGAACCAATACAGAACAAAGCTATATCCAGAACTCTTTTTGGCATTGTAGATGAATTTTGTGAGTTCACCATTACTATTTTATCTCAGCAAAAGCTTGTAGTCAGTGAGACTCTTTTGTGTTGAGCAGTGTACTCTAGGCAGTGTGCCTTCCTGCATGTAGAGGCCCCCATGCTATGTAATATCTTTCATATGGACAGTGAATTGATATTGTGGGTCACAAATCCCATCGTGGTTTTTCCTCTTTGAGGTTTTCCACGTATAAAATTCAGTGTGTTATGGTGTCCATTCATGTGGCTGGTTTATTTACTTCATGTTATATGTTTCTTCATTTATCGATTTATATGTGTATGTTGTAATAAGGTAAAATCTTATATTACCGGTAGAACACTGATTCACCCCCCCCTCTCAGTGTTCTTGGATTCCTTGTGTTCCAACACCTACATGCTTACCCAAACATAGTGGGCTCAGGTTTATATCATTGTAAATGGGAACTCCTAGTAATAAGCTGCCTTTGACAAAAGATGTTGATGCTTTTGACAACAATGAGACATCTAATAAATATTACATTGAGCTAGATTTTAATAACTATGAATAAGATACATGCCAAACCTCCAACACCTATGCCATAGATCAAATCCTTCATGTCATTGATGATTTAACTCCCTAAGATAGCTAAGCATGGATTCAATATTTTGGGATCCTGATGACACTTCCATTTTTACCTTGAGTATCACTTCCCTAAAATTTTTAAATACTGATGATAATATTTCCCTCGTTTACCCCAATCTTATCGATTAGGATCAATAGGGACCACCATGTTTAGACATTTAAAAAAATAATGATGTTATCACTAAGTTTCTAGAATTTAGAGATGGTATACTATTGGGTGATCATAAAGCCATTTTTTCCATGGATCTCAATGCTGCAACCTATTTTGGAGACACTATCCATCCTTCTAGTCATAAAAATAAAGAAATCAAAAAGTAAAAAATAAGATCTTTAGGTAAAAATTTAAAGGTACTTTATAGCTATGAAAAAGAAAAAATAAACCTAGACAAATCCAAGGGTGAAAACCTTTCTAAGGCACCCATGGATGGAAGGTTGGACATTCTCCCTATGGTTCAAGAAAAGTCCACACTCCTAGTAGAAAAATCCAAAGAACAAAACATTAGGATAGTTGCAGACCGTAAGATAGTCCACTTTGTTGCATCACTGATAAAGATAGAGAGAGAAAGCTTCTCCGAGTTCTTTACAGAGAGGAAAATAAACTTCACTTGGTGTTATGCAACACATGCTAGGAATAGACCTCAAGTTAGTCCTCCATTATCTACCCTTACATCTAGGTGCTAAGCCAATCAAACAAAAGATCAAAATAATGCACCCACAAATTGCCTTATTAATGAAAGAAGAGTTAAAGAAAATTTTGGATGTTGGCTTTATCCAACCCATTGATTATGAAAAATGGATATCTAATCTAGTGTTGGTCCCTAAACCTAGTGGAGATGTTAGAATATGCATAGACTTTAGGGACATAAATAAGGCCTATCTAAAAGATGATTTCCTATTACCAATATTGACATGATAGTCCACCTCACAAAAGGTTATGAGATGATAATATTAATGGACGATTCCTTTGGCTACAATCAATTACAAATAGCTTTTGAGTACCAACATAAAATTGCTTTCATGTGTGCTTGAGGAACATACTATTGAAATGTCATGTCCTTTAACCTAAAAAATGATAGAGCTACCTATCAAAGGACTATGACTACAATCTTCCATGAAATTATGCAACACTAATGGAATATTATGTGAATTATATGCTAGCAAAATCAATAAATAGAAGTAGTCACCTAGATGTGCTAGCAAGGACCTTCGACAGACTGGAATAATATAAGGTGAGGCTGAATCCAAGGAAATATGTTTTTGGAGTCACTTCAATCAGAGTCCTTGGCTTCATTGTTTCTCATTGAGGAACCAAGGTTGATTGTACAAAAGTTAAGGATATCATTGATATTCCCCATCTTTAAAATCTAACACAACTTCAGAGCCTTCAAGGAAAACTGTAAGCTATTCATAGATTAATAGCTTAATTAGAAGACAAGTGTCACCCATTTCAATATTTTATTTGCAAGGGTGTACCTTTCAAATGGACACAACAATTTCATCAAGATTATGAAAAAATCAAGAAATATTTGCTATCACCACTGGTATTAATGTCACTAGTCCAAGAAAGACCATTAATTTTGTACATCTTAGGTACAATCACAACATTAGGAGCCCTTTTGGCACAAAAGGTTGATGAAGGGAAAGAAAGGGTAGTCTATTACATCAATCACACATTGGTGGGATACGAGCTCAACTATACACCCATCAAGTGAGCATGTATAAATAACAATAGTCTTAACTGCATAGAAATTAAGGCATTACATGTTAAATCATCAGATAGAGCTCATCGCAAAAATATATCCCTTAAAATATCTTTTGACCAAGACAACTCTCATAGGAATAATAGCTAAGTGGGTAATGACCCTTAGTGAGTTTTATATCGAGTACATTGATTATAAAGCTATAAAAGGGCAAGTCATAGATGATAACTAGAAAAATTTCCCACCACAATAGTATCCTTTGGTACCTGATTTTCCAGATGAAGCAATGTTCATAGTAATAACAAATAATCAATGGAAGTTACACTTTGATGGATTGCACATACAACATGGTTCAAGAGCATATGTTTTCTTCATTACACCCCAAGGGGATGCAATTCCTAAGGACTACAAACTAGCATTTCCATGCACCAACAACATCAAAGAATACAAGGCTCTCATCATAGGCCTCAAAACAACTATCACATAAAACATCAAGAACTTGCACAACTACGATGATTCCTAGTTGATTATCAAACAAGTCAATGATGAATATGTGACTAAAGATGAGAAACTCATTCCATACAAGAGAATAGTGGATGATTTCAAGCAATACTTCAATCACATCATCTTTGAGTAGATACTGAGAATATAAAATAAAGAAATAAATGCTAATAGCTATGACCATAGTTGGTCTTTACTTGACATACCCAATAATGAGCCACAATGGGAGTTCTTGGTCGAACAACTTATGAAACCTTCTTTCAATGTTCATCTGTTTGAAATTGTGTGAGAAATAGTTGGTCCTGATTCCTCTTGGTACAATAACACATATGAATACCTTCAAGACCAAACTCTCATGCTTAACATATTCAACTACTATTGCAGAATGTTCATACACCAAGTCTTTTGTTACCTTATCATCGGTGAAACCCTATACCAAATGAGTCTTGATGATACACTTCTTGTCAAATGTATTGATATTAATGAAGCACAAACAAATTTACATGAGGTACATAGCAGTATATGTGGAGCCCACTCTAGTGGTCCAACCCTAGCCAAGAAGCTTATAAGAGTTGGATATTACTAGCCCACCATGGAACAAGATGCATAAGAGTTTGTGAATAAGTGTCATTAATGTAAAATTCATGGAGAGTTAATTCATGTACCAACATAAGAGATTAAACCTCTTACACCACCATTGGGACTTGACCTTGTATGAAAGATCCACCCAACTTTTGAAAATGACTACAAATTTATCCTAATCACCACTAAGTATTTCACAAAGTGGATTTCCTCTTACCTACATTACCAACAAAAATATATCAAAATTCATTCTTAGATAAATCATATGTTGGTATGGTGTTCCTTTGACCATCATTACAAGTAATGACCACCCCTTAAAAATTAGAATGTCCAAGAACTGCATGTCAAATTTGACATCCAACATCGATTCACTACACCAAATTACCCTTAGTCCAATGGTCAAGTTGAGGTGTCTAACAAAATTATCTTGAAAAATCTTTAAAAATATTGTCAATGATGCTGGTCAAGATTGGCACATACAACTTAATCTCACCTTATGTGCATACCATGCTAGTATTTTTACACCCACTAGTGCTACACCATATTACCTTGTCTTTGGATCTAAAGCCATTTTTCCTATTAAGGCTGAGTTACTATCCTTGAGGGTGTGACTGCAACGATTCACAGATGATGAACAATACATAGTATACAAGCTACACAAGATAGAATGATTGGATGAGAGACATCAAGATGCACTAAATCATCTACAAGTCTATCAAAATTGTCTCTGTCATAGCTACAACAAATAGGTCAAGGTACAACACTTTGAAATCGGTGACCTAGTCTTAAAGGAGAATTAGAAGAACTTGACGGGTAGAGATAAGTTTGGAAAGTTTGAACCTAATTGGTTGGGTCCATACATTGTGACAATAGCATATGGATCCAATGCATATCAACTGGCCACTCTTGAAGGTGAACTATTCCCAAAACCCATCAACAACATGCACCTTAGCAAGTTCTGTACATAACCCTAGGGGAATTCTTCGTGGACTTTCCAAAAATACCAAAAAAAATATTAATCACAAAATAGTCAGCTTGATGTAAACCTAACAAATAGGTGTCTTGTGTGATGTGAAAAAAATTCAAAAAAACAAAAAGGTGAAGCAAAATAATATGAACTATGGTGAAAACCTGGTAATAAGATGCTTTGGGTAATTACCATGGTGAAAACCTAGCAAACATGTGCCATGTGTAAGATGTCTTTTCTCCTGTATCCATCATCATTCTATTTGAGCCACCACCATCACCACAATAAATTTTTGCCCATCCATAAAAAAATCTGTTATATCCATTTCCACAATCTCTCATGGTGTGAAATTGGTTTATGTTCTGTATCTTTTTCCTTTCATGTAATCCACAATAAGTTTAGCTTGAGAAAGTGCTTTTGCAAATAACTTATCCATGCCCAACTGGGGGCAATACACGTACCAAAAATCTAAAAAAAAAAAAAATGTCATGAAAAAATTCAAAAACATCAAAAAACATCCTCGCAAAAAACAAAAAAACATTGAAAAATGTCCTAAAAAATCCAAAAAAAATAAAAAATACCCTTATTAAAAATCCATTTTTTTTGAAAAATATCCTAAAAAATTCAATTTAACATTGAAAAATATCCTAAATTTTTTTATAAAATATCAAACGTCGTCCTAAAAAAATCCAAAAACATTGAAAATTGTCCAAAAAAATCCTTAAAATTAGAAAACTATCAAAACACAAAAACATTTATCATTCAACCACCTATAATAATATCCCTGGTGATGACATATAGATTGAGAGACATGAATATGAAATACATGAAACCCTAAACATAACAAATTACACAGCAATAGGCAACCAAAAAATATTGAAAAATGTCCTTAAAAATAAAAAAATACCCTACCAAAAATAAAAAAAATTGAAAAAAATCCTAATAATCCATAAACATCAAACATCGTCCTCAAAAAAATCCAAAAACATTGAAAAATGCAAAAAAATTCCAAAAAAATAGAAAACAATCAAAACACAAAAACATTTATCATTCAACCATCAATAATAATATCCCTGGTGATGATATATAGATTGAGAGGCATGAATATGAAATACATGAAACAATGAACATGATAAATTACACAACAATAGGCAACCTATCAACCCAGTCTACAATCAAACGAATAACATTGTTTAATCAAATGACATCAATCCATACCAGTTCCATCATCTGTCTTATACAAAGAAGGGTACACTTGAAAACATAAATATCTGTCTTATGTGGGGTATTTCATTCTTGGAACTAGACATCATAATCAATACACAAATACTTAACAATGACATAAGATTAGTATTGTTGTTGACTCGTTTGGACAAATGTGTCTTATCTTTATCGATTTATTGTTGATCATGTTCCTACGCTACTCAAGGATATCCACAAGTGATTAGAGGAGTGATGATAGTTCATGATCTTGTTTCCTTGTTTTCTATTTGTGGAATGTTCCATGAAGTTATAGGACAAGAGTATTTTAGGTGTTTGTGTTAGCACGTTCGTTCAACAAATATCCAATGCAAACCTAAGATCATGGATCAATATGCTTGTAACTACCACACATACCTCAACCCTGAACACACAAGTCCTAAAATGGATAGAAACATTCCTTGTCTACAATGTGTCTGTTAATGCAAACAAAAAGAATTAACATCTTGATTTTCTATGCCTTCATGCAAACACTGTTGGAAACCAATAACACTAAGAGAGGGGGGGGGGTGTGAATCAGTGTTATATCGGAATACAAGATTTTATCTTTAACAAAACAAACATACGCCAATCGGTATATCGGTTTAAAGAGAATTGAAAGAAGTAATGTAACCAATAAGCCAAACATATAAATGAGAACCATAACAAGCAGATTTATACGTGGAAAACCTCAATGAGGAAAAACCATGGTGGGATTTGTGACCCACAATATCATTTCATTGGCCATATGAAAATATATTACAATATATATTGGGCCTGCACTTGTAGGAAGGCTTACAGCCTAGAGCACACTACTCATCACAAAAGGAGTTTCACTGACTACATAATAATCCAGACTACAATCTGGAGAATAGTGAACTGCTTAGTATAGCATCTCCTATGCCAGAATACAGTCCCGGTTTAAGCTTTGTCTGTTCCGGTTAAAACCTCAGTACCAGAATAACCCTTACAATGAATTCCTCACATACATAGTCTCTCTGATATATTTTGCATTACATTACATCCATCCTTTTTCTATATATGCATATCCTATATATATACCCTATACAAATTTATGCCTTATGTCGGCTTACAAGGATATATATAATTACATAATACATGTCGACCTTATAACATAAATGAATAAGCATTAAACAAGTTGCCAACGCCGGATCCAAGATGTGTCGGCCTCCAATACCGATATCCTTTATCATACCATGTTGGCGTGCATTGCCAATGACCAAAGAAATCTTCTATCCTGCCGGTGCCAGTGTAGAGTCTGTGAAGTGCCTGCCAGTATACCAAATGAAGCCTAAACCCAAAAACATGTTGCCATCAATGACAACATAATGAAACTTAACCGATAGAGTTTCAATTGCCAATAATCTCCTCCTTTGGCATTGATGGCAACACTCATGTGAAAAATGGTCATGGTTTCAACTACTGGTTTCATCCTGCCCTGCTCCCCCTGAGCTGAATATGCAAAATGCTCCAATAATCCAAAATTCTAAATTTTTTTAACTCCCTCTAATGTATGCAACCCTTCATTATTTTTCACATGTATACTAGTCCCCTTTTGACATCAATGCCTAAAAATTGTAAAAAGAAATGTCAAAGAATGATAACTGTACATTGAATATCTCCCCCCCCAAAAAAAAATGTCTTACTGAAGCTTGACCAATTTCAAGATTTCCAGGTAAGCTTTCTTTAATAACTCCACATAAGTATCCCAGTTGGTTTTGAGTGTGCCAAAGATAGATACAAGTCCACTTAGTAACTATGCAATTGATTCTTTCTCATTAACTTCTGCTGGTGTGGGCTTGCCAAGCATATCCATGCATTCCCTCTTATGAACACCAAGTGAATCCAATCTTGGACTCACCAAACCTCTGAGAGTTCTGGCTCTCCGAATGATCTTATCTCTTTCTTTTTCAAGAGAAGAAATTTGACTCTCCAAAGTTAGAATTTGTCTATCTATAGATGTGGTCAGTGAAATTAGTCCATCAAAAGAGTTAGCAATATTAGCAATTTTTTTCTGTACCTCTTTTATCTTTTCATCCACTTTTGCTGTAAGAATCTCTATATTGCAACATACCCTGTATATATTAGTACTTTATTTTAAATAATTTTCTATCAAAATTAACTTCTCCTCAATCTTTTTCTTTTCTCTATCAATGATTTGATCAAAAGCGGCTTTCTTAGCCAAAGTGAATTTTTCAAGTGCTAGACGGTAATGATTGAAAATCTTTAGAGACGTATTTTGTTATTATTTTAAGCTTTCCCGAAGGGCTCTCTTCATTCTTAATCTTACATTCTGGGACTAATCTGTGCAAATTGGTTATGGATTGATCTATAATCCCTTTGTCTATGGTTCCTTCCTTCATCAATTTCTAAACAACCATCATCATCAGTTTTGTGGGACTCATCCCTGTGATGTTTTTCTTTTTCACTAGATAAGTGTCAATTGTCAATAATAATGTGTCAACAAATGGTTCCCTATCGGATTCCCCTATTTTCTCTGGTGATTTATCCTTTATTTCCTCCTCACTTGCACCGGTGGCTTCGCCACTTGGTGCAGTCTGTGCAACTACCAGTTCCTCTCTAGGAACGGTATCCTCAACCTATACATTAGTATCTGGAGGAAAAGTGTCCTCAATGTTAATATTGATAGTTCTGATACTTAATGTAAGTACGGATCCAATAGCCAACAAGATGAGAGGGGGGGGGGGTGAATCGTACAAACTTAATCTTTCATAAAAATGTCAGATTCAACCTCGGTAACATATACTACAGTAATATAACTAAAACTTGTAAACATGCAAACTCAAAAGCATATAAACATCATAAACCTCATAACACCAGATTTAACATGGAAACCCAAATAGGGAAAAACCACTGTGGGATTTCGGACCCACTAAGAAATATACTCTTCTAGAGTATGCTCGGTTAAAAGAAAATCCTATTAAGGATTACAAACACATTGCTAGATGTGACCCGGTTAAGGGATTTCCCTCAGATCTATTAGGATCTTCACCTTGTTAGAAGTGACCTTGTTAAAGGATTTCAAACACTCAATCAGAATGTCACCTTGCTAGAGGGTTTTACAAATAAGACTGTTAAGTCCACTCGGTTAAGAGATTTTCTATCACTTCACAAAATAACAGTAATAAAAATCTATCTGCAACTTCACATCTAAAATGCTAAAGCAGATTCTTATTTTCTCAATACAATCTAGACATAGAACTAATCTTGTCCATCTGTTGGGCTTCTATACTCTGTTATTCAAACAGGTCTTCAAGCTTCTGTGCTCGGTAATCACTATGTAGCATCCCTGTGTATACATTTGCCCGCATACATTGTTTATCAATAGTTCCTTATTTATAAACAATTAGCTAACCGCTTAATCTCCTTGATCACACTTCCCATGATCAATCATACCCATTAGATCTTCAAACTTTGACCAGGTTCAATGTATCCTCTGATCTGAAAAATGTTTTACCCTGCCTTGGAACTTGTATACATTTTTTGGAACTTGTGCTAGGGTAATGCGGTTCAATCTGCGCTGTAGATCTTCATGCTGATTTTCCTTTGACATAGATTCATTAAAAAACTTCATGCACAACATACCAATCATTTAATCAGTTCCGGCTCATCAACTTCCTTCATTAAATAATGCATGTAACCATTTAATGCATTCTGTTACAGCTCGGTTATAACTCAGTTACAACTCGGTAAATACTAAAATTCACTCGGTAGACATTCTGCCTTCATTAACCGATAGCGATAACCTTAGGGTTTACCGACTAGGTTCCTTGCTCGGTAACATAGTATAGTATTAACCTTATAATTTACAACATATGTATGATGTCAAAACAATCTAAACATCATGATCTCATCATTGTCTGACTCGGTAATAGTTGCCCATTGAATACCTTATTCATCCCCTTATTCATCATATTCTTTCTATGTCTTTTACCGACATCTTTATACTCATCAAATCATACTTCTCAAGATATGGCAACATCATACTGAATTAGAAAATTAATTTCTTGACATCAATGACAAAATAATAATATTAAGACAGTAAACATCCTTAATCAGTTATATCCATAATCAACAACAACCTTCTCAATATCCTTATTGAAATGCCAACAATCTCCCATTGTCTGTTATAATGCCAAATGCCAACAATCTCCCCCTTTGGCATTGATGGCAAAACCAATTGATTTGACTTAATATGATTCAAATTGTTGAAATGCTCTCTTCCTATCATTAGACTTCTCCCCCATACATTAGACTACTCCTCTTTTCTCTAGTCTTCTCCCCTTTTTTTTCTTCAGTCTTCTCCAGTCTTCTCCCCCTTTGACAAAAATGCCAAAAAGTAAAGAACTAAAACATAATTTATTCTTGCTGTAATGTGTCAACTTAGTCTCGATCAGAGCATTTTGTCTTCAATTCCTATTCCCTGTATTATATCTTGCACACCTTTTGAAAACATCCTAAAGTGTGTAAATCAACATCAACTCCCAAAAGATATTCTGTAGAGTCATCGAATTGATTCTTTCACCGAACTCAGTCAGTGAGTAGAAGATAGGGGTAGGACCCCTAACTTACATCTGAGATATTCAAAAGTGTCCCTTGGTAGTGGTTTGGTGAAGATATCTGCTACTTGCTCCTTTGTGCTAACATATTCCAACACCACTTTCTTCTCTTGAGCTTCTTCTCTAAGATAATGATATTTGATAGAGATGTGCTTTGTCTTGGAGTGCATAACAGGATTCTTCAAAATGTTAATGGCACTAGTATTGTCACAGAATATAGTTACTGGCTCGGTAACTTTCTCATTTATACCTTCCAACAGTTGCTTGATCCATGCTATATTAGTACAATTCAATGTTGCAACAATGTATCCAGCTTCTGCTGTTGACTATGAAACACATCCTTGTTTCTTGCTAAGCCAACTCACTAGTTTTTCTCCCAAAAAGAAAGCTCCTCCACTTGTGCTTTTCCTATCATCAATGTTGCCTGCCCAATCAGCATCAGTATAAACTTTTAAATCAAAATCATTTCCTTTCTGATATACTAAGCCATAATCCTCAGTGCTTTTCAAGTATCTAAAAATTATTTTGATTGCTGTCATGTGTGTTTCCTTAGGATCTGCTTCTTCTCTTAGCTATTCCATTTTGCTGTGGAGTTCTTAGTGCAAAGACTTGTCTTTTAATACCACAATCATTGCAGAATAAGTTGAACTTATCAGATGTGAACTCTCCTCCTCTATTTGATCTAAGACATTTTAGTTGTCTTCTTGTTTCATTTTCAACTCTTGCCTTGTACCATTTGAACATTTGAAAAGCTTCTGATTTTTGTTTTAAAAACATTACCGACATCATCCTTGAATAGTCATCCACAAACAATATGAAATATTTATCACCATAATAACTTTGAACTTTCATAGGACCACAAAGATCAGTGTGCACAAGATCGAAAATTCCCTTAGAAGTGTAAGACTTACTTGTAAAGCTTGATCTTGTCATCTTACCCATCTATCATCCTCGACACATAGCATTCTCAGGCTTTTCAAGACTCGGTAGACCTCTTACTCGGTGCTTCTTACTTATTTTGATCAGATTATCAAAATTTACATGACAAAACCTTTTATGCCATAACCGGGTATCATCTATCTTTACATATAGACACTTGTTCCGAGTTGAGTCAAGGTGAAATGTATTACCTTTTGTTTGTGTCCTGGTAGCAGCTAACTTTCCATGCTTGTCATGAACTTTGACAATTCCTTTATGAAATTCTATTTGGTAACATGTACTGTTTAGCTATGCTACACTCAACAAATTGTATTTCAAACCTTCAACCCAATAAACATCATTGCATCTTACATTGTCAAGAAGTGTTATAGATCCTTTACCTTTTACTGGACATGGTGCATCATTACCAAATCTTACATAGCCTCCATCATAATCTTCTAACATAACAAACTTGTGTTTATCACCTGTCATATGATGTGAGCATCCACTATCTATGATCCAAGAATCATTAGTATTTATGTGAGATATTAGGGATTTTTCTTCATACCTTTCTTCATCTGATCCATCTTTGATAGCCACATAAACTACTTCCTCTATATTAGTTTCATCTGATTTATCATCATTGGATTCCTCATCAGCTATTAAGCATGTCTTTCTATCTCTTCTTCTGAAGTCTCGGCGTCCTCTGTAATGATTATCTTTCTGTCTGTCATCTCGATAATCTCTCTTTTCAGTAGATTCTTTGTCAGGACAGTTAGAAGCAATATGCCCTATCTTATCACAATTGAAACATTTCAAAGGTAGTTTTCCTTTGTACTTACCTTTGCCTCTCGGTAACCTTCTAGCTAATAGTGCTTCAAACTCTTCTTGCTTTCTGATTTTCTCATACAGTTTGTGTACTTCTTCCATGTTCTTACGAAATCTTTCACTTGCTCCACTGTGATCTCCTTTAGAGTACTTATACTTTCTTTCATTGTAATCATTAGATTCATCAAGATGAAAAGAACTAAATGCAGATTCAACTTTATTTACCGAAGATCCACTATTATCAAAGTTACTTAACTCAAATGCATGTAGCTTACCAATAGTAGCATCTAAAGAAACTGGCATATTAGGTATAGACCTCAATTCATTGATTGCAGAGACTCGGACTGCATAAGCCGATAGAAGGGTTCTTAACAACTTACTTGTTATATCCTTTTCTTCAATAGTTCCACCTGCTCCTTTGATTTGATTGACAATCTCCTTTAGTCTTGTACTATACTGAGTTATGTTCTCACCTTCATTCATCCTCATAGATTCAAGTTGTCCTCTTAGACTGTCTACTTTTGCTCTTTGAACATGTTCATCACCACCATATACAGATATGAGCTTGTCCCACATTGCCTTTGCATCATTGCAGCCTACAGTTCCTTATTTATGAACAATTAGCTAACCGCTTAATCTCCTTGATCACACTTCCCATGATCAATCATAGCCATAAGATCTTCAAACTTTGACCAGGTTCAATGTATCTTTTGATCTAAAAAATGTTTTACCCTGCCTTGGAACTTGCATACATTTCTTGGAACTTGTGCTAGGGTAATGCGGTTCAATCTACGCTGTAGATCTTTATGCCGATTTTCTTTTGACATAGATTCATTAACAAACTTCATGCATGACATACCAATCATTTAATCAGTTCTATCTCATCAGCTTCATTCATTAAATAATGCATGTAACCATTTTATGCATTCTGTTACAGCTCGGTTATAACTCGGTTACAACTCGATAAATACTAAACTTTACTCAGTAGACATTCTGCCTTCATTAACCGATAGTGATAACCTTAGGGTTTACCGACTAGGTTCCTTGCTCGGTAACATAGTATAGTATTAACCTTACAATTTACAACATATGTATGATGTCAAAACAATCTAAACATCATGATCTCATCATTGTCTGACTTGGTAATAGTTGCCCATTGAATACCTTATTCATCCCCTTATTCATCATATTCTTTATGTGTCTTTTACCGACATCTTTATACTCATCAAATCATACTTCTCAAGATATGGCAACATCATACTGAATTAGAAAATCAATTTCTTGACATCAATGGCAAAATAATAATATGAAGACAGTAAATATCCCGAATTAGTTATATCCATAATCAACAACAACCTTCTCAATATCCTTATTGAAATGCCAACAATCTCCCATTATCTGTTATAATGCCAAATGCCAACAAATATCCTATACAATGTTTTGTGCATTAACTGGTGTCTCTATATTTGTCTGTGCATTTGGCTCAATTTTCACTATCTTGATATTCTTCAAAACTGAGGGTGGTGTACCCATAATTCCTTTACCTTTCCCTTCAACCGATGTATCTACAGTGTCAGTCTTTATCTCCGGTGAAGTGAAGAATCCTCTATGCTCTCCCAAAATTTCTATCCAATCCTTCTGTGTTTACTTTATTATCTCATTCATCCTTCCTAACATCAGGCTAGTTATTCTATGTTTTCTGTTGAATACTTTCCTATCTGTAGCCTCAATTATCTTCTCCATCTCATCTGGAATTATAGTAACACATATCGCTAAGAGTTCTTGTATCTTAATGTGTTTGTCTTCTTGCATTGCAGATAACCTTCTAGCATCTAATATGTTGTATATCTCTGTCGGTATTTGATTTTCTATTTCAATTAATGCTTTCTTATAGATGTCTAAATATAGAAGAATTGATTCCTCTATCTCTCTTTGTTCATTAACTATAAATGTATCATAATAAGACTTAACATTATTCAACATCCCATCCTTAGTTATTTCATCTACAATTTCAGTACAAGTCTTAGGCAGAATAATTGTTCCATTACCAGTATCTAGTGCCAATTCAGTGTCACTCTCCTTCCTCCTTCTGGCAGTATTAGATGCAGCTCATGGTGTAGCCTTGGGTGCCTGCTTCTGTATCGGTACTTTGATGGTGACTTTCCTAATCGGTTGTCTCTTTGGTTCCACTTTAGATTCTTTTGGTTTCTTCCTTACAACCCTTTTGAAAGCTAAAGGTGTCTCATCATCAATCTCAGGAAACTACAACCACAGGTTCAATGTCAACTACTAGATCCTTCCTCTTTCTCCCTTTCTCTGGGACAACATCAATGAGTGCCTTAATTTCCTCAAAAACCTTATGTGCAAACTTGCTTGCCTTACCTTCTTGTTTTTCCCTCTTCTTTTGGTTGAACTCAGTTTCAACCTCAAAAGTCTTTTGCTATGCTATTCCACAAGGTTTTTCTACTTCATCTATTTCTGCATCTATCAGAATTTTTGCATAAGCATCAAGGATTAATGCATCCACCTCATATCCCATTTCCTCTATCCAAATCTTCCAGGGTTTTACTACCTCCATGAGAGTCACATCCTTCTTAACCATGAAACAAATGTCGGTAGAGTATTTCTCTACAATTTTCTCAGGTATCCTTATTCTAGCCCTCATAGATTTCTGAAAATCCTTGAAGTAACCCAATGCAGCAATTTATTGCTTAAGATGTCTTCCTACTGGGATGTCAAAAGGCCATTGCTTCCTTCCATAACTGGGGGTATCATTTAGAAAGTATAACATTAAGCACACTAACATATTTCCATACCGGAAGGTGCCCTTCTTCTCACCTTTAATCTTCCCTAAATTGATCAACAACTCCTCAAGCATCCAATCACATAGATCTAACTCAATATTTTCTCTCATCATTCTATAAGCGGCCAAAATACATGAACTAGAAACTGAATTCAGTCGGTTAGACTGAGTTACCTTGTAACCTATGTTCATGCTGCCAAATTTGATATCGGTGTCGGTGATAGTGTTCACCTTCATTGATCTCTTGTCTGATGTAGCACCAAAAATCTTCCTTACTAAGTCATTTGATACTTTCTTATTTGGATGTTTCCCTATTGATGGTAAACCAGTAATTGCCCAAATGGATTCCTTAGTAATTTTGTAGGGTCAGTCCAACCATATGAATTCCCCTTGTACTCTGCTTAGTACATATCTGACAATCTCATCCTCGAATTCTAGAATATCCAGAATATTAGTGAACCCTAGATCTTCGACGTGTTTATATGCCGGTTTGATTTTACTAGATTCTCCCATGAGTTCATTCATATACATCCCCTTGATTTCTGAAGTACCTAAGTCCTCTATATGACAATGAATATAAGCCCTAACATCTTCTACATATACCACTCCCTTTGGGATGCGAGAAAATGCTCCAACCAAATCTTCCTTGGTAGCCACATGTGGATATAGTTTAAAAATTGGCCTGGGGTGGTCCTGAATTTCTACTATAGTTGGATTTGCAACACAAATAGGAGCAGAAGATGATCTCAATTCCATGATTCAAGAAAAATACCTTTAGAACTCTGCTGGTGAAAACCTGTTATCAAATCCTTCCAGATGCTGGTGTGATCATTCAAGATAAAATATGATTGCTTTTGAATAGTTTTTGATTGCACTAAGTTGATCTAAATTGCTCTAAAATCTCTCTGAATGCTGGGTGATTAATAATGAAGTGTAATTGACCTTTTATCCATCGAGAAAACTCTAATTTTCTATTGACATAAATGACTGCCGGTGAATAATACTGGATCTCACTCTGAATATATCAATGTTGGATAATCCTTTCTAATATCTAGAACATCTTCCAGAATCTCCTCCAGGGGCATATGCATCATCTTTCATGAAATTTGCTTACCCCTAAAGCATCTACCTTAGTTACCAGATGAGCTCATTGCAGATGCAGGAGCAACCTCTTTTGTCAGATAGGTAACCCGGACGTTCCCATCTGATGATTGCTCTTCAGTCTTTCTCACCCATCTTTGAGTATGATCTTACCAGATTTCATTAACCTTCTCTTTGCGTTTATCATTTATTCCTCCATTTCCAACTGGTGGATTTTTGATTCTACAGAACTTAGCAATATGTCCAACTTTATTGCATGCATAACATGTAACATTATTCTTTTGAATTGCTTTGCTAAAACCAGTGAAATTACTTGACCTGCACTAATTAGCCATATGTCCAAATTTTCACAAGCATAGCATTTTACATTCATTCTACAATCTTCTATCTTATGACTAATTTTATTGCATTTAGAACATTTACTAGGAGCAGAATCAGGGTTCTGATTTGTTCTGTTTCTACATTGTCTAGCCATGTAACCAAATCTATTGCAAATGAAACATCTACCATTGAATTTATAAATATTGAATTGCCTTACCGATGTCTTATGGTTTTGATCTTCATTAGCAGTACCGGAACTCAGTCCTTGCTCAAATCCAAGTCCACTATAATCTCCAATCTGCCTTTGTCTCTTCAGTAACTCATCAAGTTATGCTGAGCTGATCTTGAATTTTTCTTTGTACTCACTTGCAGCATTTAAATCATCTCTTAGTACTGTCATTTGTCTCTCAATCTCTTTCTCATTGCTTTAGGATTGTACCAAATTAGACCTTAATATCTCATTTTCACAAGTCAACCTACCACATTCTTCAAATTTGTTCTTCAGGGATACAACAAGATTTTCTTCCTTTTTCTTCTTCTCCTCAATATCCTTGGATAGCCTCATAGTCATAGTTTGCATTTCATTCTTCATAACCATGTTCTCCTGACTTAATTTCTGACATTGTTCTTTAAGTGCATCTTCGTCATTTTGATTTTGCAAAATTTCCTTCCTCCTAGCTTGAACAAATGAGATTATCTCTTGTATGTCCATTTGGTGGAATTGATTATGTGTTGCATTGATGTCAACACTAGCTATTTGGATGCTTTACCGACACCCTTATGGTCCTGGTAGGTTGAGTGGTTTTTGGTTAACTTGGATCCAACATGATCTGGTTAACTCCGATATAATCTGGTGATGGAATTGGCTTGTTCATAATTCTTATACTCATATTTGGTCCGTTGGTTTCGGTCTGGTGATTGGATTCTATCCTGATTACATAAAAGATTGGTTTCTGATTCTGACGAGGGTTACACCGGGATATCTTTTGGTGGAGATGTTTGATGCATTGCATAATTGGTTTTGGTGTATCTTCTGATGGAGTTTCAGGATGCTATTGGTAATCTTGTTTGAGACTTGGAATTTGGAGATCATTGGTAAAGCATGTGGACCTATACTTGGCCTCGATTGATCTAGGTTATGGATTGACATTGATGTAACGTGTGGACATGAATTATTATTGTATTTTTGGGATGTCTTATGTGTTGGATATTATTTGTTTTGGTCTAAGGACGACATGGTTTGTAATGATTATTTGGTTTATTGTCTGGTAGCTGACCTGATTGTTTATGGTCGAGGATTTGTATAAATAAGATGTAAGATCTTATTATAGATCATCATGGTTATTGTAAGAGGACATGGTCAAGGAATGTAATGTGCAAATATTGTAATATCATCTAGAAAGAGGAGTTGGTCGATCAATGGAGATCAAATTGGGTTTATAAGAGGATGTAGTCCTCCAGTATTGAGCTTAACCAAAACTGTACTTAGACATAGGAGATGCTATCTTTTGCAGTTCAACACTTCTCCGGATTGTAGTCTAGAATTGTATGTAGTCAGTGAGACTCCTTTTGTGATGAGCAGTGTGCTCTAGGTTGTTGGCCTTTCTGCAAGTGTAGGCCCCTTCATTGTAAATTCACATAATTACTACAGAAGTATTATTTGACTCTGGGTAGGCTTCCCAACGTGGTTTTTCCCTTTATCGAGTTTTCCACGTACAAATCTTGGTGTTGTGTGGATGGCTTTTATTCTGTGATTATTATCTATTCTTAATTGGATTAATTTCTTTTTCGGTATTGTTGTTTTTAGTTGATAATGCTTTCAGTAATATGTGACAACTTATTCACCCCCCCTCTCAGTTGTCTTCCAGTTATCTGAACTATCTAATAATTGGTATCAGAGCTTTGGTCCTCTCTGTAGAAAGCTTAACCGCTTGAGGAAGATTCTATGGTGACTAATAGTTCAATCAAGTTCATCCAGTTCTTCTGGAGATATTTTTCAAAGGGATATATCGAGGCTTGAAGGAACAAATTATACAGTATGGAAGATTCAGATGGAGACTCATCTGAGATGTCTTGGCAAGGAGATTTGGGAGATCACACAGAATGGTGTCACACCCTTTAATCCAAGATTTGGTAATCCTCCTCTGGAAAACCTAGATAAGGAGCTTGAGAATGATTGTAGAGAAAGAGAAGCCCTCTTGTGTGCACTTTCTGATCAACAAATTATGGGATTAACAAACAAATCATCTGAAAAGGCTATATGGGATAAATTGCAGAACCTTAATGAAGGTGACCCTATAGTGAAGATTGCTAAACTTGATGGTTACTGAGTGAGATATGAAAATATGAAGATGGAAGAAGATGAAAGGATTACTGCATTCATGGAAAGAGTAAATGAGATTGTTATAGGAATTCAATTTTGTGGTGGAACTCTGAGTGAATATGAGATTGTTTCTAAAGTCTTGAGAGCCCTACCACCGGATTACAAAATGAAGGCTACTACTATTAATGAGTTGAGAACAATGGCTAATACATCTGTCAACAAAGATACTTTGGCTGGGAAACTATCTGCTTTTGAGCTTGAGGAATTTGGACCTTCTGGAGCTGTGAAAACTGAACCTGCTTTTCATGAATCTACATCTACAACCAATAAACAAGATTGGAGAAATTTTTATGCAAAAGAATTAGAAGATATGAAGATAAAAGATGAAGAGTTTGAGCAACTTGAAGCACTATTTGATAGAATAGCACCGAAAGGACTGGTAGGAAGTAAGTATGAAGGAAAAGCACCTTTTGAATATTTTGCATATAATAAGATTGGTCATTTTGCATCTAGATGTCCTGAAGGAATTTAAGATTTGAAGAAAGAGTTAAGAAATCATTTAAGGTTAATCAGAACAAGTTTAGATTCAAGAAAAATAAATTATGCTACATAGAGGATGAGGAAGGTAGTACTGATTCAGATGATGAACTAGTAGAAGACTCTGCTAGTGGATCCAACAATGGGAAAGAATGGGTATTCTTGGCTATCAAGGAAGATGATCTGATACTGGAAGAGAATGTACCTTAGGAGAAGGCACTTGCTGCTAAAATTGAGGATAAAGATGAATGGGTAATTGATAGTGGTTGTTCACATCATATGATTGTAGATAAATGAAAGTTTCTATCTTTGCAAGAAATTGATGGTGTATTAGTTAGATTTGGAGATGACACCGCATGTATGATTAAGGGAAAAGGAACTATATCATTGGATGGTAAGAAAATTACTAACAATGTTTATTATGTTGAAGGTTTGACGCATAATATTTTGAGTGTAGTACAATTGGTGGATAATGGATTTCAATTAAAGTTCAAGGATGGAAAATGCAAAATCATTAACAGATCTGGCTTGGAGATTGCAACCGGTACACAGACAAAAGGTAACATATTTCATTTGAACTCCAGTGAGAAGACATGTTTGATTACATAGATTGATGAAAGCTGATTATGGCATAAAAGGCCGTGTCATGTAAATTTTGATTACATTGTGAAGACTAGTTCAAATAAGGCTGTTAGAGATATACCTAACATTATGAAGCCCTATAATCTGGTATGTAAAGAATGTCAAATGTGTAAACAAGTCAGAACCTCTTTTAGGAGTATACAAGATAAATCAAATGATGTTCTTGATCTTATTCACACTGATTTGTGTGTCCCTGCTAGAGTTAAAAGTTTTCATGGTGATAGATATTTCATACTAATCATTGATGATTATTCTAGAATGATGTGGGTTACTTTTTTGAGAGAAAAATATGAAGCATTTGAAAGTTTAAAATATTTAAGGCTAAAGTGGAAACTGAGATAGGATTGAAGATTAAATGTTTGAGATCAGATCATGGTGGAGAATTCACATCGGTGAGTTTAATAAATTTTGTGACAAGCATGGTATCAGAAGACAATTTTCTGCTTCCCGAACACCTCAGCAGAATGGAGTTGTGGAAAGGAAAAACAAAACTATCTTGGATGCTGCTAGAACAATGATGATGGAAGCTAATCTACCTCATATCTATTGGAGAGAAGCAGTTAGTACATCAGTTTATACATTTATTAGAGTACATATTGATGCACTGTGAAATGGGGGAAGGTTAGACTAGAACCTGTGGTCGTATAACACACAAAAAACCAAGAAACTGTTAGTGTTAATCTACCAAAAACTAATCTAAGTAGGCATATCAAAAGAGACATCAAAAACATGAAAGAATATTTAACTAAAAAAGTAAATATAATGAGGTATCTCCAAATGCCTCCTAACATGTTCTTAGCTCCTTCTCCTTTGTTCCTCTCCTCTCCAAGTTCCAAACTAGTGTAGCTCTCAACAACTTTTTGCACTAGGGATGCTTATGGAGGTTCAAGATTGAAATGCTTTAACTATGCTATGCAAGTGTGAATAAAAGCTAATATTAGATGCTATGATGCTAAAATGATTTATTTTAGACCAAAATAACAAGATATTAGTGGTTTATGCTAAATGATCTCTAAAATTCTCTATAACTTAGATGCATACAAGTTTTCAGGATTATGACTATGAATGCTAAATGCTTGAGGCTTTGAAAATGAGGAATGTGAGCTCTATTTATAGGAAAAATGGAGCAATGGATGGTTGAGATTGAGTAATCTCAACAAGGGTCAGGATTGAATGAAATTCAATCCATGTGAGGACTTTCAACCCAATCCCAGGATGACAAGTGTCAATGTGAGATAGGTTGAGAGGAGAGGGAATAAACATTAAATGCTTGACATGACCTGAGAGTTAACTTGGGAGTTAAGGTCAAGGTTAGGTTGAATGAATAAATTCTTTATTCAAAGAATAAATCTTTTATCCAATGGATAAACTCTTGTGCAAAGGAAAAAGGGATAACCATGGTCAAAGCAATAAATGCTTGAGGAGACACATGAGTGCAAGTTGAACTAACCATAAATGGTTATGTAAGAGCCATTAATGGTCATGTAAGAGCCATTAATGGTTTTTGAAAGACTTTAGAGGTTAGATTGTTGAACACACAAAGTATTAAATGCTTTTCAAAGACTTTTAAGTCTTTGAGAAGTGACTCCAAGTTGCTTAGGAATGTGACAATAATTAGGGGCTGGATTAGGTTAATTAGGAAGGGGTTAGAAGAATCTAGAAGGGGGTTTAAGAATGTAAGTGGATTTGGTGGGTGGGGGAAAATAGGTTTTTTAATTAAAATAAAATTAATTTATTTCAATAAATGTGTGCAAGTTGCATTTGTAGGAAAATCCAAGTGGGGGGATAAATGATTTAAATAAATGTTTTATTTAATTTATTTAAAAGAGGAAAAGGGGATTAAATGAAATAAATATGATTTATTCATTTAATTGATTTGTGAATTTGGTTTAATGAATTAATTAAAATAAATTGAATAATTTATTTAATTAATAGGAGAATGTTTGAAGATGATTTAATTAAATATTAATTTAATTAACTGATGGCTAGTGGGTTTTTAATCAAATAAATATCAAATATTCATTTAATTAAAATGGACAGATTTATGTGACTACACATATCAAAGGAGAAACCGATAAGACACCTTATGAATTATGGTTTGGCAATACACCTACAGTTAAGTATTTCAAAATATTTGGTAGTAAATATTATATCAGGAGAGATGATACTATTGGCAAATTTAATCCTAGAAGTGATGAAGGCATATTTCTGGGTTATTCTAATGAAAGAAAAGCATATAGATGTTATAACAAGAGATTACATAATATCATGGAGAGTGCTAATGCCAAAGTAGATGAGCTGAGCAAAAGTCAAATAAGAATTTATGAGAAGGAACTGGCAGTGGAAATGATTATATCTGAACCGGTAGCACCTTTATCGGAATAGAGAGTTGAACCAGTTACTCCAACAACATCAAAAAATTCTACAGTAACTGAAGAAAAGGGAAGAGGAACAGAGAGTCAAAAGACTCCTAGGTATGTGAGATTGAATCATTTTGAAGATCAAATCATTGGGGATAAGAGCAATGGAGTGATGACAAGAAGAATACTAGCAACTAATGAGGTATGTTTAATTTCACAAGTTGAATCAATATCAGTAACTGAGGCATGTAAAGATAAATTTTGGTTAAAAGCTATGGAAGAAGAATTATATCAGATTGAGAAAAATAACACATGGACTTTGGTTCCCTGGCCTAAAAATAAAAAATGTTGTTGGAACTAAATGGGGTTTTAGGAATAAATTGAATGAGGATGGTAAAGTTATAAGGAATAAGGATAGATTGGTTTGTAAAGGATATTCTGAGAAAGAAGGAATTGATTATGGAGAAACTTTTGCACCTATAGCTACTGCTTATAAAAACTACAAGGTTTATCAGATGGATGTCAAATGTGCATTTTTGAATGGGGATCTTGATGAGAAAGTTTATATTGAGCAACCTGATGGTTTTTCACTATCAGATGATACTGATATGGTTTGCAGGTTAATGAAAGCTTTATATGGATTGAAACAAGCACTTAGAGCTTGGTATGCAAGGTTGGATAAATATATTTTGAAGCTTGGTTTTACTAAGGGCAGTGCTGATAGTAATTTATATTATAAAATCATAGATGATGATATACTGATTGTAGAAGTATTTGTTGATGACATTATTTTTGGAGGTGAAGATAAATTATGCATAGAATTTTCTAAGAATATGGAGAAAGAATTTGAGATGTCTATGATCGATGAGATGAAATTTTTCTTAGGTTTGCAGATTACTCAGATTGACAAAGGTATTTTTATTTTTCAAACTAAATATGCTAAGGAATTATTGAAGAAATTTGGTATGGGAGATTCTAAACCGGTAAGTACACCTATGATTACAAGTGAGAAATTGACAAGGAAAGATGTTTTTGCACCGATAAATCCTACAAGATACAAATCTATGATTGGAGGTCTACTTTATTTAACTTAGACTAGACCTGACATTATGAATGTTGTTTGTATTGTTTCAATATTTTAGAGTGATCCTAGAGAAAATCATGAAATGGCGGTGAAAAGGATTTTTAGATACTTGCAAGGTACATCAGAATATGGCTTGTGGTATCATAAGGATGATACATTCACTTAATGTGCATATACAAATGCTGACTGGGCTAGAGATGTTGATGACCAAAAAAGTACTTCCGATGGAGCTTTCTTTCTTGGAAAGAAGTTGGTTTCATGGATCATCAAGAAACAGTCATGTACTTTTGTATCTACTACTGAAGATGAGTATGTTGTTGCTTCTACTAATTGTACACAAGTTTTATGGATGAAGCAAATGTTGAAGGATATAAAGTTGGATTGTGATGCACTAATAGTTATTCACTATGATAACTCTACTGCTATTGATATATCAAAGAATCTGATATTTCACTCTAAGACAAAGCACATATCTATGAAGTATAAATTTTTGAAGGAGAAGGTGGAAGCAAATGAAGTTAAACTTGTTTTTGTGAATACTAAAGAACAAATTGTAGATATTTTCACTAAACCTTTATCCAAGGAATCTTTTGAGTACCTGAGAGACAGATTAGGGGTTTTTGCCCCTCCGGTAGAGACTTGATTGATGCGATTTTGGCATCAGTCTCGTATGCATTATTAGAGACACTATTCATTCTGACACTGATGTGGGATGCTACTGCTCAAGGGGAGGAGTCAGCTTTGAGATTCAAAGGCTTATGTTTTTGCTTTGATATTTCTGTTAGATTTCTAGCATTGATGTCAAAGGGGAAGAGATAGCGATGTGAAAAAGAAAGCCATAAATTTACATAGATATTATTCACAGGGGGAGAGACATTGATATTGATAGCTATATGCAGGAGATTGTTGGTTGTCTTCCACAGGGGGAGACTTGTTTAACATTTCTTGGTACTTAGATGTTTTTCACATCTAGTGTTGCCATCAATGCCAAAGGGGGAGATTGTTGGCCATTTGGTGGAATTGATTATATGTTGCATTGATGTTTGGTCATTGATGTCAACACTATCTATTTGGATTCTTTACCGACACCCTTCTGGTCCTGATAGGTTGAGTGGTTTTTGGTTAACTTGGATCCAACATGATCTAGTTAACTCCAGTATAATCTGGTGATGGAATTGGCTTGTTCATATGATTATACTCATATTTGGTTAGTTGGTTTCAGTCTGGTGATTGGATGCTATCCCGCTTACACAAAAGACTGGTTTCTGGTTCCAGCGAGGGTTTCACCGATAGATCTTTTGGTGGAGATCTTTGATGCATTGCATAACTAGTGTTGGTGCAACTTCTAATGGAGTTTCAGGATGCTGTTGGTAATATTGTTTGAGACTTGGCATTTGGAGATCATTTCTAAAGCATGGGGACCTATACTTGGTCCCGATTGATCTAGGTTCTGGACCAACATTGATGTAATGTGTGGACAAGAACTATTGTTGTATTTTTGGGATGTCTTATGTGTTGGATATTATTTGTTTTGGTCTAAGGCCGACATGGTTTGTAATGATTTAATTGGTTTATTTTTTGGTAGCCGACCTGATTGTTTATGATCGAGGGTTTGTATAAATAGGATGTAAGATCTCATTGTAGATCATCATGGTTATTGTAAGAGGTCATGGTCAAGGAATGTAATGTGCAAATATTGTAAAATCATTTGGACATAGGAGTTGGTCGATCATTGGAGATCGAATTGGGTTTGTAAGAGGATTTAGTCCTTCGGTATTAAGCTTAACTAGAACTGTACTTAGGCATATGAGATGCTATCTTTTGCAGTTCAACACTTCTTCGGATTATAGTCTAGATTTTTATGTAGTCAGTGAGACTCCTTTTGTGATGAGCAATGTTCTCTAGGATATTGGCCTTCCTGCAAGTGCAAACCCCTTCATTGTAAATTCACATACTTACTGCAAAAGTATTATTTGACTGTGGGCATGCTTCCCACCATGGTTTTTCCCTTTATCGGGTTTTCCACGTACAAATATTGGTGTTGTGTGGATGGATTTTATTCTATGATTATTGTCTATGCTTAATTAGATTAACTGCTATTTAGATATTGTTGTTTTTAATTGACAATTCTTTCGGTAAACTGTGACAACTGATTCACCCCCTCACAAAAGGAGTCTCACTCACTGCATAATAATCCAGACTAAAATCCAGAGAATAGTAAACTGCTTCGTATACTATCTCCTATGCCAAAATACAGTTCCGGTTTTAGATTTGTCTGTTCTAGTTAAAACCTCAGTACCAGAATAACCCTTACAATTAATTCCTCACATACATAGTCTCTCTGATATATGTCACATTACATTATATCCATAACCTTATACATCCATCCTTTTGCTATCTATGCATATCCTATATATATACCCTATACAAATTTATGCCTTATGTCGTCTTACAAGGATATATAATTACATAATACATGTTAGCCTTATAATATAAATGAATAAGCATTAAACAAGTTTCCGACGCCGGATCCAAGATGTGTCGACCTCCAATACCGATATCCTTTATCATACCATGTTGATATGCATTGCTGATGACCAAAGAAATCTTCTATCCTGTCGGTGCCGGTGTAGAGTCTGTGAAGTGCCTGCCGGTATACCGTATGAAGCCTGAACCCAAAACAATGTTGCCATCAATGACAAAATAATGAAACTTAACCAGTAGAGTGTTAATTGCCAACAAAAACCTCCATTTTCCATATATTAAGGCACAATGATGATATTATTGTACATTAGTGAAAGCACAATACAAGCTCAAGACTACGCTATCATTGGTTCTAATCAAAATATGATATCAATCAAATATCTTTTCCAAACACTAATTATTCCTCCATTCTCATTAATTTGTTCACCTAACATTTATATTCTGTAAGTCCTTGCTGGCATTTTGGTCTACTACTCCGATATACAAAAATAAGTGCATCCTGCATCCGTGTACATGCTAGAGCATATCATATTCATAGACATAACATACCATTACATTACACTTTTTAATATCATCATATATATACATTTGAAAAATACAAAAACATAAGTCATATCATTATGCATACATAAACATAGTCACATCATGGTAGTACATATAGGTAGTAGGTTGCAATATATAAGCATAACAATAATCATTTTGTAAGAATTCAAGAAAAAATTAACCATCTATGCACACCATCATACATTGTTAGCTCATCACATTAGAATCCACATAAGTAACATAACACAGATTAAAACATCATATTGCACATACTAGAATCATGCAAGCATGAGAAGTTCATCAAGTTATAAGCATGTATAGAAAGAAAAATATGCATCCACATAAGAATCACATATAGATCAACATCATAGTACATACATCAACATTATAAACATCATATAAAAAGATAAAATGCACATAGAACCATATAGAACAACATATAGTTGCCGCCAAAAATGCATCTCATATATATCTAAAAAATAACTATGTTAGAGTCCAAAATTGTGATGTCTGCAAATAAGTGGATCTCACAAGATTAGTTAAAAAATGAATGTGTCTATATAAAAGATCAACTTGTGCTACCATGACTCTATGAATCACCAACATAGGATTGTCTACCAGAAGATATACCTGCCTCACCTTGTCCCGACAAAGGTGGTCGAGGTGGCCTCATCGGTCCCAACACACCCTAGCTTTTGGCTAGCCTCCTAGATTGAGACTGGACCTATGATTATGTAGCTCTATACCTAGGATCCCTCTAATCAGATGACACTACACTCTCATAGAGAGACCTCCAATATTGAATCTATTGACTGACCTCTAACATCTAAGATACATACTCTCTAACACCATGCTCCTCTATAATCTCAATGTATGGCCTCATAACATCATTTGCCCTCTATGATCTAGCAATGATAGTGTATTATATAGCTATAAGTGTGTGTCTCAACCTCCAATTCAGTTACTTATGCCTATAACTTTTCTATATACAGTCTCTGAATCTTGACTAAATCCCCCATGATGCTAGGATCCGATACCCTCTCAACATCCTTCCAAACTACCACATCTTGCATCTTTATATCATCATCCCCCTTGAAGCTATCATGCTTAGAGATACTATCCTTCTCAGCAGAGCTACTCTCATCCTATAAATCCAACTTATCTGTACTCTCCTCCTTCATGGCCACATCCTTAGCTGTAGGAACTAGAACAAAACCAGGGACATGAATAATACCATGTCCTCCTCCAGCTTGATGCCCACCATCTCCTTGACCTCCACCACCTCCATCTCTATCATATCCACCCCTTCCTCTATCATCCACACCATCATATTTTCATCTACCTCTCCCATGGACCTTAGCAATAATCCTCACCCATCTCTATCTCCTACCCAATCCAATAGGAATAGAGATAGTTAGATCTCTGAATAGAATTGACCTGTGCGAAGAAAACCATGTATCATACTGAGGAGTGGTCACTGCATTTGTCACCTGAGAACCATAATCCCTCTACTTTGATCACTTAATATAAAACTCAACATAAGCCACTTGAGGTCTAATGGTAGGCCCCCAATCCTCAACCTCTCATGTGGTTTGAGAAAAGTAAGTTGTCATCATCGACACACCATGCCACTTCCAAACTATTAAAGGATGCAATACAACAACTACATATAAATAATATTCTAGGATGATACCATCTTGTCAATGAGGTATCTCTATTACTTGGAGTAAGAGAGATGCTCAGTGTCTTCCTCCCACCCTAGACAATCCCTATATGGTATCGAGATGAAATCCCTTGGTAGGTCAAGCTCATGACACCAATACAAAGTATGACCTACTCGCTTCTGTTTTACTACACCTGTATAGATATACACAGGGAAATCCTAGCTCAATGTGTTTCTCAACAATTGGCTGACACACTAAAATATTATCCCAAGACCACACCTATAGAAACATCACACCACATCTGATGGTTTGGGATCCTCTATAATCAATTTAGTGTAACTAACAATATAACAAGTATGCATGAGCCCCAAGAGTAAATTGTACCCTGATCAATCATGGCCTCAAGTAACCGACCCCAACAATATGGAAATCCATGTCCTTTCCTATCAAGTTCCAATACACCCACTACTATAGCTATGATGATAATGATCAACTTGTCATACTACTACACTATGGTGATCCATTGAATCTTGTAGTGATCAATACTAAGTTGGGCCCTATCGTAATCAAAGCAATGTATGGCTATACCACTTGAACGCTCATAAATGGATCTCTCACCAAAAATAGAAATATGGAGGATCTGCCAAATATCCTCAATGTTAATATATGCCTCACTCGTCAGAAGGTGAAATTAATCGGCGTTAGAATGCCAATGCTCCACAAGAGTTGTAATCAATCCTTAGTTTTTTCTGATCTTAGGCATGAAATAAATGTGACAAAGACTAATGACATGTTGAATCTCTTGCTCAAACTCATTTAAATGATGTCAAATGGACAAGCATTTTGGCCTACTCTCACAAGTATATAACACATGTAGCCCAATCTAATTATCAATATACAACCTAAGTTAGGTTACAACATCTATTTGGACTAATTAACTTGGCAAGTTTACAATTACACAAATGACATAACATTTAGGGAAACAAAAACAAATGTGGTACAATTACATGTATGTGTCACAAATTGAGTAAATGTGAGACACTTAGGAGTAAACCTAGTGCACTTATTAACAAATATGGTAATGAAAGACTACAAATGTGTTGAATCAACACAAGCAGTCGAATGTGACTTGATTATGAAAATGTTTCAAAGGTTTTGTGATTGCAATGAATGAATCACAATTGAAACATTTGTGCATGCACTTGCGGTACACCACATTTGCATTAAACTTATGTCCTACTGGAAAACACAAAAAAACCATGAAAAAATGATAACTAGGCATAAGGTACTTGCAACTAGAGGTGCCCTCTTCGAACAAATGAGTGTCCTGACTCACTTCGCCTGATGCTACTCATGTCTAATGGTCACCATAGAATGTTGACCTTAGCACTCACTCCTCTCTCTAAAATCTCCAAGATGTTGAAGAAAAAATGACCAAATGAGAGCCCTAATTCCATATTTATAGGTCAAATTTTCCCTAGAGGAGATGTCAGTTGTATTGGTCACAGTCCCTTTTGACTCCTAAGCTCTTCATAAAATAACCCTGTCGACCCTATTTTCTTAGCAGAAAATATTTTTAGACTAGAAAACACACTGCTGACAAATTGGACCTCAATTCAAACATTTTGGCTCAATTTCTTCAAAGGGCACCGTAATACCTCATCACCACTGGGGCATATTGGGACAGTAATTTAACAAAATTTTCTTTGAAACAACAGTTAAAATTGTATTGTATCAAAGAGAGGCAAAATATGGGCACCTAAAATTGACTCGATGCCTGCTAGCAACATATTTACTAATTTTGCCCTTTATTAATTAAATAATTTCAATTATTTAATTAATTTAACATTATTCATCTAATTCAAATTTAAAACTCAAATCTCCCTCTCCTCTCATAATTAAATATTTTTAATTATTTAATTATCTATTTTTCTTCTAATCTTATTTAAAGGATTTTATTATTTAATTAGTCCCCTTTCAAAACCAATTTCTATTTTTTTCTCATAATTAAATAATTATTTTGATTATTTAATTAATTAACTAACAAGCCTTCCATAATTAAATAAATTATTTAGTTAATTTAATTTGGCAATTGACACTCATTTGATTGGTTTCATATGTTGTCATTGATGGCAACATGCTTCGACTTCATTCTTTGGTTTGGTACTTCACCGACAGATACTTCACCGACAAACACTTCACCGCACTGACAGGTATCTTCACCGGTAGGAAGGATTCTATGAATACCGATATTGGAGGCCGACATGATTTACATACAGGGTACTGATATAGGAGGCTGACATCATTGGGAGATCTGACAATCAGCAATTCATTTTGTTATTTATGTATATATGTAATGAGCTGACATGTATAATCATTTTGTAAAATCTATGTAAGCCGACATGAGTCATGAAGGACTGTAAGGGTATATAGGCCAGTTGTTAGATTATTTTTGACATGTCAGTGTGTGTATGATGTTTGTAATACAAAGATCATGTATATGAGGTCTGTAGATGATTTTGGATGTGCTCACAGAGCGAAGGTTATTTTGGTAAGGGTTTAAGGGTTTCAGAACCAGAACAATTAGAGCTTGAACCAAAACTCAATCAGGCATAGAAGATGCACTAAATGAGTTTAGTTTTATGTTTTCTTATTCAAAGTGACTGTAGTTAGTGAGACTCCTTTGTGTTGAGCAGTGTGCTCTAGATGGTAAGCCTTCTTGCATGTGCAGGCCCCCATATTATGTAATATCTTTTCATATGGCTAGTGGATTGATATTGTGGGTCACAAATCCCACTGTGGTTTTTCCTCTTTCAGGTTTTCCACGTATAAATTCTCTGTATTATGGTATTCATTTGTGTGATTGGTTCATTGATTGTTTTACTTCTTTCAATTATATATGTATCGATTTACCGGTTGGTGAATGCATGTTATAAAACTGAATCCAGAATCCATGGATATGAATATGGAGAAGCAACTTGAGGCAGCACTTGAATATTATGATACTAAAATGATGAAGAACTTGAAGTTACAAGATGAATTGAATTCTACCAAGGAATTCATTCTTATCCTACAAGAGAGGCTGTCATCCATTCAAGCTAGGAGGAAGGAACTTCTGCAAAATCAAGATAATGAAGAGAAAGACGCCCTTAATAAAAAATGTCAGAAGCCGAGTCAAGAGAATATGGTCATGAGGAATTAAATGCAAGCCCTAACTATGAGGATGTCAAAGGAGATTGAAGACCATAAGATGAATGAAGATAACCTTGGGAGATCTCTAAAAGACAGATATGAAGAATGCATCTGATTGGCTCATGAAAATGATATGTTGAGAACAGATTTAGTATAATCCGAAAGCAATGAGTAAGAACTTCAAAGATAGATGATAATACTAAGAAGAACTTCAAAGATAGATGATAATACTAAGAGATGATCTGGTTATTGCAAGTGAGTACAAGGAAAAATTAAAGGTTAGTTCAACACAAATTGATGAATTATTGAAAAGCCAAAGACAGAATGGAGATTCCAATGGACTTGGATTTGAACAAGTTCAAAGCTCCGGTACTGCAAATGAAGATCTGAACAAACAAAACCAGAAGACATTGGTAAGGCAACACAATGCTTACAAATTTAATGGTAGATGCTTTGTTTGTAGTAAATTTGGTCATATGGTTAGACAATATAAAAATAGAGAAAATCAGAACTATAATTCTACTCATGGTCAATGTTCCAAATGCAATAAGTATGGTCATAAGACAAAAGATTGTAGAATGAATGATAAATGTCATGCATGTGGAAAATTTGGACATATGGCTAATTAGTGCAGGTCAAGCAATTATACCGGTTATAGCAAAGCAATTCAAAAGAACAATGTTACATGTTATGCATGCAACAAGATTGGACACATAACTAAGTTTTGTAGAAGCAAAAATCCACCCGTTAGCAATGATAGATCAAATGATAAAGGGAAAGAGAAGATCAATGAAATTTGATAAGATCATACTAAGAAATGGGCTAGGAAGTCAGATGATCAATCAATAGATAGAATTTCTCTGGTTACTCAACTAGCAGAGGAGATTGTTCCTGTACTAGCAGGAAGCTCATCCGATAACTGAGGCAGATGCCTTAGGGGTAGGCAAATTTCATGAAAATATTGCATAAGCCCCATGAAGGAGATCTGGAAGATGTTCTAGATATTGGAAAAGGTTTATCCGACATGGAGATGTTTGAATGAGATACGATATGTTCCACTAGAAGACATTCATATCAATGACAACTTAGGGTTTCTTAAAGTTTAAAAGGTTTAATCCACTTCATTTTTTATCACCTTGCATTTAGGGTGATACAAAGCGAGTCTAAGGCGATTCAGTATGATCATAAATCTTCATCAGTGATTCTACCAACACTCGGAAGAATTCTCTAGGGTTATTCACCGACAACCATTTCTTAGGTATTTATCGTAATCATCTTTCATCATGGAAGCTGGTTCATCCTCTACACCTACTTTCATTGCAAATCGAATTGTTGTCGATGTTAAGGATCTTCCTAGGCCAATTTTCAAGCAATGATTGCATATTGCCACCTTGGATGATTCAGTTGGTATGTTTTCATGTGTTTCAGAAGGAGTTGTTTATGTGGAAGAC
Organism: Cryptomeria japonica; assembly: GCF_030272615.1. Classification (NCBI taxonomy): domain Eukaryota; kingdom Viridiplantae; phylum Streptophyta; class Pinopsida; order Cupressales; family Cupressaceae; genus Cryptomeria; species Cryptomeria japonica. Next base: position 474,830,704 of record NC_081414.1, on the reverse strand, counting down.
ATTAGAGCATATATTCATTGCCACATTGAGGATCTGGGTACCAGTGACATCAAGAATATGTACATGAATGAGTTGATGGATGACTCGGAAAGGATCAAACTCGAATATAAACACATTGAGGATCTAGGGTTTACTGGCATTCTTGATATCCATGAATTTGAAGATGAGATCATCCGATATGTATTGCAGAGGTCATGAAGAGTTCATTTGGTTGGACAGGTCATATAAGATCTCAAAGGAGGCCACTAGGGCCATGACCGGTTTGCCATAGATTGGTCAGCGTTCGGAGAAATAGATTTCAAATGATCAAGTTAACAAACTCACCGGTGCAACTTCAGACCGATGATCAATGAGGGTCAGCACCATCATTGATCGAGACATCATATTTGGCAACATTATCATTGGGTATAAGGTAACTAAATCCAATCATCTCAATTTTGTTTCTAGCTCCTACATATATGCCACACATAAGATTATGAGGGAAAATGAGAAAATAGATCTCTGTGGATGGATGAATGATGAGTTGATCATTAACCTTTGAAATATTAAAGGAGAGAAAAAGGGGATATTCTAGTATGGGAATCTCATTGTCTTCTTAATGCTAGTTTTCCTTAATGAAAATCTCAGTTTTGGGAAGAGACAGTGGACATTTGACATCTTGGTAGGCAGAAAACTGAAGCAATCTATTGCTAGCTTGGGTAGCCAGCGAGATGATAAGGTTTGGGGTTATTTCAAGGCATTTCAGAAAGAAATGGAATCTAGAGAGAGGGTTCCTGAACATGACAAATAATCAACTGAGATTTGCTTTATGTTCAAAAAAGATGAAACCTTAATGGAAGCAGTTAAACCCCAGAAGATATGGATAGAGGAGATGGGGTATGAGGTTGATGCTGTGATGCTGGATGCTTATGCTAAAATGTTGATTGATTCTCCAATTGATGAGGCTGAAAAATCTTTTGGTACTACAAAGCAAAAGAAGCAAGAGGTTCAAACTGAATTCAATCGGAAGAAGAGGGAGAAATAACAAGGTAAGGCCAATGAATTTGTTGAAAAAGTATCCCAAGACATCAAGGCCTTAATGGATGCTGTTCCAGAAAAAGGAAGGAAGAGGAAAGAGCCTGATATCTTCATTGAGCCTATTCCATTAGACTCTAGAAGTGAAGATGACACTCCTTTAGCATTCAAGAGGGTATTGAGGAAGAAAGGTGAGGAGTCTAAGGAGGAAGCAAGGAAGCAACCGATAAGAAAGGTCACAATCAAGGTACCAGTCAACAAACCTGAAAAGAAAAGAGCTCCAAAGGAAACATTTGTTAAACCTTCTGCACCATCCGGTACCAATAGAAGAAAGAAGAAGGATGACATAGACCTTGCTATTGTAACCAGTAATGTATCTATAATACTACCCAAGACTTGTGCAGAATTGATAGATGAAATCACAAAGGATGGTATGTTGAAAAATATACTACTATTATGAGCACTTAGATGATGATGAGCAGAAGGAAATTGAAGAAGAAGTTTTGTTATACCTGGATGTATTTAAGAAGGCTTTGTTAGAAATTGAGAAGCAAATACTGACATAACTGTATGACAATCTAGATGCTAGGAGATTATCCACTATGGAGGAGGACAAGCGCATAAAAATTCAAGAGTTATTAACTACTTGTGGTTCAATTACTCTAAATGAATTGGATATGACCATTGAAGTTGCTGAGAGAACAATTTTCCACAATAATCACAGGATAATTAGTCTTATGGCAGACAAGGTTAATGAAATAATCAATGAAAATCACAAGGCATGGGTTCAATTATTTGTTGACAATCCTGGTTTCTTCTTTTCATCGAAAGCTAATACTAAGACTACTAACATTTCGACTGAAGGGAAAGGCAAAGGTGTAGTGGGTGCCTGACATACAATTTTGAAAGATACTAAGGCATTGGATGTAGAGCCCCCAACAAAATCTGATGTACAAGACAAAGAGGAGATACCGACAGAAGTAGATGATGGCATGATGGATCAATAAGGATCCGCTAAACTACTAAGAGGGTGGGGGGGAATCGATAGATAGAAAACTAATATTAACTTTTCACCAAATAGAAACAACCTCTCAAGTCAAACTCATAACTGATAAATTGCAATATTATTGTCAAGTAAACCGGTTGACTGTCATAATAGAATAACAGTAAAACATCTCTGAAACTCTCAAAACCTTTTAACCAAAATATCTAAATACTTTACTAACAAAAGTAAAATCTCATTTCAGATTGTTGTTGGTCATCATATCATATCTAAGTGGATTTAGTTGTTAAGAAAATTAACCATATCAAACATAACCACAAAAACTTTCACCACTTGACACAATGATTTTGATGTGGAAACCCAAATGGGAAAAACCACGGTGGGGATAATACCCACAAGTATTCTGAACTCTTCTAAAGTTCACCCTGTTAGGAGCCAAGCCTGTTAAAGCTTTACAATAAGTCCTGTTAAGAACAGATCCTGATAGGGACCGACCAATTAAGGGATTGACTATAATGCCCTATTAGAAGAAATACCTTGTTAAGAGTAACCTCGGTAGAGGATTTGAAATCCAAGCTAATGGACCACTTGGCTAGAGGATTTAGATAACACTAAACTTGTTAGAGCTTACCCAGTTAGGGGATTTGACTATTGTAATTTTTAGAGAACAACATGGGTTTGCCGATCTATTTTAATAGCACTACACTTTATTGTTCAGATCCTTTTCATGCTCCTATCTGCCTTTGCACATATTGCAAATACATCGTCTGGTTCGACAACCAATCACTCTCTTACTCTCAACCACAAATTGCCAACACTATAAAAAAACAACTCATCGACCTTATAAACAAAACAATAGGTCGGTAACCCATCACAAACCTAATTATCTCATAGAGATTACATACAAATCGGTTCAAGTATGACCATTGGATTACATAGTAATCACTACACATCATTCAAGACAACCTCGACCACTCCTTGATCACCACTTCATTGAACTCTGTAACTCATCACATGGTTTCCATTACATGAAATGAACTTTCTCATTCCGAAGACAAAAAATGTTATCCCTCTGCCTAAAAAACCATTTGAAACTCTTCTCATACAACATGCATATGTGTCATAATCATTACCACTCATCATTTGATCATAAACCAATACAACTGATTCACCAAACTTCATCGGTTAGGGTTTAGCATATCAATAGGTAGGGTTTACCAGTTGATCTCACTTATTCTCTAGTAATACCGATCTCCTTCACAATCTCTCTTACCAATTACAATTCCCTTCACTAGTTCTTCCTATTGGTTTCAAAACAATATTATTACAACATCATTATCGGTTATAGTTGACATCAATGACAACATAAAAGTTCATCAATGCAATCTTCATGCAAATGCTAGTAATCTCCCCCTTTGGAATTGATGGCAAACACGTATCAATACCCTTAATTCCTATGATTGTGAATAGGAATCCTGGTTTACATTTTACCATGTACTCTCCTTCAAATGAGTCTTCATGTCTTCAACTGGTAACTGGCTATAGCTCTTCTCTCTGTCAATCATACAATTCTTCTCCCCAATCATATAGATCTTCTCCCCCTTTGACAACAATGCCAAAGTGAAAGTAAAACATGCAGTATCATACTTCACTATTCTATAACATCAACATGCAAATTGATGCTCCCCCTGTGGAATAACTCCACTCTACACCAATCCTGCTTCAAGATTCTTCAATTAGCTCAGGGACTGATGTATTCCACATCATGCTCAATTGACTTCATGTAGGGGAACAACCCCTAGTTGACCTCTAAGATACTCAAAAGTAGTCTTAGACAAAGGTTTAGTAAAGATATCTGCTAGCTTCTCTTTTGTAGATACATGCTCCAATAACACATCTTTAATTTGCACTTTCTCTCTCAAGAAATGATATTTCAGCTCAATATGCTTGGTTCTAGCATGCAAAAATAGGTTCTTTGAAATATTTATGGCACTAGTGTTGTCACATAAGATCTTTACTGGATCTATAATCTTCAACTTGAATCCTTCCAAAATGTGTTTCATCCAGATAGCCTAGGTACAATTCATAGATGCTGCAACATACTTAGCTTTAGCAGTGGACCATGATATACAACTCTGCTTCTTGCTTCTTCATGAAACAAGTCTTCCTCCAAGAAAGAATACACCACCGGTTGTGCTCTTCCTATCATCAACATTACCTGCCCAATCTGCATCTGTATAAACCTTCAAATCAAAGTTAACTGCATATGGATACCATAATCCATAGTCAATAGTACCTTTCAAATATCTGAATATCCTCTTGGTTGCTATAAAATGTGTCTCCTTTGGATTCTTATAAAATATGGCAACTAAAACAATTGCATGAGCAATGTCCAGTCTACTGTGAACAACATAATGCAATTTACCTATCATTGACCTGTACTCCTTTTCATCAACAGATGCGACTTTGTCCTCCTTAGACAATTTACAACCTGTAACCATTGGTGTCCTAACTGGTTTACAGTCACTCATTCCAGATGTCTTCAATAGGTCTTTCACATACTTAGACCATGTGATAAAAATACCCCTCTTCATCTGCTGAATTTGTAAACCTATGAAGAATTTTATCTCCCACTAGAGACATTTCAAATTCATTTTTCATCTCATTTGCAAAGTCATCACTCATGTCATCATTTCCTCCAAATATGATATCATCCACAAACACTTCACTAACCAGTATCTTATATCCTTCAAATTTGAGATATATATTGTTGTCTTCACTAGTTCTCTGAAAACCTATCTTCATCAGGTGTGAATGTGTCCTTTCATACCATGGTCTTGGTGCTTGCTTCAGACCATATAGCGCCTTGTGCAATTTACACACCATATTATTTTCATGAATCAAAGCATAGCCATCTGGCTGCTCAATGTTTATTTCTTCTTCCAATATTCCATTCAAAAATGATGACTTTACATCCATTTGATATACTTTGGATCCCTTATGTGCTGCAAAAGAAAGTAAAGTCCTGACACCTTCCAATCTAGCAACTAGTGCAAAAGTCTCACCATAGTATTCTCCTTCTTCCTATGCATATCCTTTGCATACCAATCTAGCTTTGTTTCGAATTACTAATCGATCTTCATTTAGTTTATTCCTGAATACCCATTTAGTACCTATCACATTTTTATTCGCCGCTTTGGGTACTAGGGTCCATGTGTTGTTCTTCTTAATCTGGTCAAGCTATTCCTCCATAGATTTAATCCAATGATCATCTCCAAATGCTTCCTTAGCAATTCTAAGCTCAATAGTGAAGATCATGCAAGAATTTTCTCTTATTCTTCTTCTGGTTAATACTCCAACATCTTTATCTCTAATAATCTGGTCAGGATTATGATTGAGTCTCACATACCTCGAAATAATATGATCAATTCCTTCAGGTTGTTCTTCTTCATTATCATCATCTTCTTCTGAATCTACCTATTTTGGTTGAACTAGTACTACAACATTCACTTTATCAGCTTCTGGTTTGACCGGTTCTAGTTCCAAAATCAGAATACAAGGATCTTCATCCTTCTCCTCCTCAATAGTTTCTCCTAAGACTTCAAGACACTCATCCACTCGAACATCAACACTTTCAATGATTCTTTGTGTCTGGGTGTTGTAATATTTGTAGGCCTTACTCTTGGTGGAGTAACCAATGAATATGCCTTCATCACTTTTAGCCTCAAACTTACTGATATAGTCACCTCTCTTGATAAAGAATTTAATGCCAAAAATCTTAAAATAACTGACATTAGGTGATCTACCATACCAGTATTCATAAGGAGTTTTATCCTTACCTCTCTTAACCAATATCCGGTTCATAGTGTAGATAGCTGTGCTGACAGATTCTCTCCAGAAAGTTTTTTCTACTCCTTGTATAAGCATCGTTCTAGCAGCTTCAACTACTGACCGGTTGTTCCTCTCTGCAATACCATTCTGCTATGGTGTCCTCGGTGCAAAAAGATGCCTCTTTATTCCATTGTCTTCACAATATCTAGTGAATTCCTCTGAGGTAAATTCACCACCTTGATCAATCCTCAGACAATTTATCTTCTTACCACTTTCCTTTTCAGCTAAGGCCTTGAATGCCTTGAACTTACTAAATGCTTATGTTTTGTCCTTCAAGAATGTGCCCACATCATTCTTGAGCAATCATCAGTGAAGATCATAAAATATCTATCACCTTGAATACTTTTAGTCCTTATTGGTCCACAAAGATCTGTATGAACCAAATCTAATAGATGTTCTGCTGAATAAGATTTGCTCTTAAAAGTTGAGGATGTCATCTTTCCCAACTGGCATTCCTTACACAAATCATTAACTATTTTTTCCAATTGAGGCAAACCTCTTACCGACTTGGACTTACTGACCTTAACAATGTTATCAAAATGTATATAAAAAAATATCCCATGCCAAAGCCAACTATCATCTACTTTAGTAATTAAACAATTGTTGACTTTAGGATTCAGGTGAAACAAGTTACCTTTTGTCTACTTGCTAGTTGCAATCAGTTCACCTTTGCTACCATATATTTTGCACATTCCATTCTTGAATTCCAATGGATAACCTCTATCATTGAGTTGAGATACACTTAAAAGATTGTGCTTTAATCCTTCAACCTAGTAGACATCATTTGCACTACTTTTTCCATTAAGAGAAATAGTTCCCTTTCCTTTTACCATGTAGGGTGAGTCATTTCCCAATCTTACAACTCCTCCATCAAATTCCTTCAAAGTAAGAAATTTAATCCTGTCACTGGTCATGTGGTGTGAACAACCACTATCAATGATCCAATCATCAGAATTATCCATGCCAGAAACTAATGATTTGTGATCAGATGTTTCCTCTTTAATGGCAACAAAGACAATGTCTTCATTAGCATCTCACTTGGATTCCTCATCAGTGATACCACCATCAGCTACAATGAGACAATCTCTTTTGCCTTTTCCTTTGTACTTCTTGTACTTCTCACAATTATGCTCATTGCCACCATTAGGACAGTTAGCTGTAATGTGTCCAATCTTGTTACATGCAAAACATTTCAAAGGTAATTTACCTCTATACTTACCGATACCTATGGGAAATCGCTTGGACAACAATGCTTCAAGCTCAATCAAACTATCTTCATCATCAACTTCTCTGCTGGATCTAGATTCATAGTTGTGACTGACATCTCTACTTTTCCTCATAGAAGTATTAGAAACTGAAGCTCTAAATGCAGATTTAGATTTATGAACACTACCATCATAACCATTTATTTCAAATGTAGTAAGCTTACCAATGATGGAGTCAAGGGTTACCTTAGTTTTATCAATATACTTTAGCTCCAGAATGGCTGCAACTTAGATAGCATAGACCAGTAGAAGGTTTCTCAATACCTTACTAACCACTGTGCCATCTTCCACTTTACCACCAACACTCTTGATCTCACCAACTATCTCTTTGATCCTCTGACCATACTATTGTTTATTCTCACCTTAAGCCATCTACATGTCATCAAATTTTCCTTTTAGACTCTCTTCTCTGGAAATCTTCACATGCTCATCATGACTATATATTTCTTCAATTTTCTTCCACACCTCATATGCAGTCTCTAGACCATGGACATCAACATACTCTGAATCAGACAAAGAACTGATAATGGCCTCCAATTCTTGATTATTTTCTTGTTGCTCTTTCTTCAGATCATCAGTCATAATCCCACTAGGTGCAACATATTGAGTACCAACATGTTCCCAGTATTGACTTCCTAGACTCTTGATATATATTTTCATTCTATCACTCCATATTCTGTAGTTTTATCTATTAAACTTTAGACCTTCTTTCTTCATCATGTTCTCAAGATCTTTATGTCAAACTATTAGGCTTAGACCTTAGAGGACCTAAAATGCTCTGATACCAATTGATGGTGATAGGACCTAAAATTATGTCTTGCAAAATTTTGGTCGTTTTGGTTTCATTTTGCCCTCTGTCAAGTTTTCAGGGTTTAGGACTTTAGGGGTTATGACCTTTCTTGATTAAGTCTTGGTATAAAGAAAATCTTTGGGCCTTTTTATATTTTGTCATTAGCTTTTTCTCACTTAAGGTCGAGGGTTCCTTTCCGTTGGCAGGGCCATTTTGTTCCCTAAACATTAAGTCGTGTTAGACCTATCTATGAAATAATTTTCCTAAAATTGCATAAATTTTTCCTATAGTCAGTCTCCTATTAAATATTTGTGCCCGCGCTTATATTTTCCTAAGTCCAAAATTCCTAAGTATTTTGGCGGGTTCTTAAAGACAGGATAGATTTGACAGTCCGCAATTCCCCATGGTCAAAAGTGTAAGGATGATAAAGACCATGACATCACTAGATGATGCCACGCATGTTTGATGGAAAGGCTAAACCAGTAGTTTGACTTTTCAAAATGCTTGGTGTTATCGGTTCCCAGTGATTAAAACCCGAGCAACTGAAAAAGAATATTTCTACACATGCTTATATCAAGCGGTAATGTTTTAATTGAGGTTTGAGAAGTGATCAAGAGTTAGCGGCCTTTGCCAAATAACCAGTTCAGTTAAGAGGTAAACAAAGAATAGATCCGATGGTTTTCATGGTCCCGCGATCAAAGATGCGAGGAAATTATGGACCGCGACATCACGAGATGATGCCACATGTCCAAGGTGAGCCAGGAAAGGCCGATGGTGGGGTCACTAAAGGTGGCAAAGAAAGGAGATGAGTTGGATGTGCCATGTCATGCCAGGGGTGGACCCGCTTGCCACTTTGGATAGTAACTATTAGATTTAATGGTTTGGTCCGTAGGATTTGCCAACTTGGAGGATGATCGACCACCAAGTTTTAAACTTTTTCAAATGCAAGTTAAGAGCCATTGTTTCGCTCACACGAGTAGTAATGGCAGATGATACATTTGTGTTCTTTTCCAAGCAGTAATTAAAGACTCTTAAAAGATTGTTCTTCATTCATGAATGATTTCATAGTAATCCAGAAGGTTTTCCTGCTGCTAAAGAAGGTTGAAATGACTCTCTGCAACACAAATTTGCCATCTCTTTGGTGAAAAGTGAAACAATAGGTTTATTTGAGCCCCTTCATCTGTTCTTGAAACAAATTGATGTTATAAATTGTGAGTGAAGTTGTAAGAAAAGAATTCAATTTGCTCTAGGGTTAGGAGCTAGACAAAGAAGAGTGAAATTTGTTTGAATTACTCTTGTAATTTAAAATCTCGTACTAGCCCTAGTCTTCTCTTCCTCAATTTGAAGTTATAGTATAAAACCCTAGTTGCAAAAGATATCTCCCTCATGGAAACATTTAGGACAAATGGATTATATGAAAATAAATATATATGATGATTTCTTGGATCAATTGAAGACCTCGACAAATGATAGACAACAGGGGCAGATATTTGTGAGTGGAAAAACCCTAGGGGAAGGGTTAACTGATAAAGAATTCCACTTGGAGGATGCTAATATACCAATGAATGTGCTAGAAATGTTCAAACTATGGTATGGACAAAGGAATTTGCTTTCCCCATTATCCAGTCCCTAGCAATATGATTTGGGTAAGCTGGTAGTGTTGAGTGTTTTCATGGACATCGACCTACTCAAAGCTGTTGCAAATAAATATGACCCTGTTTCAAGGCTTATCGAGGGAAATGATGGATAAATTCTATTGACCATAAAAAGGGAAGAGTTCCAAGAGATCTTTGATCTTTATGAACCATCTTTGAGCCTGGTGCAAATAGATTTGAATGAGAAAAAGGCAGAGTATTACAAGATGAGGGAATTCATTAGAAAGAATTTCCTTTAAATGCATTTGGCCAGAATAGGAATACAACATAGCATATCGACCCTAGCTCAGAGGAGCCATTCCCAATTGGCACTGTTGGTCCCTTTTTTCAGGCTACTTTCTTCTCTCTGTGTCAAATATTGGGTTTTAATCCAATTAAATTGATGCCGCTTGATTTTATGTACATGGCTATGCAAATACAAAATCTAGATTATATAGTGGTCTTTGATTGTGCCCCTTTCCTTGAGGAAAAGATTCATGAGGGGTTACTGGACATTAAGAATCAAGTAGTTGGTGCTAAATTCTCCTGGTATTCTTTACTCATGTATATGTTCCTTTTTTAGGAATGCAGATTACTTTAAGGGTACCATGAACCTCAAAAGGACAATTGATAACCAGAGGAGATTCTAGTACAACTCTAGAGAACAGATATGTCTTGGGATAGATAGGAGGATAGCTTTGTAAGATTTGATAACAATTTTGCTTCTAGGTTGAGGCAAAAGTTGATAGTAAATCCACCAAGGATTCCCAAGGAATTACATGATTTTGTGAGACCCAAGGAGAGGTTACCTCTTGTCAGGATTGAACATAATTGGGGGGATTTTATCCCTTACTCTGTAAGTACTGTTATCAAAATCTACGGTTTCTCCGAATAGCTACATGTACTACCCTTCAACATTCCTCTGCGAATGGGTTTTGCTTAAGTGATGTGGAAAATAGGATGCATTCAAGATAAGGATTTAAAAGGAAAGGGAAAAAGAACAATTTTCCCAGATTACATTATCATCCCTTATTTTGTAATTTTGAAGGGAGGATATGAGCATTTTGATAAATTCTTTGCTCCATATCATTTGGGGGTGAGTATAGCTAGACACAGTGATCCTGAGGGGTTCTACAATACTTTTAAAACAAGAATAAAAGGAAGTCTATTACCCCATGAGAATAAATTTCCTAAGGACTTAATCAAGAATGAATTTGATTCCATGACTTAGGAATGGAGAAAAGAGAAGTAGATAATCTTCAAAAAATTATGGGCTGCTATCCAAAAGATGGATCCAAAATATGACCCATTAAAGGATTTTTCCCCATTTTGTGTCAAGATCGATTTTGTTATGAACAATTTCAATGAGTTGAAGAATATTTTAAAGGAGAAGATAGCCAAACTTGAAGAAGTTCATGGCTGACAACAATCAAGCTCACAACCTCCTTTATCTCAGAGAGCAAGGAGGCCTATTCAAGAATCTTCTCACAAAAGAGAAAGAGAAGAAATGAGTGATGAAGAGGATAGTAGCAATGATAGTAGAAGGTTAATAAGGAGAAAGGGTAAGAAGATGACAAGTGCAAAGCCTTTCCCTAAGATAAAAACTAAGCCTCTTCAAGGAATTAGGATCATTGATCTTGAAGATTCAGATAGAAGTCCTTTGCCATCAGCTGTATCTTTTTCACTAGTAAGGAAGGGTGAAGAACAAATGGAGGAAGACATGTTCATTGCAACAAGTGTAGAAATGCAATTTGGTGTTCCTACCTTTCCTCCTAATTTGGAGTTGGATCTCACTCCTTTGGATATCCAGGGTAAAGTCTTTAAAGATGCAAGAAAGGAGGCATGTGATAAGTTCCTTGAAGATGATGCTTTTGTGAGGAACCCAACCTTTTTGCAGCTAGTATAGAAGATGAAGGTTGAGGAGTAAAAAAGAAGAATTACTGAGAAGAAGGCCCAAAGGCCAGATAGATCAGATCAAGAGAACCAAGAAGAAGTAGAGAATGAGATGAGGGAAGAATTTAAGGAAATCACTACTGATGAGGGCTGGAAAATTATAAGTTAGGCTGGAGTCTTGATCTTGCCAGAATGGGACATAGTAGATGCAGTGGCATTTGATACAATCAAGAAATAAAAGGGTCAACCTTTGAATATAGAAGAAGAAGTAAGGTTAGCATTAAAATGATCAGATTTTGTGGATGATTATGCAACCTTAGCAATCTAGGCACTTTAAACCCCAATTTGAGGGGAAGATTGATTATAAAAACTATATTTGACACATCAAGTGTAGAGGCTACAAAGTTAAATGTTGATGTTGCTAAACTGGCACATGAAAGTGCAAAAAGAGAAGCTTTAGAGAAGGTGGAGCTGATAAGAATGTTTGATAAGCTTTTTAATGATTATAATGCATCTTAAAAAATGTGTGTGGAGTTGTAAACGAGAGTGCAACTCCTTGAGAAAGGATAAATAAAGGTTTGCTATCATGCACTTACAAGGCCATCCAAGCCATCAACATATAGGTCGCCACCTATGGTCCAGGGAGGAGAAGTAGTTCAACTTGATACAAGTGCTGATATCCCTAGTATGCCATTAGTCCCCTATGATGATGATGATGATGAGCCTGACACTACAAGATCAACTGAACCAAATTAGTCTCAGCTTTTAGAAAAAATGTTGAATTAGAAAATAAGCTGAAAGAATCATAAAATCAATCAGCTAGGAAAAAAAAGGATATAGTTAGCTCAGTGTTAACTCATTTGAATGAGAAAGTTGATAGCAAGTTAAATAGTGTCTATGCCTTATATTCTTTTCTTTTCAATGCTATTCAAAAATTTAATGATGATAAAGAAGTGGAAATTCCTCTGTTTACAAAATAGTTGCAAAGAGGAAATGAGATTAGAATGATGTCCATGGCCTCTAAATTTCATGCCGAGAGACCACATGCACTCCAGCCAACATATTTGTTGGTAAAATCAATGCAGGAAGCCCAAATTTTGCCACAGAATATAGAAAGAAAGGTAAGGGAATTGATGAAGAGTTTCAGTGAATTGGAACAAACTCTTTTGCCAGATATTGAAGATAAAGAAGGGGAAGTCAAGCCTTTACAATTTTGGAAGGAAGAAGCAGAAAGAGTCATCAGTACCCAGGTAGAAATGATATGTGAAGGGATAAATATGGATATGCTGGAGGATAGCATGGATAAAATAATTGCTACAGGATTAGTTTTTGAAACTTTTGAAAGAGAGGCAAACCAAGTAGCCGTTAAATATATTCCATACAAGGCAAAAGATGATGAAGTCATGAATTTTAATTGGCCATCCGATGAAGACTATAGTGTGTGGAGTAGCATGTATCTGAATGATGAATAAAGGTTATAAACAATTTGCATAACTATTTTTGTCTTCTAGTGGCAGATATTTTTGAACTTGTATAAAAAAAATGATGGTAATTTTCATCATGAGTTTTAAAGAAGGCGGTTGCATACTTTGATCTTGCATAAGCGAGTTCAAGGATGAATATTTGTATAAAAAAATGTAGTTGTGTGTAATCATTTTGAGATGACAGGTGTCTCCTCTAGCCTGAAGCTTGTTTGCTCCCTTGTTTTTTATAAAAGGGAATTCAGTGCTATGAGACGGGGTTCAGATTTTTGGTCCCTAGAGTGTTCCAAATTTCCATTTCCAAATAGAAAAGTCTAGGTGAAACAAAAAGTTTTAAAAGGTTATTTTATAGAGAAAAATAGAAAGAGTCTCGTGTCTGTGATTTTGTAGGTTGTTGAAGGAGTTATGTATGAATTGTATTCTTACAGAGACAGTCGAATTATTCAATAGATATATAATTCAAACCCACTTCTCTCCAATGTATTGTTCTATCATGTTTTGAATGCATATTATCAAGGATTTTATCATTCGTTGCATTGTTGTCATATATGCATTTTTTGTTCATGCTTTGGTCTAAGGGGCTAATTAAATGCTAGAATAAAATTGCAGAGTGAGGGATATTTACAGGGATTTTGATAAGTAGTTATGGTTTGGGATTACAAATATGATGTATTGCGAGGCAATATTATTTTAGGTTATGTGCTGTTAGATAAATTCTATCAAAAATATAGTTTAATGTAGTATGAATTCATGTACCCAATGAAATAAGGCACTGATCATAGCTAAGTGAATGCCTTGGTATTGATTTACTATTTGGAATCACCACTGGTTTGCTAAAACCTATTGAATATCAAAATATTTTCATTTACATAAATGTTGTCATGTGTTTTAATCATCTCATGCTCCAAACTGGTTGAGGATCACTGAGGAATTTTCCATTCCTGAGCATTCTCCCTTTTTATTGTGTCTTTATATGAGATTATCTACTTTGTTTCATGTATAATTTGTGTGTGGCGTAGAAATCACTAATTGGCATGGGGATCACCCTCCCTAGTTTTCCAGAGCCTAAAGTGCAGAAGGATCTCGCATCCTTGTTATTGTTTGTCCAAGTTTGAACTTGTTTATTCTGGGAACCAACAAAAAATAGCGACTTTGCTAGGGATATGAATGGTAAAGAGTCTCTGGTTAAAGAGGTTTTGTTTAAAGTACAGTAGAGGTTTTCAAAGTATCTCTGTGATTTGACAGGCTCGTGGTTTTTTTTGTTTTTGGTTCATTTTTTCCTGTGAAAAAGGTGTTCTACGTTTTCATGAGAAAGATATTCTGGTTTGTGAACAAGATTCACATATTTCTTTCAAGGATTATCAATCAGTATATTATTTGATATCCCAAAGCAATTTGGGTGGCGACTCTAAGGTTTCTACGCTAGTGCATATATTTTTGAATAATTCTAACAAATCTTTGAAGGACTTTGCTACTATGAGTAAAATGAAGAACACCAGAGGTTACATGAGGCTACATCCTGAAGAAAAGTTGGAAGAGCTTCATGGAGCTCCACAGAGACAGGGAAGAAGGAGAAATGTAGATACAAGCAGTGCTCCCTCATCATGGAAGCCTAAGCACAAGAATGCAAGTAAGTCAGTTAAATCCCATTCCTAAGGTTCATGAATCATCTTCTAAAAGTTCTGAATTAGATAGTTTAGGATTTTTCAATTCTCTATTTGATACACTTGTTCAAGAAGAAATGTAACCACAAAGAAAAGAATGCACTCAAGTTCAGTATTCAGAAAAGATAAGCGGTTGGAGTAGAAGTAGAAGTCATCAAAGAGAAAATGCTATTGGTGTACCTCCCCCTCCAGGTCTCACAACAAATTTTTCTTGTGGTTATGAGTCAGTACAAGAACAAGATAATGTGAACTTGATTGATTTAGATGATACTTCTGAATCTGAGATAACTTTACCAGATCCAGAAGAAGTTTTTGGAGATATAGATACATTGAGAAGAGAATTACAGGAATAGATAGATCTTAGAAGTAAAAGAGAAAATGAAAAGGAATTTGAAGTTATTAGAGTTGTGATAGAGATAGATGGTCTGATAAAACAATTAGCAACACTCAAAGCCTTGTCTCAGGAAAATGATAAGCCTAATGTTGAGGGCCATGTTTTAAGAGAGATTTTAGATAATAAATTGGAAAATATCATAAAAGAAAAGGTCAAGAGTAATGTGGATAACCCGAGGTTAGTATATCTTAGTCAGCCAAGTATTCAGATTCCTAAATTAGATCTGGACAAAGGGAAACAAAATATATTTGGTGTTAAGATAGATGATAGAAAATATTTGACTATCCCATATTTAAGTCAAAAGTTATCCCAAATTGACATTAAGCTAGAAACAACCAGAATAGAAATTGAGACTCTTGCAAAAGAGTTGAAGAGTTGAAATGAAAGCCTCAAATGCAAAGATGAAAAGGAAAATTGATTTCCTTAAGTTGTCAACATTAAACAATGCTTCATTCATTGCTCGCCCATCCAAAACTCATGCTATTTCTGGTACAACACCAAATTTCATTACGAGTGTTCCATCTCAAAATGTTCAAGATACTCAAAACATTGGAATTCCAGCTATTGGACAGAAAAGCCAAGCGACTACTCAGAATAGTAGTCATCCCCAATTTTCTAAAGATTTTAATACAACTGCAGGTGTTAGCACCAAAATAGACGCTATTGCAGAAAATATCACAACAAATGTTGTAGGAGGAGCTACAGTAGGGCAATTTCAAAGAAGACCTATTCACCTAGAGAGATATAGGCAATTGCATTTTTATGGGATCCCAGGATATCCCAATGTTATCCCAAATAACTTAAGGCATAGATTTAGTAAATTCGTAGGCAATAATGCTATAACTGGCAAGGAACACCTATGGGCATTCACTGATAAGATGAATGACTATAAGGTGGAGCATGAGGATGTGGTTATGAAGTTATTCCTATAATCTCTGACAGAGGATGCTAGGAATTGGTATAGAGGATTGCCAACTGCAAGTATTAGTTCCTGGGAAGAATTTGAGATATTTTTTAAGGAGTAATATGGTGACAAAACAAATCCAAGCTTCATGTTAAATGAGTTCAATAAAATTAAGAAGTCATTGAATGAGGATGTGTCTGATTTCAATATCAGATTTCAAAAAGCTATGTATAAGTTGTTTCAAGTGTTAAGGTTGGATGATAATGTTTGTTAGACCACATACATGAATGCATTTGATGCAAAAATGACATATATCCTTAGAGATAAGGATCCTCAAACTCTGAGAGATGCATTTAGGATAGCTATAAATGTTGAAGGAAATAGAAGAGCTTTAGGTAAGCTCAGAAGGAGAGAGGATCCTAGATTTTTTAAAAATGCCAAAGATAAAATTGAAAAGTCTTTAGGCACAAAACCTAATGAAGAAGAAAGATGGGACAAGGTGCTTAATACCTTGAAGGATTTGAAATTGACTGTGGAAAAAAATGACAAGAGTTTTGTACTAGAAAAGCCACAATTTAATAAATTTAATAGACCACCAAGATTGCAAGATTATCCTTATAATACAAATTGGAAGGATGGAAAGCCTTTCCAGTAGCAAAAGGGTAAACAGGAACAATAAACTCCTAACCCATTGCAGAAATATATAGTGAACATAGTGGAAGATACTCCTTGGTGTGTTGCTTGTCAATCACCCCATTCACCTGAATATTGTGCTGAAGCCCAATTTATTTCTACTAAGGATGAGATGCATGAAGAAGAGGAAGAAACCTTTGAAGGTGATAATGTTGATTGTCTTGTGATTTTTTCTTATCTTGGAGAAGTAGAATATTCTTCTGACATCGAGACTCGGGACTTTGATATAGATAATCAAAGGCAAATAAATGAAACATATCATCAACAAGTTTTTTTTGATGAAGAATTATTTGTTGATGACCAAATGGGTAATGCTGAACAAGGTGAGAGTTTTGTGTCCTTGAGGGGACCCTCAAATGAAGAGTTTACCAAAATAACAATTGCTATATTAGCTCAGTTAAAAAAAAAATATCAATTGAGAAACAGGATTGTGGGTAAAGACTAGGGCAAGCCCTTGGGTTTATTTGTCAAAGAGTTAAAAAATAAAGGCAAAGAGGTCAAGGAGGATAAATCAGGGAAAGATGCAATCAAAATTAAGGAGGTCAAGAGAAAGGAGTGGGCTAAGAAAGTAGAGGTTGCGAAGCCTATTGAAAAAAATTCTCCACTTAAGATGAAAGAAAAGATGGTTGAAAAATATGCTTCACCCACTGAAGGAGACTTACAAAAAACACAACATTGAAGGCAAAAAACCAAAGAAATATGAAGAACAATCAGGTATGTCACTTAAATTACCAAATTACACACCTGTGGATATGCTTCCATTGCTTTCTCGGATTATAGTTAAGGTTCCTTTGCAAGAGATGTTAGGAATTGAAGAGCATAGGGAGAAAGCCATGGCTTGGGTCAAGGGTATTTCTCATTCTGTTGAAATTGAAAATAAGAATGTATCTCATAAGGTAAAGGAATGGATGATTAAAAATGAAACAAATGATAAAGAGTTAGAGGGAATGGTTTCTCAGATTCTCCAAATTTATCTTGAAGATACAGTAGGTGAGAGCCTTGACAATGTAGACCCTTTCTTTCTAAGTGTTATTATAAATGGAGGAGTCTTGAAGAATTGTATGATTGACTCTGGGGCCTCAAATAATGTCATGCCAGTAAGGATAATGCAGTCCATGGGTTTGATGGTAGATACTCCTCATAGAAGATGTTGTGCTATGGATTCAAGAGAAGTGCCTATGATAGGATCTATAAAGGCACTACCTTATAAACTTTCCGCTTTCCTTGAGAAAGAATTAATTATGAGTGCCCTAGTTGTAGATATTCCACCTTATTATGGGATGATATTGTCAAGAAAATGGAGTGCCTCTATGGGTGGAAGTTTGCAATGTGACCTGTCTTATGCTACCTTTTGCATTGATAGTAAAAATGTAAAGGTTAAAAGAGAATCCAGGGTACCATATATGATGACACATATTGTACAATATGATGAAGACATGGCTTGTTTTGTAGACACATGGATAAATGCATTCAAGGTTGAAGATTCTCCATAAAAGAAAATGGAACAATCTACACTATTGGATGAAGAAGTAGAAAATTCATTAGGAGATGATAATTTGTGAACCATGTATTTTGATGGAGCCAGTTCTAAGGAGGGCTCAGGAGCAGATGTGTTATTTATATCACCCCATGGAGAAACTTTTAAATTTTCTTTTACTCTGGCCTTTGCATGAACAAATAATGTAGCAAAATATGGAGCATTGTTGATTGCTTTGAGACTATCTGAAAAACATGGGATAAAGAATCTCAAGGTTGTTGGAGATTCTGAGTTAGTTATATCCCAAATCAGATCTAAATATGCATCAAAAAATAAAAGGCTGAAGTAGTATAGAAATGCTATATGGGACCAAATTGAAAATCTTGATGCATTTGGTATTGAATGGAAAGAAAGGAGTCATAATGGAATGGATGATCTCCTAGCAAATATAGCTCTAAGGCCAGAGGAAATCACTTTTTCTGGAATCTCAAAGATTGAGATTCAGACGAGGCCTTCAGTCCTTGACAACATTGAAAACTAGCATTTTTTTAATGATGATGATATTTTAAGGTTTCTGCATTGTGTAGATGAATATGAAAATCAGGAGATTAATTTCAGTGCCTTTGTACAGATAGAGGATGACAAGGAAACAATCTTTGGGAAGAAAGTGATTCAACTGAAGACAAACAAAATTCCCAGACGTTTGGTTGTATTAGAGAGGGTGTTTGATAGTCAAGATAAGGCTAAGGTTGTTACTACTACCCTGCACCCTAAAGATTTAGAAGAAGTTAACCTTGGGACAGGAGGAGCCCCAAGGAAGGTATATATTGGAAAGAAAATGTCACCCAGGGTTAGGAAAATGCTAATTGATTTATTGAGAAAATATAAGCATGTTTTTGCTTGGTTGTATGATGACTTGAAGGCTTACAAGGAAGATTTATTTGAACATGAGATTCCTTTGAAAGAAAATGCCAAGCCTTTTAGACAAAAATAGAGGCCTATTAATCCAACATTAGCACCTAAAATGCAAGAGGAGCTAGTCAAGCTAAGAGATGCTGGGATTATAAGACCTATCAGACATTCATCATGGGTGTCTAACTTGGTACCTATGAGAAAAAAAGAATGGAGACATCAGACTGTGTATCGATTTTAGAAATCTAAATATATCTTCATTAAAATATAATTATCCATTGCCAAATATGGAAGCAATGTTACAAAGGGTAACCGGGTGTGAAATTTTGTCTATGATGGATGGATTTTTGGGTTACAACCAAGTAATGGTTAAAGAGTCAGAACAATACAAAACAACATTTACTATAGCTTGGGGAACCTATGTTTATATAAGAATACCTTTTGGTTTAACAAATTTAGGAGAGACATTTCAAAGAGCTATGGATGTTGCATTTTTTGATATTATAAATGTGTTCTTAGTAGTTTATTAGGATGATCTAACAACTTATTCCAAGAAGGAATCTGATCACTGTGGTCACCTTGAATTTTTTTTGACAGAGCTGTTGAATATGGGATATCCTTAAACCCCAAAAAGTGTGCTTTTGGGGTAACTAAAGGTAAGTTGTTGGGTCACATCATTTCAAAAGATGGTGTGAGAATTGACCCAGATAGGGTAGTAGCAATCGAAAAAGTCCTTCAACCCAAAATAGTGAAAGGTATCCAATCTTTCTTTGGGCACATTAATTTTTTAAAAAGATTTGTCACTAACTTTGCTGAAATTAGTAGACCTATATCCAAGATGTTAAAGAAAGGTGCAAACATAGAATGGAATGAGGAGCTAGTCAAGGCATTCCAGGAGATCAAACAGGCTATTAAGAATGCACCTATTCTTAAAACACCTGATTACAACAAACCTATGCAGATATTTTCATTTGCATCTTTTCATACTGTTGCTGCTATATTGTTGCAAAAGAATTCAGAAGGTTTTGAACAACCTATATCATTTTTTAGTAAATCTTTGCAAGATGCAGAGATGAAATATGATTTAAATGAAAAACAAGCTTATGCACTAGTGAAGGCTGTTAAAGCTTTTAGGAGTTACCTAATGGGAGCAACAATGGTTGCATATGTGCCTAGAGCTACAATTAAAGATATTTTCACACAACAAGAATTATTTGGAAAAAGATGTCAATGGATAAATAGGATCCAAGAATACAACATTGATATCCAAATCACTAAGTTAGTGAGAGGACAAGGATTGGCAAAGTTTATGGCCCAGAGTAATTTGGATGCCAATCAAATAAATATTGTGGAAGAAGAGAATAGATCTTGTATCTGTGATATGGATGGCTGCAAATGGTATGATGATATCATATATTATTTGCAGAGGATGAAATTTATGGAAGACATAACTGATAATAAAAGGACATTAAAATTACATGCTATCAAATATGCCATTGTTAATGGGAAACTTTGGTGGAGGAACAGTGATGGTGTCATGTTAAAGCGTGTTGACCAGAATCAAGTGGCAAAGCCATCGGTACAATAGTGGATGTTATTAAATGTAATAAACCATCAGAGGAAAAGGGAGAGGAATTCGGCAGGCAACCGGTAGCTAGCACATCTTTGTTGTCAATTGACACCTCCCAGGTAGAGCAAAAGAGCATAACCAAGATGGGTTCTACTGAGCTCATGATGATAGATGCTCAAAAGATTATGAAGGAAGGATCAGTGGACAAAGGAATAATTTATTTGTCAATTCAAATTTTGCATAGAATTGTCCCTAAGTGTCAGTTTGACAAAGGAGCAAGCCCATTTGACAAGCTCAAAATAATTACTAAGCACATTTCTAAGAATTTTCAATCACTGCAACAAATATCTAATCGACAGGCATTGGAAAGAATCACTCAAGCTAAGAGAGCCACTTTTGATCAGTTGATTGAATCAGAGAAGAAACAAATTTCTGACAAACTGAAGTTAATTGATAATGCTTTAAGGCAATTTACTAATATATACCGAGTATGCTGCAACACCAGATTACTTACTGTAGATACGGATAAAGGCATTAAAGATTCTCAAGATAAAATTGTAGTTATAGTCAATTCTTTTGATGGTTCCAATTCTTTGACTAAATCTATTGATGGGTAGATTATGGTATTAGAAGCTCAAATTTCAACTCTTGAAAGGAAAAAAGACAAAATCACAAGGAGAGATAAAGGCTCAGAGGATTGGTGAGTCCTCGGTTAGACTCGTTGAGTGTACATAAGAAGGAATGCATTGATATGGTTGTCAAGTCTGCACTGATAGAGCTTAACGAGAAAGAGTCTCATGCTCATATTCTTAATGGACTTGTATCAGTATCTAAAACATTCAAATCCAGTTGGGACACTTATCTAGAGCTTTTGGAGAAAGCCTATCCAGAAATTTTCAAGTATATTCAACTTCGGTAAGATGTTTTGGGGTACATTCTTTGTACAGTTTCATTTTTCATCCCAATTTTTGGTGTTTTTTGGCATTGATGTCAAAGGGGGAGGTATAGGTGAAAAATATATCTTTGAAATCAAGAGATAAGGATTATTTGTACAGATCATGATCACAGATGAATATTTAGCTCAGGGGGAGCAGTCTTAGGGTGAATATGGTAGATGGAAACCATTATCATTTTTCACATGAGTGTTGCCATCAATGCCAAAGGGGGATATTATTGGAAATTGACACTCATTTGATTGGTTTCATTTGTTTTCATGGCTAGCAACATGCTCTGACTTCATTCTTTGGTTTGGTACTTCACTGACAGACACTTCATCGATACTAACATATATCTTCACCAATAGGAAAGATTCTATGAATACCGATATTGGAGGCCGACATGAATTACATACAGGGTACCAGTATAGGAGGCCAACATCATTTGGAGATTCAAAAATTTGCAATTTATTTTGTTATTTATGTATATATGTAATGAGCCAACATGTATAATCATTTTGTAATATCTATGTAAGCCAACATAAGTCATGAAGGACTATAAGGGTATATAAGTCAGTTGTTAGATCATTTTTGATATGTGAGTGTGTGTATGATGTTTGTAATGTAAAGATCATGTATATGAGGTCTGTAGATGATTTTGGATGTGCTCACAGGTTATTCTGGTAAGGGTTTAAGGGTTTCAGAACTAGAATAGTTAGAGCTTGAACAAAAACTCACTCAGGCATAGGAGATGCACTAAATGAGTTCCGTTTTATGTTTTCTTATTCAAAGTGACTATAGTCAGTGAGACTCCTTTGTGTTGAGCAGTGTGCTCTAGTCTGTAATCCTTCCTACAGGTGTATGCCCCCATATTATGTAATATCTTTTCATATGGCCAGTGGATTGATATTGTGGGTCACAAATCCCACTGTGTTTTTTCCTCTTTGAGGTTTTCCACGTATAAATTCTCCATGTTATGGTATTCATTTGTGTCATTGGTTCATTGATTGCTTTACTTCTTTCAATTATATATCTACTGGTTTACCAGTTGGTGAATGCATGTTATAATAAGGTTAAAATTGAACATTCCAATAGTACATTGATTCACCCCTCCTCTCAGTGTTCTTGGATTCCAACATATTTGTCTATATTTTTTTGAAAATCAATTTTCTCTAAAATAAATTAAATCCTTATTTTATTTATTTCTCCTAATGCACATGTTTAAATAATTTTTATTAATTAAATGGCTAATTAAGTCTTTAGTTTCATATCTTTAACTCCCACCCACTTTCAGTTAGACACAATGCACCACTGAGAGGTGGGTCAATTAGTGGTTCTTAATCTTTTCCCATTAACTATCCTATGTGAGCATACCGCTTAACACATCTAGCTGAATGTAGACTTATTGATTAGAGAGGAGACTACACAAATGCGTTCACACAAAATGACATCACATAACACAAGGATGTACGAGGAAAACCCAAGATGGGAAAAACATTGGTGAACAATGCTGCTGGAGTCTACTGCTCCAATCGAGCCTCACAATGAAACTTTGTTACAATGTTTAGGGCACCAACCCAAGGAGTTACAACCCTTGATTTAGGGAACCAACCCAAGGAGGACCAACCCCTAACTTGTTTATGGGCTACAACCCCTGAATAGAGCTACAACTCAGTGATCACAAAGAAAACATGAATTGAAAAAGTAGTTATCTTGTTACAAGTGAATCTTGCAACCATTTCATATACCTTACTCTATCGGTAAGATACCTTCTCTGCTACACCGAATCAGTCTTCTACTGCTCTCACCCACTATTGTACAATCGACAAACCCTACTGGTACACCTCTCCTATTCTTCCTCTCTGCTAGATCTCTTCCTCACTACTCTGCACTTTCTGATGCTATACTCTACTGGTTCTGTATCTTCCTTCTCTGTAGCTTCCTTCTCTACTGCTCTGTCGGTATAGACACTACCGGTTCTACTCTTCTACTGGTTGATCACTTCAACTAGGTTCACCCTCACACTCCATCTCTTCTCAAATATGCTTTGTGCACTTGACTAATTTTCTCTCACATGTAGATGTAATACACTTCACAATGACACAATACACTTCTATTTAGCAACAACAAACAATCTCTTTGGCCTTCTGTAAGGCCCCTCCCCAATCAATCTTTGATTAACATAAGTGACCATGGTTGATCCTATTAATAAATGCTATAATTCAATAGGATGAGCTATGTTAGATAGATATATTGGTGAGAAAAAAATAATTAAACCAAGTTATAGAATCATTTCACCTTGTGGTGTACATTTTGATGTGTTATGAATTTGAAAACCTATATGATTCCATGATTTGGATCACATTGACATATGTTGATGCTTTGTTTTATGCTTGCTGATTATGATACTTTATATGTTGCTAGAATAGAATTACTTTGAAATGTTGAATGTCATTATTGGAATTGTAGGACTTCATTTTGATGATAGAAAAATGATGCTTATTTTAGGAATGGTTCAATTTTGAGAATTATGATAATTGCTATGTGGAATCGAATTTGAATGGATGAGATATTGAATTATTATTGTCAAATGTATGAGTGTTTGATGTGCAATGAAATCTATGTATCTGATTATGTATAATTGTGATTACTTGGAATTACTAATGTGTTAATTGAGATGCGCAAGAAAATTATCTATGTGACCATGGAATAAATATGGAGAACCAAACCTAGACCAATGTACATTTGTTAAGCCAGGGGTTGTCTATTTGGAGAGACAACAACCCGTTTGTAATGTATTTTATTTGTGAAGTAAATTATGCATGTGTGTTAATTTGATTTTATTTAATTGTGTAAACCTACAAGAGACAAATTCCATGTGTGATTTTTATATTGTATTTTATTGTGTCACTTGACACATGTGGTGATTAGTGTCATTGATTTTGACTTGTCTCTTGGAGGGAGTTTTGCTTCTACCAAAGCCATTCAAACAAATGAGTGTGGTCCCAAATTTGCCTTGGGTAGGGAGTCTTGGGAGTGGTCAACTCAGGTTTGACCCGTAGGTTAACTTCAGTTGGGTTTCTAAGGGGTTAAATGGACTCCTAGGGTCAGTTTTAGGGCTTTTCCAAAGGTCCAAAGGGTATACCTATGGGTTAGGGGTATTTTGAAACATGTGACTTCTCCCATGTGACTGTTTAGTCACCTCAAAAAGTGGTTTTTCCAAGGTGAGCGAAAATTCAACTTATAAGGTCCCTCCTAGGATAGACAACCTTCCCTTTTGATGTCAAACTCTCTTCCCCATCTTCTTTCACCTTTTCCCTTTCCAGTTTTAGTATTGTGTAAGAGGTTGGGAAGAGCAACCAATGGGAACTCCCACCTCACCCAAGGGGTTGGGAAGTGCGTGAGAGGCCTTCTTAGGCAAGGATTAGGGACTTAGTGAGTAATCACACACTCTCCATTGTTGGAGATTATGCATTTTTTTGAAATTTAGTTGTAGGATAGAATTTTGGTGAAGGGTTGGTGGAAAGTTTGTGTGGATTTGGGTAGCTCATCCCCAACTAAGTCTAACATACCTATTAGTAGATTAAGGTTGGTTTTACTTCCTTTTGTTTATGTTGTTATGTTGTTTTGAAAGAAAGAAATGCTTGCATGAAAAAAAAAGTGTATATGTAATTTGTTGTAGAAGAAAAATGTGAGTTTTCATTTCTATGTTCTTTGTTTATGTGTTCTTGTTTTTGGGAGTGTCCAAGACCTCCTACTCTTGGGAGGGTAGGAAGGTCTTGGGGTGGAAGAAGCATGACAGCCTTGGGTGAGAGGCTCTCCTTATGGAGAGTGATTCTCAAGGGTGTCCTTTGTGACCCTTGCTGCATAGCCTTGTGTATGCATTTGGGGGTCATAAGGGGAGGAAATATGGCTTTGAAGCCTTTGGGGGGCATAAGGTGTGGAAGGGAAATTTGTTGTATTTTGTTTTGCCATGAGGTGGCTTGAGTTGTATTATGCTTGCAATCTCCCCAATGGTACTTGGTCCACTTCCACCCATGGAAAGATCATCACAAGAAGTGGTGAAAGTGTAGCTTGGGATGGGAATATGCATGATTGAGTGTTTTGCCTTTGTTGTTGTGATGTTTGTTTGTTTGTAACCCGTCTAGTGCTTGGTTCTCCAAACTCGGGGGTGGCTTCTAGTAAGCCTAGGCTGGGAGGTGAGCTCTCCATGGTCAAGTTGTGATTTATTGCAGGTGGCTTGGGAAGGAAAAGAAGAAGAAATTAGTTGCTGGTTTTTATATGATTTGCAGAAAGTTTAGGGAAGGAGATATTGTATTTTTTTTGTTTAGCAATGTAAAAAGGAAAGTTATAAATGTTGTATTTATTTCAAAAATAGAGACATGTATTCATTTTTATTTTAAGTCCTCATTAATGAGAGACTAGTTGGGTATCACACCCTTTTGTAATATTGACTACTTTGCATTCTATATGCTTTTAAAAGAAATGTATTTTCCTATTAAGTTATTTTTGCAAAAAAAAATAGAAGGGGTGTTAGTTATGGATTAAGTTCCTATAGTTACTGAATTAAAATATTTGTTGTATCCTTATTAAATTAAAAAAAAAGGGGGTCTAACCTTTCTACTATGCATAATGAAAATAATGTAGATAATTAAATTAGCAATAACATGTGAATTAATGAGCTGAGAATGACCTCTTAGTCATATTGGTTTAGTTCCAAAATGCATACATGGTTACATTCCCTTAATATGAATATTATATTGTATTTAACTTAACACAAAAAAATGGGGTTTTTAAATGATATGTTAGTTTTATTAATGCTGTTGTAGTATAATTATTTCTGTCATTTCCTCTTTTAATTACTACAATAAGTAAATTTAAAGTTAATAGTTTGCTTCTTAAGTTAGCATCTAGACTTAGTAAATGAGAGAAACACATTAGAGCTTGCTGTTAGTGCTTATAAAAAAAAAAAGATCAGATTGGTGGAAAGTACATAAAACTGAATGTTGTTGCTTTTCACCAAAAGGAAACTATATGTGACAAAACAAAATGAGTTTTATTTCTATTTTTGATTATTTGAGATTAGCATGCTCTATGCTATGGATATGTATCTGTAACCACATAAAAATGCATGTATATATATATTTTATTTAAGTAAAGGCAAAGGTTTTAATATGAAATACTAAGCTGCTGTATTTTTCCCAAGAAAATCTTTTCATTAAGTTGGTGCAAGCATTTGAAATCTTGTTTAATCAGGTTAAATAAATTAGCCCTTATATTTGAGTTTAAGTCAGATTGATTAAACAAATGTATTAAACAAATTTAAATAAATAGCCTTTAAATTAGTGACTGTTATATCCCTTGATCAGACTGCCACATTTATGCATAATATAATTACTTCATGACAAAAATATAAAAGAGGATATATTCATGTATGCTTGTTTTATATATATATTTAAACACTTGCATTTAACTAGTTTCTTTTCTTGCCAACAACAAAACAATAAAAAAAAAAAATTAAATTTAAAAAAAAAAATATATATATATATATAAAAGTAATAAGGGTTCGGCCCAGTGGTGGGGTGCGGGGGCTACGGCCGCCCACAGCCGCAGGCTTAACCCTGCGACTGTGAGGAGGCCGCCCACAGTCACGGAGCCTTGGCTCCGTGGTCTGCGGGTAGCCATCCCCACAGCGGCAGGGGTATCCCTGTGTCTGCGGTGTGGCCGTCTCCTGCAACCTCTGTGCGCAATGTGAGCACCGCCTGAAACCTGAGCACCGCCCGAATCCTAAGCGCCGCCCTCTCTTTCGGCATCGCCGTTCCTTTCGGTGCCGCCCTCCCTTTCAGTGTCGCCGTCCCCTTCGGTGCCGCCCTCCCTTTCGGCGCCGCCGCATCCTTGAGCCGCTGCCTCCACTTCCTCCGCTCTCTCCTTCGAACATTAAACTCACCACGGGTATCATCCCAACCTGCACACAAACAAAGATAGCCACCATAAAAAAATTACTCCATGGTGGAACCCTAATCTGATCCAGGGATAGGGGCAAGTTAGGGTAAGTTTTGAGGGGGATAGAAATAAGGGGGAGATATAAGAGAAAGAAAACCCTAGTTATGGTTAAAAAGGGGTTTTATTGTAAATATAAAAAAAAGAGGAGAGAAAAAGGAGGGGGAAATGGGTGTACTCTTTTAAAAGTTTGAAATGGGTTAATGCCATTTTCTTAGGCTTTTCCCCATATATTCATTTGGGTTGGTCTTTAATGATTTATAATTATATTATCCCCTAATATAGGAAAATATAATGAAAAGTTAATTAAAGGGAATAGTTTACATAGAAGATTGATTGAATTAAAAATAAAAATAAAAATAATATTTTGGATGACTATATTTATTAGTTTTGGAGATTAATTATCTTTAGAGAAATAATGTACTTCCCTTGAGTAAATTTATTAAAAGAGTTATTTAATGGAAATTTTATAAGGTTGATCGATTAGATATAAAACCTAGAAGAAATTTAAATATCGTGTATTAAATATCTAATACCTAATGTTCGGAGGAATATTATACTGCAGCTTGAATTAAGTTAATCAAATACTTTTGTTGGAAATTTTCAAGGTATAGGAGGGGTATTTAATGAACATTATTGATTCAAGTGATTGGGTATTGTTGTGGTATAATTTATCTGTAAAATAAGTCAATGGGTGGGATACTCTAAATGAATTTCTCCCTAATGTGCCTTCTCATTTAAAAAAATTAACTATTATAATGACGTTTGGCACTTTAAATTTATTTACTCTATTAATTAATATTAATTCATGGAAATCGTGTTAATATTGAATTAAAAGATATAAGGATTAAATAAGTTACAATAAAGAGGTTATAAGTTTTATGTATTGGGGAATACTTAACATACCTTTACTTAGAGGACTAACTATTGAATCAAATAATTATACTAATGTCTATGTAGTGGAGGTTGATCTGATTAAGTAATATAGTTCGCATCTGTAAATAAAAGGACATTTGTGAGAATTTATTATTGACCTTATGATATTAAATTGTTCTGCTTGTCAACAAGAGTTATCGTGATTGTTACGCCTAGGGGTTATATCGAATCCCAAGGCTCCTAGTTAAGTTTTAATTCATCGCTCGCTTAGAAAATCCAAGTTAATATCATTTAAGATTATGTATGGAGCAACTTGTTTAGTTGTCACAATTGTATAAACATAGGTTGCATGTAAATTAAGTGTTTCAAATTTTATTTTTTTGTTGTTTGTGTTCTTGCCCAAAAGTTTGGGCATGACACCTTCATACTTATAGCCAGGTTTTCCTACCAAAGACCAATTCAAAATCCAGGCGGTTAGGGCTTCCTCACCATCCTCGAGGAAAACCAAATCCAATTAGATCTTGCTCGATCTGATCTTCCTGACATACATCTGCACAAGTCCGCCATCAACATGCCTTCCACAACATGCCTTCCTTCTTCAACAACCTGCATCAATCTATCGGCATACTTCTTGGTTAATCACCATTAATGGCATGATGGGTTGTATCAACTACTCCAATCTGCTCGATTAGTCTATCCTTGATCTTCTCTTGTCTGTTTAATCTCGAGCCACACACCTCTGCAACTTCACTTCGAGCTTCACAATCTCCTTTAAAGTCGACCAACTCTATACCTACCTCATAAATGTACATTCCATCTTCATCTGGTGCACATTCGCCACCTTGATTCCATGTGGCATTCAAGTCGACCATCTCTGCCACCTTGACTCTTCATGTCGGTCCACATAGGATCACCGACCAAACATTTTACCGGTTCCTCCTTTCTGTCAGTCTACTAACCTTGCCGATATATCACATTCTACCGGTTCACTCATCATGTCTGGACGTGCTGAACTGCTAGTGGAACACCTAAATCCGGTCTTCAGACATGACACACCTAAGAATGCACATTCCCATCTAGTGGGAAGTCTTTTGCATCTTTACCTTGTCCATATTACAGGTGGACTTACATACTGGTTACCACTCATGATGACACCATTCATCAGCCTTCACTAGACTTCTTCTTTGGTCAGGCCATTCTTCCTCTATCTGCATTTTCTCAATTATGCCTTCTCCTTGATCAATTCTATTCATTCCTCTATTGATTTGTCAAGGTGACAAATACTTCATACTTCCTCTGTACTAGAATCTCAACATGCCTTCTCTGTCGGTCCAGTGCATAACCTTGATCTCATGCACTTACGACATTCCCTCAATTCACTGGTAGATCCGGTGTGATCCTTCAAGTACTTATATTTACCTCTTCACTCTTATCTCACCAAACTATAATGCACATAATGCATAATAGGAGATAAGCTCCACTTACTTGGTGGAGTAACACCTTGTCTTCTACATCCCGCAATATTGTTCATGTGACTTTCCTGTTTATGCAACATCTCTTAAAACATGGACATGCGATCTGGTGTGGGCACATTCACTGTCAGTCATTGCTTCTCATGATGACTACATTCTTCATTTGGTGGGAGTCCTATTATCTATCAACCTTACATCATACCTATTCATTTTTCTCCTCTAGTGTTGATGTGATTTAGGTAACATTTTTCCTCTTCATTACAAGAAACCACTCAAACACCTTGCTATCTCATCACACAAGTTGGGCACTAACTCGTGTACTGATGATGCCTGAGGTCATCTTCCTTACCGGTCCATCTTCTATTCCAGTTGAAATTAAACTCTAATGCCACTAGGCTCTTGTTCACTAGTTGACATCCATGTCAACGATACCAGTAACATCCTATACCGATTGACATCAATGACAACACAATACCAATAATCTCCCACTTTGGCATTGATGTCAACCTATGTGGTATACTAGATACTACAATAAATTTTACCCGCTTTGAAAACAATGGGAAAGGGCACTGTCAGGATAACATTCCTCATATCTATCGAGCACTGACATAAATATTTCTTCCCCTGAACATTATTCATCTCCTCCTTTGAAGATTATTCACAACATCATCTCAACCACCAACATTTGAGATGGAAAGCTCAGGTACCTAACAACCCTTAACAACTTACACCAGTCTCTTTCCTTCTTTGAGCATCTGCTTGATCTTCTTCTATTTACAGTATATTTAATATCAATATGAGGATATAGCTCTGAACTCCCCCTAAACCTCAAATCTCTGGTCTTCATTTCTCATCTGCAAGATCCCAAACTGGGACTCACAACAATATCTGTGACATCCATCATCATGACCACAATGCCAACTAGTAGGTCACATATCCAACCTATTGACCCATTAAGATGTATGCACATAAGATCAGCAACCAGACCACCATAAGTCATTCAGGGCCTTTTCAATATCACCTAAGACATAACCTTATCCATCGAGGCTATCGGAGTTACTATGATGATCCCTCAACTCATTGACTTACATAACCTCCAACACTCATCAACATCCATGCCGGTAACATGCTGCACATACCAGTCTCTTGTCTCCACCGAGACACTTACCTTTTTATCTTTATTTCCCAATTCTAATTTCCTCTACTACCATTCATTTCTTCTGTAGTAGTAAACCACCTTCCATGAGTAGTCAGGGTAACTATAAATACTGCCATTATATTTTCTTCCTCTTACCAGTAGTAACTTGTTAATCTCCTTATCTATATTCAACTAAGGGGTGAATGATCTAGTCAATATGTAACTCTCCCTGAGTCCTCCAACTCCTTTAATCCATAGGAGATATCACTTGTGCATTGAATGCACAATTCTAATCCATGCTCTTATCTTCCGCCTTCTTCCTCTATGTCTGCTTGAATTCTTTCCTTCCTGCATCTGAAGTCTTATTCTCCTCCTCATTGGTCCTCTATCTACAGATAGTGCTCTAGTGACATACAACATCCATGTTAATCTCATGATTTGGGAACCTTCTAACATACCAGTTTGCTCTTCCTTTTCTGACCGTGTCATTTTGGCTGGTTACTGATTTCCTTGAATTCCTTGCATGTGCAGGAACATTTCTCCTCTTGTTCCAATCTGATCTATACTGCTCATGTCCCCTATAATTGCTCTCATACTGAGCATGCTTGATCCTCCAGCTACCATAGGACTATGAGCTCTTCCTCCTGCAATCATAACTTTTATGGCCTAATCCATTTCAGTTGTAACATACAATGTTTACATTTTTAGGAGCAGTGCATGGATTCTTGATAGCATAGCCAGGAGTGGGCATATGCATGTTTCTACATTTTGACATCTTATGCCCATATGCATTTCTTCTCTTGCAATCTAACATGCTATTCCTAGGAGAATCACCCTGTCTATTCCTAGGCCTCATTTTACATTCATCTGCCCTATGACCAAATCCTTTACATACAAAGCAATAACCAGAGAAATGTGGCTTATTATTTAAAAATTTGTTCTGCCAAACATGAGATGATTTTACCGGTTTGGCCTCTCTGTTTTTGCTTCTCCGAGAATGGATCCAGGGTTGCCCATTCTCTGTAGATCTTCCATCTGATTTCTTCTCCTACCATGCTTGTCTTGACTTGGTGGCAGCAACATTTCTTTGTCTTCTACCGGTAGGGGGTCTTCACCTATACATGCTACTGGTAACATTGTCTTCCCTCATCCCTCCATTTCTTTTCAGATCTGCATTGTATCTCCATGCAACACCAACTTTCCTCTTCATGTTTTCACCGGTTGAAGTTAGGTCAACCTTCTTTCTTGGGGTATCTTTGATTGTGAAGGTTTGTATTTTGCCATTTTCATCTGGGGAGACAAATTGAATAGCTTTGTAGGAGATCTCCTTGCTTGTAGAGCATTCACTGAAAACACATCCTAATCCTCCAGTATCCTTGGAATGTTTTTGTTTACTTAACATTTTTTCCAAGGCCTCAGTATTGACATCAAACTGGATCCTTATCTTGAGCTCATTTTGACATTTCTTAGGGTCTTTCCTGATGCTCTCCATTTCCTCTTTTAGCTTTAGACACTCTTTGTCCTTTGTTTCCACTTCTAGCTGGAGATCCTCACATCTTCTCTCCTTATCATCAAAGACTGATTTCAACTCACCAGTCAATCCTTTTGCCTCTTCAAGTTGAGATGTCAATATGTAGATATTTTTATTTGATTCTTCAAGGCATATTCTCAACCGGCTACATTCATCTTCAACTGAATCTTTGTAATTCTTAATCCTTTCTAACACTTTGCAACTCATCTAGTGCACTAACTAGTTCACTTTCAAGATCTACTTCGGCTTCATCTTCATCATCACTCCCAAACACATCTTGTTGATGGGATCTGTCTACCTTGTCACACTCTGAAGTGTGTGCATTAGTTTCTGTCTCTTGTGCCATGAAGAGATGATTTTCCTCTTCATCAAAACTGCAACAGCTGATCGATTTGTTGTCAACACTTCCACATGTGTCTACATTTTTGTCCTTCATGCTTCCACAATCTGATTCATCAATGCATGGCTCATTTCCATAAAGCTTCTTCTGTCTAACCCATAGACTCTTTGCTGTTTTGCACTTATCCACCTGTGAGAGAACATCACCGGTGAGTCCACTGGATATAGCCTTCATGGCTTCTTCATTGCATATACATCTTCTTTCTTCTTCAGTGCTAGTGGGAGGACATACATTTCTAGGGAGACCATAAACAACTGCCATCCAGACATCATAACCTAGGGAGGACAGGTAGACCTCCATTCTACAACTCCAAATAGCATAGTTTGATCCATCAAACATTGGAGGAGGGATTGACATTAAACAAACCATTGTATCCTTAAGATGAAATCTACCCAAGATGGAGAAAGCTCATCTAGCTAGGAACCTAGGCTCTGATACCAATTGTTAGACATAATGCACCATTGAGAGGGGGGTGCATTAGTGGTTCTCAATCTTTTCCCTCTAACTATTCTATGTGAGCATACTGCTTAACACATCTAGCTGAATGTAGACTTACTAGTTAGAGAGGAGAATACACAAATGCATTCACACAAAAGGACATCATATAACACTAGGATGTACGAGGAAAACCCAAGATGGGAAAAACCTCGATGAGCAATGTTGTTGGAGTCTACTGCTCCAATCTAGCCTCATAATGAAACTTTGTTACAATGTTTACAACACCAACCCAAGGAGCTACAACCCTTGATTTAGGGAACCAACCCAAGGAGCACCAACCCCTAACTTGTTTATGGGATACAAACCAAAGGAGCTACAAACCCTACACCTAGCTACAACTCAGTGATCACAAAGAACACATGAATTGCAAAAGTAGTTATCTTGTTACAAGTGAATCTTGCAACCATTTCATATACCTTGCTCTATTGGTGAGATAGATTTTTTGCTACACCAACTCAGTCTTTGGCTACTCTCACCTACTGCTCTACAGTAGGCAAACCCTACCGGTACACCTCTCCTCTTCTTCCTCTCTATTGCATCTCCTCCTCACTACTCTACACTTTACCAGTGCTATACTCTACCGGTTCTATATCTTCCTTCTCTATAGATTCCTTCTCTATTGCTCTGCCGGTATGGACACTACCATTCTTCTCTTCTACCGGTTTAACATTTCAACTAGGTTCACCCTCACACTCAATCTCTTCTCAAATGTGCTTTGTGCATTTGACTGATTTGCTCTCACATGCATAAGTAATACACTTTGCAATGACACAATATACTTCTATTCAACAACAACAAACAATCTCTTTGGCCTTCATACTTATAACCAGGTTTTCTTATCAAAGCCCAATTCAAAATTCAGGCAGTTAGGGTTTCCTCACCATCCTCGAGGCAAAACAAATCCAATAAGATCTTGCTCAATCTGATCTTCCTGACATACATCTACACAAGTACACCATCAACATGCCTTCTAGAACACGCCTTCCTTCTTCAACAACCTGCATCAATCTGTCAGCATACTTCTTGGTCAATCGCCATTAATGGCATGATGGGTTGCATCAACTACTCCAATCTGCTCAATTAGTCTATCATTGATATTCTCTTGTCCATTTAATCTCGAGCCAGGCACCTCTGCAACTTCACCTCGAGCTTCACAATCTCCTTTAAAGTCGACCAACTCTATACCTACCCCATTGATGTACATTCCATCTTCATCTAGTGCAGGTTCACCACCTTGATTCCATGTGGCATTCAAGTCAACTAGCTCTACCACCTTGACTCTTCATGTTGATCCACATAGGATCACCGACCAAAAATTCTACCAGTTCCTCCTTTCTTCTGGTCTACTAACCTTGTCAGTATCTCACATTCTTCTGGTTCACTCATCATGTCTGCACTTGCTGAACTGTCGGTGGAACACCTAAATCCGGTCTTCAGAGATGACACACCTAATCATGCACATTCCCATCTAGTGGGAAGTCTTCTGCATCTGTACCTTGTCCATATTATAGGTGGACTTACATACTGGTTACCACTCATGATGACACCAGTATTAGCCTTCACTAGACTTCTTCTTTGGTCAGGCCATTCTTCCTCTATCTGCATCTGCTCAATTATGCCTTCTCCCTGATGAATTCTGTTCATTCCTCTACTGGTTTGCCAAGGTGACAAACACTTCACAATTCCTCTATACTAGAATCTCAACATGCCTTCTCTATCATTCCATTGTATAATCCTGATCTCATGCACTTAAGGCATTCCCTCAATTCACTGGTAGATCTGGTGTGATCCTTCAAGTACTTGTCTTTACCTCTTCACTCTTATCTCACCAAACTATAATGCACATAATGCATAATAGGAGATAAGCTCCACTTACTTGGCGGAGTAACACCTTGTCTTCTGCATCATGCAATGCTCTTCATGTGACTTTCTTGTTTATGCAACATCTTTCAAATAGGCACATGTGATCCGGTGTGGGCACATTCACTGTCAGTCATTTTTTCTCATGATGACTGTATTCTTCATTTGGTGGGAGTCCTATTGTCTGTCAACCTTACAACATACCTGTTCATTCTTCTCCTCCAGTGTTGATGTGATTTAGGTAACATTCTGCCTCTTCATCACAAACAACCACTCAAACACCTTGCTATCTCATCAAACAAGTCAGGCACTAATTCGTGTACGGATGACTCCTAAGGTCATCTTCATTACTGGTCCATCTTCTATTCTAGTTGACATTAAACTCTAATTCCACCAACCTCTTGTTCACTAGTTGACATCCATGTCAGCGATACTGGTAACATCCTATACTAGTTGACATCAATGGCAACACAATGCCAACACTTTTAATTCTAGTTGCAATCAATTTTCCTAGTAGATCAATCAAATCAGTTATCTCATTAATCAATTCATTTTCTTAATCATATAGCCAATTCTACATCATAATTATCTCAATCAACTCCTCTCAACAGATCTCAACCAGTCATCAATTTTACTAACCTCTTAGTCTCGAGTGTTGATCAAAATTTAAAAAATATATAAAAGCAAACTTGATTCTCATTCATCAACAAACTACAATCTTCAATCTTTTGTGCAATCATACTACCAAGTAAAGTGCTCTTATTTTGAGAGTCAACTTCATATAACACAAAATGGAGAAGAACAATGGAGGATTCTTACAAGGACACAACAATGGTTTGATTTTCATATTGATTTTGTTTATTTGCATTCATTTACTTGCCTTCATTGATTATGATTGAGAATCCTGTAATTGATTTTAGGTTTGTGGTTGCTCGTTTGGATGATTTATATTATTTTTTCAATTTTCAATGTATGCAATAGACTTATATTTTTGTTTGTCCTTCTTTTTGCCCTTTTTCTTTGAATCTTTCACAAAACATTAGGATCTCCTCAACCAACCTAGAATTTTTCTTTTATTTCTTAGAAAAAACCCATACAATCACTTCCTCTATCTTAAAATTAGTGATAGTTCTCTCAATGACCATAGTGTAACGTCGTAAATTGTATTAGATACAATTTTGTCCTTGTCTAGACCTCACCTTGGTACTTCGGCTTCCAATGCCTGATGCTTTTTTTTACTATGCTCACACCATTTTGAATCCTGATTTTTGATCACCTTCCTTGCCTTTCCTCAAAACTTGAGTCTTGATTGACAAGACCAGGGCATTGGGTGCCCTAGTCCCGACTCATGACTAATGCACCCAAAGCCATGATCCTCTCAATTGGGCCCTATTTTGATTCCCCACAATGCTCACTGTAGTGCCCGTCCCTGACTCATCCTTTGTGAGAGGATGTAATAAACAATTTTGGATTTGTGCTTTGATAGTCTCTTTGACATTAGTCTCTCCTAGACTTGTATTTTGATTTATGCATCGATAGACATATATAGACTCTTATGTGATTCTTTGATTTCTATCTCAGATGATATTGATGATGATAGATACTTTATATGGACATATTCTATTTGATGACTTGTGAGGATGATTGATACATCTTGGACTATATTGATGATGAACCTATATTTGATGATTTATATGTGTTCATTATTCATGATGGATCATATTGCTTATGGGATTTTGATGATATTATGAATACACGAACCCTACTCTATGTTTATGATGTCTGAGTTGATGCTTTGATGATTGTGATTGTCTTCTAGTGACTTTGTGATTAGAGACGATGTCATACCTCATTGTGAGCTCAATATGATATTGTGATTATCTATCACTTTCCTGATCATTTATGATGTATATGTGATGTATTGTGTCTAGTGGTGGATGCAGGTTTGTAGGTACCAGACATTGAATCCACCTGGTTCTATAGGTATGAGCGTGTCTCATCCCAATGGCATGTGATTCCCTCTCATACTTTATGTTTAAGTTGTTCACCTTGTTGGTTTTGTGTTGTGGGGCAAGTTAGTTGTTAGATACTTGTGTCGGTGTTTGCCCCCTCTTGTCAAGTTGCTTGAGGTGATGTGGTTGTGTGGTTATTATTTAATTATTTGGATAATTTATTATTGAGATTTTATATTTATTTTATTGGCTTGATTAATGTTGATTGAGCTTGATTTATTTAATTTATTGATTTATTGTTTATTGGCTATTTATTTATTTGGTTTATTTAGTGTTTAATTGATTATTTGTATTTTAATTATTGTTGTGATTTTATAATGATTTAATTAAGATTAATTTATTAATTTATTTGATCTATGGCTTAATTGATTATCTAATTATTTATTTATTGTTTAATGGTTATTTATTTATTGATTGACTTCCATTCTATATTTAATTATGAATTTCTATTTAGTTGGCTTTCTCTCATTTAATTAATTAATTATTTTATTATTGGGTTTAATTTATTATTTGGTTATTTGTGTTTATACTATTATTATCTAATTACTATTGATAATCAAATATATTTTATAGTTACCTTCCCCTTATTTTTATTGGTTGATTTTGAATGGGGTAAGTAAATAATATTGCTAAATAGTATTTACCTCGTTTTCATGCATGGTAGGTATAACATATAGTTAATTGGAATTTTTTGATTGTCCGTTGGATTTTTATAGTTTCAAGTTTAATTTTCTATTTAATGGAGTTTTTCGTGCGTTGCTAGGGTGGGCATCTATGCAATTTTTGGTCTGAAGCTTTGGAATTTTGGATTGGATTGCTGGGAGATTTAATTGAATTTTGGATTGGAGTCGCTGGATTTTGGATTGTTCTTCATCAGTTGGTTTTGCCTTGGATTGTGATTTCCAGGTTGGAGCTTTGCTTCTCTCTACAATTTAATTTGAAAAGTTTGGCTGCTATGTGACTGCTAGAAGATTGATTGTGGGATGGATTTTATGTTTAAATATTTCAAATTTGGTTTTGGGGAAAGAATTTTTGAATGATTGAATTTGTATTTGAAGTGCATTGTAAAATATGGAATTGGGGAGTTGCTCGGAATGCATATTCTGCATGTGTCTATGTATCCCTTTTTTTGTGATCTCAATTTAGCTTTAACAAGCTCCCAAGTTGATATTATAATCCTTTTGTGTATTTTCCTACATCTCCTCAAGTGTCTGCATGTATTTGAAAGAGTGTTGTTGGTAGTATTGCTTGGGAATTGCTTTCAAGAAGTCTTGAGGTTTCATTTCTTTCATTGTCTACCCTATAGGTGGCATGAGTGTTGTTTGGACATTAGAATTCCCTTTGAAAGGGTATTTTGTAGCCCTTTTAGCTTGATTGCATCTCCCTGAGTTCTGTTCAAGATTTGGTGAAGTTCTTTGCACATCTAAGTGCGGTTGTGACTGGAGATTGATGCAATTGTTCTTTGTATGTTCATATTGTTTTGTTCATGTGTTTTCTTAATGTTATTTCATCCCCCCACACCTTCTGGGAGTGTCTTATGGTCAGTCAAAAGTCCTTATGCAAATCTGGACAAGTTTCATTGCATGTTTTGTTCGTTTTCCTTGTTTTCAGCATTCTAAACCCAAAACGCTATTCTTTGGCCCTAAAACACTATAGTTTAGACCCAGAACGTTAATTTTTTTCCTAGGAGCACTAATTTGGCTCCCAGATGCGTTGAACTTCTCTAGGGGTGCAGGATTTGGCATTTTTGTTTGATATGAGTGGTTTTCTGGATTTTGTGCTTTTTCTAGAGGCATTTTGTTATTGTATTGAATATCTCAAAGTTTTCTATGATGCAATATTGACCTTTTCATGATGATTTTATGCTCCAGTAAGAGGTTTTGTGCCTTACCATTGAGGTTATTGTTCTTATGCTGATATGCTCCAGCGAGATGAAAGAATCCTTGTTATTGAGGAATAATTATGAAAGTTCCAGTGAGATGAGTTTGCCTCACTGTTGAGGATTGGATTTTCTTTTGGATTAGTCTTTGATCTCATGTTTATTCTTTGGTTCACTATTGCATTATTTTGGTGGAGGTTCTTGCATGGTCTTTGAGCGTATGTTTCATCTTATACTTCAGATTATATCAATGATGTTGTGACTATGTTTATGACATTTGTGAGCCTTCATGATGTTGTTGTGATGTTATTTGGATGTGTATTAAGGTTATGATCCATGGTTGGGAGAGTGTGCTATTTCATGTGTAGGATCGAGGTTGTGAGAAATAGGCTCTAAGAGGTTCCTAGAGAGGATGCTTAGGGTCTAGACCTATCATGGGACCACATTAAGAGTTTATGATTAATTGCAATTCATAATGATAATAATTGATTATTGGGTTTGGTTAATCAGGAATTCACATAATCAAGATAATGAATATGTTGTTATTGTGCCCCACTCATAGCCCTTGAGTGATGAATCAAGATGAGCTTGGGAAGACCATTGGAGTGGTAAACTAATCTCCCTTTATTGGCTCCAAGGTGGAGATGGTTCAACATGTCTACCAAGGTGTGGCATGGCCCCTTCTTTGTGAGGATAGCATGAGATGACACTCTTCCCTACATGTGTTCATTATCCTTATGCCTTTATGTTGGTTATGCCTCTGAGAGTTTATTGATTTATGGTTTAGCCATGTGGTGTGATTTGATCTTTGACTCTTGATGTTATCTTGTGGTTGTCATGTTGAGTCCCTTAGTTGTTAGGTGTTAGCCTAGGTCTTGAGTGTGATTTGGAACTGTTGGCATTGTGTTATCATTGATGTCAACCGATATAGCATTGCAACCGGTATGGGAGATTGTTGGTATTGTTGTCATTGATGTCAACTGGTTTTGTGGTCATGGGATATCAACCGACATGTTACAAGTTGAGGTCAACCGGTGAATAGGAATTGTAGACAGTTGGCATTATGGCAATTCCAACCGGTGAGTGATGTGTTGGCAGTGTAAGGTTGCCAACCGATAAGCATTCTGATCGATAAGAAAGAAAGGTTGAGAAAATGGAGAAAGTGTAGGAAACTGGTATGCAGTTGGATGTCATACAACATGACTCCCAATAGATGAAGCTGATATGACTAACAGAGTTTGGACTGCTGCAAGTTAGTAAGGTAGACAAAGGGGATGCCTACTTGGTTATGTGCCTGATTGAAGATATGCTTTCTCAATGTCAGTAAAGTCAGGTTTAGTGCATTGGTCTATCTACTCCCATCGGTAAGTGGTCATACTAATCTTATCTCACAACATGCCTGGAATGCATCATAACCCTCTCAGATAAGACAATTAGAAAAGTTGAAGGTAGGTGATTGAAGGATTATACCGGATCACCATAGTGGAACATGAGGATGCCTCAATTGCATGAAATCAAAGATATGCACCGGTTCAACAAGTGAAAGCATGATGAGCTACGAGGAAAAAAGAGGAAGAATAAGAAGTGATGAGTTTGCCACTTTGGCAAACCAGTTGAGATGAGGTCCGAGCTAATGAAGGAGAAGGAAAGGTTAGCATTGCTGACATGGAGTTACACAAAGATGTAGATGGTGATTGGTGTTACCATAGTTGATCATAATAGTTGGAGATTGATGGTAAGAATTCATCAAGGATGTTATCAATAAACAAGAGTAAAGCAGTGATCAAGCAACGTGATCAAACGATTGGAGAGGATTCAGATGTTGTGGTTTTGGATATAAGTTCTGAGGAATGGCATGAAGGTGAACTAGTCTGCATATACCGGTAAGGTAAGACAAACTGGTAGAGGGAACACAGGTTGTGTATTCAATCGGTAACTAAGCTTGAACCAACATGATTGGATTAGCTGGATGCCGACTGAGATGCCACATGGTCTCCAAGTGGCAAATGAATAGTGCATCATCAAATTTGTTGGTGAGGTAATTGGTGATTGGTTAAAAATTAATGTCGACTGCAAAATACAAGGATTAGTTACAGAGGTGTGTGGCTTGACGTAGATCAAAAGGTTGACTATTATGTTGTGATGATTGATGTGGGTTGTACAGATACAAATTTGATTTTGAGTAAGAAGCTGTGAGATCATTCATTGTGATTGACAAGTGCAGGATGACAAATAGGCCGTGTTTGCTAAATATAGAAAATATGTTTTAGAAGCAACAAGATTGGTGGAGTTGAGTGATCTGTTGCAGGTGGTCAATCTCTAGAATAAGATCTGATTGGATTTGGTATGCCTTGTGGTCGATGAAGAAACCCTAGGCATGTGAAGATTGAATTATGTTTTGGTAGGAAATATCACGTATAAATATGTAGACCAGAGATCATAGAAGATGATGCTGCATACCAGATGTGGGGGTAGAGAGAGTGTTGATCAGTCTGAGTGTTGAAGAGAGAAGACATTGAAGTGACTGAGTGCTCGAAGAGTTTAACCGGGAAGAAGGGTTCAATCAGAAAGGTGAAGGTGACTGATGGACTGTCACTGAGTTTAACAATGGTGCGAACCGACAATGTTTCTTAAGGTAAAAAGGTAGTAGAGAGTGAGGTAGGGTAGAGTGAGAAGAGGTCAGTTGAGTTAGAAGCAGAGCATAAGGGAATTAGGCTGAGAGGACTGATAACTGGTAACTAGATACATGGTCTGATAGCCCATCCAACTAGTAGAGTCTGAACAGGTAAGGAAGCTATAGTGAGAAAAGGAGAGTAGAGAGAGAGTGAGAAGAAGTCAAACATGGCAGAGGCTAAGTTGCAGCAGGTCTAGAGAGGGTGAGCAGAGTACTGGTGGTGACAAGTTGCAGAGAGTTTGAGCAATCAGAGAACTAACAGATAATAGAGGTAAGGAAAGGCAGAGTACCAGTGGAGAACATAACAATGTTGAACCGAAAGAGAAGAGAGAACTGACAAAGAACATAGCATAGGTGAACCAATGAAGAGATTATATAAAGAGGTTACAAAACTCATTTGTAACTGGGTTATTACTTTTGTATTGTTTTTATTCATTGTAATAACTAAGTTGGTGCTCGGTATAGGGATTGGTGCTCCTTGGGTTGGTGCCCTAAATTAGGGGTTGGTTCTCCTTGGGTTGGTGCCCTAAACTTTGTAATACAATGTTTATTGTGAGGCTAGATTGGAGTAGTAGACTCCAGTAGAATTTCTCATCGAGGTTTTTCCCATGTTGGGTTTTCCTCGTATATCCAGTATTATGTGATGTGTATTTGTGTGTGCTTGCATCTTGATGTCCTCCCCTATCTTATTGATATGTCTACCTTATGTTAGATGTGCTTACTGGTACACACATTTAGGATTAAAAGTGTTAAGTTTGGAAACCACTGATTCACCCCCCCTCTTAGTGGATTCTTGTGTTCTACAATTGGTATCAAAGCCCTAGGATCTTAGTTAGATAAGCTTTCTCCAGCTTGGGTAGATTCTGGTTTGTGAACACAATGGTCAGTTTTAAATCAATCTCTACTCTAGTGTTTAATGGGTCAAACTATTTTATTTGGAGTTGTAGAATGGAAGTCTACTTGTCCTCTTTAGGCTATGATGTATGGATGTCAGTTGTTAATGGTCTCTCTAGTCCGGTCAGTCCTCCCACCGGTCCTAATGCAGAAAGAAGATATGAATGCAATACTGAAGCAATGAAGGCTATACCTAGTGGGCTCTCAGGTGATGTTTCATCAAAGGTAGATAAGTGCAAATATGCTAAGGGTTTGTGGGATAGACTGAAGAAGTTCTATGGAAATGAGCCTACCACTGCAGAACTAGATTGTGGAAGAAAGAAGAACAATAGAATAAACACATATGTAGATGATGAAGATAGATTAGTCAGCTGTTGTAGAAATGATGAAGAAGAAACCCATCTCTTCATGGCACAAGAGACACAAAGTGAGATGCACACAACAAAAGGTTATAATACAAATAAACTCCACTGACAAGATGTGTTTGGTAGAGATGGTGAAGATGAAGAAGAAGTTGAGGCTAAAGTTGATCTTGAAGGGGAGTTGGTAAGTGCCCTAGATGAGCTGAAAATTTTTTAGGAATGAATTTAAGAATTACAAAATTTTAGTTCATGAAGAATGTAGTCAATTGAGAACATGCCTTGAAGATTCAAATATAAATATCTGCATATTGACAACTCAACTTGAAGAGGCCAAAGGTATGATTGGTGAATTGAAATTAGTCTTTGATGCCAAGGAGAGTAGATGTGAGGAGTTGGAGATAGAAGTGGAGACAAAGGATAAAGAATGTTAGAGGCTAAAAGGAGAAATGGAGATGTTAATGTGAGGATCTGGTTAACATTAAGAAGGGGGGGGGGGTGAATTAGTGATAACAATAAACAAAAAAGTTTCACCAATCTAAACAATACTTCACAAAACAATTCATAACTAGTACCGATAGCTAATCTAACAATCACTTAATGCAAATTCACCAAAACATTATTGGTAGCAACTTAAGTGTTCATCATTAAATAAATATAGTAAAGACATCAAATGCATAACTCAACAATCCATCCACAACATGAACACAAGGATTTTTCATGTGGAAACCCAAATGGGAAAAACCACAGTGGGACTTGGTACCCATAAAATATGCACTCTTTTGGAATGCACCTTGTTAGGAGCCTAACCCAGTTAGGAGCTTCACAACAATACCCGATTAAGAGAAGACCCTGTGAGGAGTCACCCAGTCAAGGGATTTTACAACTTAGCTCTGTTAGGAGCTTTACCCTATTCAGATTAACCTCACTGGAGGATTTAAACCCAAATTAATGAGCCACCCAGTGAAGGGATTTACAAGATCAGGCTTGTTAGGAACTACCCGGTTAAGGGATTTTAATGTTGTTGCAACTATTAGGAAACAACAGATAAATGATCTAGACTCAACACTTCATAGCTTTCTATATTAGATCCTTGTCAACTCCAATCTTCTTCTCTCATGCAGATATCTCAATCTGGTTTGGCACACACACTTCTCTGATCACTGACACTCTTAACCTTCTCAAACTCAACCTAAATACATTTTACAAATAGGTTGGTTACAAAACCTTAAAATAAAATGAATCTACATCATAGATCATATCAAATCATTATAAATAATTATATATCATCATACATATCATTACAATAAATTACAAAATAATTATAGCCAATGAATGATCATAACTCATCACCATAGATCAATTTAATAAGCTGTCAAAGCCTTAACACATTCTGCTAAGTATTATATTGCTTCCCAATAAATTTCATCCTTGTACATTCCAAAATAGCATCTTATCATTTCACATGGATTCTGACACGTCATCATCAACTTATTAACATGAAAATAATCACCGCCAAACCATAAATCAACATCGGTCAATGATCTTGATACCGGTTCTCAAACCCTAGCTGATTATACAACAA
Source organism: Cryptomeria japonica (assembly GCF_030272615.1). NCBI lineage: Eukaryota > Viridiplantae > Streptophyta > Pinopsida > Cupressales > Cupressaceae > Cryptomeria > Cryptomeria japonica. The sequence continues at coordinate 474,786,006 of NC_081414.1, read as the reverse complement.
TCAATAACAAACATGACTTCCGTTTCACCAAACATGATGCAATTCAATTTATAGACTCCTTATGATGTCATAAGCACACATTCCAAACCACGACACCTGAATCAACACGGATCTCTACCGCAACCATCTCCTTCTTTGTTCCTGCTTACTGGTTCAATGTTACTGGGCAATTTTTCTTTCCAACTCAATTCAATTAAATCTAATACTAGTTATAGTAGAATTATATGACATACCAAGCATAAAAAAACATGGACAAATATGGTTTCTATCAATGACAACACAAATAACTGATCATCAAGAATCATATCATAATTATATCATCACCAATAGTCCATCAATATATAATCACCAATAGTCCTTTACCGATACACCATCATCTCCATTAGTTATGCCAACATGCCAAAAATCTCCCCCTTTGTCATTGATGGCAACACCAAGAACTGCAATACCAAAATCTCATCATGAAACCTTTTATGTCTGTTGTACATCAATTCTTCTCCTTTGCTCTTTATTTCTCTTCTCCTCCTATCATATTTCTTCTCCCCCTTTGACAAAAATGCCAAAGGTGAAAAGACATCTTCTGTCATCATCTCAACTGCTCCCCATGAGGAGTAGCCCACTTCTCATCAATACACAGTGAAAGATATTCAATGAGTCCATTGGATTGATGCTTCACCAACACCCTAGTTGATCTTGGGTAGGGGTATAACCCCTAACTTACCTCTGAGATATTCAAAGGTAGCCTTAGGCATTGGCCTAATGAATATATTTGATATCAACTTCTCTTTACTTGATACATGCTCCAATGTCATTTCTTTTCCTACACTCTTTCTCTCAGAAAGTGATACTTCAATTCAATATGTTTAGTTGTTGCATGCACTATCGGGTTCTTAAAAATATTTATAGCACTAGTCTTATCATAATGTATGATCAACGGTTCTGTCATATCTTGCTTGAAACCTTCCAAGACATTTCTCATCCATATAGCTTGTGTATAATTCATGGATGCAACCACATATTCCGCTTCAGCTGTAGACTGAGAAATACAAGTCTATTTCTTACTGGTCCAAGATACCAGTCTGCCACCTAGAAAGAATGCACCACCAGTTGTGTTCTTTTGGTCATCTACATTCCCTGCCCAATCAACATTAGTGAATGCGTGTAAAGAAAAATTGTCTGTGTATGGATACCATAATCCATTATCAATTGTCCCTCTAAGATATTTGAATATCCTCTTCACTGCTGTCATATGTGTTTCCTTAGGGCTCTTCAGAAATATTGCTACTAAACCAACTGCATGGGCAATATCCAGTCTACTATGAACAACATAATGCAACCCCCAATCATGGACTTGTATTCCTTCTCATCCACTGAGGGTGAATCATCTTCTTTTGAAAATCTGCAATCGGTAACCATAGGTGTTCCAACCGGTTTACAGTCTTCCATTCCAAAGGTCTTTAACACTTCCTTCACATACTTGGAATGACAGATAAAAATAGCACCTTTTAGCTGTTGGACCTGCAATCCAATGAAAAATTTAATCTCACTTATTAGAGACATCTCAAATTATTTCTTCATCTCATCTGCAAAAGTCATACTCATATCACCATTTCCACCAAATATAATGTCATCAACAAATACTTCTGCAATCAACATCTTGTCTCCTTCAGTCTTCAAATAAATATTGCAGTCCTCACTGGTTCTCTAGAATCCTATCTTTATCAGATGTTCATGAAGTCTATCAAACCATGCCCTTGGTGCTTGCTTGAATCCATATAATGCCTTATGCAATTTGCATACCATATCCTTATCTTATGACAATGCAAACCCATTCAGTTGTTCAATATACACCTCTTCTTCAAGAATATCATTTAGAAATGCTGACTTTACATCCGTTAAATGGACTTTAAAGCCTTTAAAAGATGCAAATGCAAGTAGCATTCTAACTCCTTCAAGCCTAGCAACTGGTGCAAAGGTCTCTCCATAATATTCACCTTCTTCTTGTGCATACTCTTTGCATACTAGTCTTTCCTTATTTCTAACAACTTCTCCATCTTCATTCAACTTGTTTCTAAATACCCATTTTATACCAATCACATTTTTATCATCAGGTCTAGAAACAAGTGACCAAGTGTTGTTTTTCTCAATTTGATCAAGTTCTTCATTCATTGCATTTAACTAGTCATCATTCTTAAGAGTTTCTCTAATTGTCTTTGGTTAAACTGTAGAAATCAGACAAGAGATTTCTTTGATTTTCCTTCTAGTTTGTACTCCAACATTCTTGTCACCTATTATCTGGTATTCATAATGATTTAACCTTACATACCTAGGTATTACCTATTTCGGTGCAATAACCTCTTCTTGTTCTTCATCTTCTTCATCTACCGGTTGAGCATCTTCATCTGCACTGTTCTGCTCAACATCTTTCTACACTTCTGGTTCAATAAACACAAGTTTTTGTTCATCATCAGTTGGATCAGATTTGCTGGTATCATCAGATTCATCAGAGTACTCATCAACTTTTACATTCCCACTCTCCACAATCTTCTTTGTCCTTTTGTTTTAGCACTTGAAAGTTTTTCTCTTAGTGGTGTAATACCCTAAAAATGGTCATCTAAACCATGGGCCCCTAATCTCAACAAAATCACCAAGGTCCTAACCAAAGACAATTAAATCAACTTTGAGCACATTAATTAATTCTTTAATCATCAAATATCACATGGCAAATCAATAATTCAATATTAATTAAATATTTATTTAATTAATTAAATCATTCCAAGAAAATCATTTTGATCAATAATCCTATTTTAATTTATTAAATATCCTAGCATATTTAATTAATTAATAAATTTGCCATTAATCATAAAAAAAGAATTAATTTATTACAAAAGAGGAATCAATATGCAAAGCAAGAGTTAAATTGAAAATAGAATAAAAGAATTGAATTGAGAGAAATCAAACTTGAGATATTATTTCTTCTTCTAAATTGAGATTAACTTGAAATAAAAAAAAAAACAATTAAATTGAATTATTAATCATTCTCTAAAATTGGAACTCAAAGCTTTTGAGAAAAAACAGGTCCAGTTGCATTGAAAAGACTCTTTTCTTGAATAAATCAAAGAATATGCATGGAATCACCTATTTTTATCACAAGTGCATGGAATTAATTAATTCTATCACCAATGCAACTCAAACTTATAATCTGAATGCATTTCAATCAAGCTATAATTGGAATCTATCTCAAGGTTAACTGAATCCTATTTCTCAATTATTTCAATTATCCTAAATTGTGCTTTTTCTTGATCTCTCTTATGATTCTCTATAAATTCAGCCTTCAGCTCTCATTCAAAACACCCTGGAGATTTATTGTTATTATATAGTTTTTGCTCTGGAGTCATTGAAGATATTGTGCTTGCTTTTTGAGATTATTGCATCTTAGTTTAATTTATTTTTGCATTTTTTCATGATTGTTTGAATCCATATTGCTTGAATCTATTCATCCATCTTGCATCCATTTAGCTTAATCTCATGCTCATATAGATTAAATCCTTTGTCTTGGTGCAGTCTAGTCACTAGTATTGCTTATACAAATCTAAGAGCAATCTTATACTCACATCTTTTAGAAGGAAATTAGTCGATTTGTTGTGGTTTTCATATTCATGCTTATATCTGTCTAACCATACATGTAATGACTTAATTGAAGTGTTGTGTCTTACAACTTGCAGATACTTATTCCTTTTTTTCACACACACAAGTGGAGTAGCCAAGAATTGTTCCTTCATAACTCTTAGCATCAAATTTACCAGTATAATCATCTCTTTTTATAAAACATCTTCTGCCAAAAAAATTGAAATAACTAACACTAGGAGTTCTACCATACCATAAATCATAGGGTGTTTTATTATTACCTTTCTTAACAAGTACCCGGTTCAATGTGTAAATAGCAGTACTGACTGCTTCTCTCCAAAAAATCTTAGGTACATTTCCCTATATCAACATAGTCCCTTGCTGCTTCAACAATGGTCTAGTTTCTTCTTTCTGTAATTCCATTCTGCTGTGGTGTCCTTGGAGCAGATAACTGCCTCTTTATTCCATTTTCATCACAATATCTCACAAACTCATTAGATGTAAAATCTCCACCCCGGTTAGATCTCAGGCACTTAAGATTCTTACCATTTTCCTTTTCTACTAAGGCCTTGAATGCCTTGAACTTGTTGAAAGCATCTGACTTTTCCTTCAGAAAAGTAACCCACATCATTCTAGAAAAATTATCAGTAAATATCATGAAATACTTGTCACCATAAAAAATTCTAGTCCTCGTAGGACCACATAAGTCAGTGTGCACCAAATCAAGAATATGCTCAGAAGAAAAATATTTGCTCTTAAAAGAAGATGTAGTCATCTTACCCAACTGACATTCTTTACACAACACATTGTTTGGTTTAATGAGCTGTGGCATACCTCTCACCATACTAGATTTGCTGACCTCAACCACATTATCAAAGTTCACATGACAAAATCTTCTATGCCATAACCAGCTATCTTCAACCTTAGCAACCAAACAACTGTTCACATTAGCATTCAGATGGAATAAGTTACCTTTAGTTTTCTTACCAGTAGCAATCAGTTCTCCTTTGCATCCTAAGATCCTACAAACTCCATTCTTAACTTCAAGATGATAACCTTTTTCATTCAATTGACCAAGACTCAACAAGTTATGTTTTAAACCATCAACCCAAAATACATCATTAGCATTACTTGTACCATTCAAAGAGATATAACCTTTACCTTTAACCATGCAAGGTGAATTATTTCCAAATCTTACTACATCGTCATCAAATTATTTAAGAGAAATAAACTTGTTCTTATCATCGGTCATGTGGTGTGAGCAACCACTATCAATAATCCATTCATCACTATTGTCAATGCGAGATATTAAAGCCTTCTTATTAGATAAATCTTCCTTAACAACAACAAAAACAATCTCCTCATTGTCTTGATCCCGAGATTCCTCATCAGTGGCACTTTCATCAACTGCATCATAACACTGTTTCTTTCCTTTTCCCTTATATTTTCTAAACTTTTTCTTTTGATCATAATTAGGATAGTGTGCAATCATATGTCATATCTTGTTATAAGAAAAAAATTTGAGAGGCAACTTACCTTTGTACTTACCAATGCCTCTAGGAAGTCTTTTAGCCAATAGAGATTCAAATTCCATCAAATTACCTTCATCATCCACATCAGCTTTACTACCAACAAGATGACTTGACCTACATTCATGACTTTGACAAACATCTTTTCCTTTTCTCACCGGTACACTAGATACAAATGCTTTAAAAGCAAATTCTGTCTTAGGTATACTGTTATCAATATTATTTTACTCAAAAGTAGTGAGCTTACCAATTAAAGAATCAATTGTAACCTTATCCTTAGTAATTGACCTCAACTCTTGAATAAAAGGCACTCTAATGGCATAGGTAGGCAATAGGGTTCTAAGCATCTTACTCACAATAGTTTCTTCTTCTATAGTACCACCAACACTTTTGAATCTACCGACAATCTCTTTAATCCTTTGTCCATACTGAGTAATATTTTCACCTTCCATCATTCTCATATCATCAAAATTTCCTCTAATACTCTCTTCTTTAGCCTTTTGAACATGCTTATTGTTGGCCATTTGGTGGAATTAATTATGTGTTGTATTGATTTTTTTTCATTGATGCCAACACTAGCTCTTTGGATGCTTTACCAACACCCTTTTGGTCCCGATAGGTTGAGTGGTTTCTGGTTATTTGGATCCGGCATGATCTGGTAGACTCGGTATGATTTGTTTATGGAATTGGCTTATTCATGGTACTCATGTTCATATTCAATAAGTTGGTTTTAGTCTAATGATCGAATGCTATCCTGTTTTCTTAGAAGCTTGGTTTCTGGTTCTGGCGAGGGTTTCACCGATAAATATTTTGATGAAGATCTTTGATGAATTGCATAAGTGGTGTTGCTACAGCTTCTAGTGGAGTTTTAGGATGCTGTTGGTGATCATTTTTGAGACAGGGCAGATGGAGATCATTGATGTAGCATGTGGACCTATGCTGGGTCCTGATTGATCTAGGTTATGGACCGCCTTTAATGTAACATGTAGATTGGACCTCTCAATGTGTTTCTGGGATATCTTATGTGTTGGATATTATTTGTTTGGTCTAAGGCCGACATGGTTTGTAATTATGTAATTAGTTTATTATCTGGTGGCCGACCTAATTGTTTATGGCCAAGGGTTTTTATATATAGATGTGTATGCAAGAAAAGTGGTTTGATAGAATTCAATATGTGAAAATATTGTAAAATGACTAGTCCACACACACACACAGGACTTCTTGGTGCAAGCTATGGAGTAATAACGTATTACTCAGCTTCCCAAGGAGGGTCCCATGGTTCTCTATCCCACAATGTCCCTCAAACCAATGTTTTGCTCTCAGATCACTGAGCAAAATGGTTCAGGGATGGCAAATGCAAGAACGAGGGATGCTCTGATAGATTTTTAGTATGAGATGTATTCTAAGCTATGCCAGATTCTAGAAATGCAATAAACTAAATGATAAGATGACAAGATTAGTATGAATACTATCCTAGCATACTATATTTAGTCTACTATTGAACTAAAATGATAAAGAAATTATTCTAACATGCATATTTAGTCTACTTCCTGATTTCAAAGAGGCTAAAATGATGAGCATAAAAATGATATATGAAAGCTTGAATGTATTTGAGCATAAGTGTGATACTACAAATTTGAGGGATGGTTGTTTAAAATGGAGGAATGAGAGCTCTATTTATAGCAAAAACAGGGCAATGGATAGTCAAGATTGAATGGTTTAATCAAGGGCCAAGTTTGAAAGTTGGGGATCCATGTGCACAATTGGCACCAATGAAATGGTGACAAGTGTCAACATAGGATTGGGTTGAGAGAAGGGGTTGGAGGCATTCAATACCTGAGAAGACCTCATGGTTATCTAAAGGCTAAGGGTCAAGTCTAAGTTAGGCTTACCCATTGGATTAAGAGTTAATCGAAGGATAAACCTTTGTGCAAATGATTAAGAGATAATCATGGTCAAAGCATTAAAGGCCTGATGAGACCCTTGGGTTGGATGAAGGTTGAGTCAAAACAAATGTTTTAACCATGTAGGAGGGTTTGAGTTAACCATTAATGGTTATTGGAGACTTTTGGGATTAAGTGGTTGAAAGTTGGAAGCCTTCAATGGTTTTCAAAGACTTTAAGCCATTTAGTGGTTGAAGGTTGAAAAACCTTTAATGGTTATCAAAGACTTTGAGGTTTTGAGAAGTGACCTCCTCTTGCTTAGGAATGTGACAAAGTTTAGAGGAGGGGTTAGGTTAATTAGAAGTGATTAGAAGATTCTAGAAGGGATTAGAAAGGGATTTAGGATTTTGCAAGTGGATGGAGGGATAATAGGATTTTAATTGAAATAAAGAATTTCATTCAATTTGGTTGTAATTTGGAGAAATTAAATAAATTAGATTTATTCAATTTAGGATAACTATTTAATTAAATTTGAATTTAATTAAAAGTGGATAGGGGGATTTAATTGAATAAAATGATTTATTCATTAAATGGTATAGTGAATTTAATTTAAATAAATTGAATAATTTATTTAATAAAATAGAAGAATGTGGATAATTTAATTAAATTGGATTTAATCAAATAGAAAAATGAACATAAAATATTCATTTAGGAATATGGTCATTTTTTTACGTCTACATTTTGCCCCTCTTTGAAGTGACGTGTGTGCATTTGTTATTTCAAAGAAAATGATGCCTTATCATGATTTATGATCAAATGCCATTTTTGTGTCATTCTTTTGATTTGCTAGTCGTGCCCCAAATTTGATGTGATGCCGCAGATTCGATATTTGATGGTGATGCCCCCTCGGGAGATGAATCAATATTTTGAAAAAAAATAAAATTTTTTGATTTTAATTTGATGAGTTGCGTATGATGTGTATGATTTCGTGCATGTAAAATGTGTGTGAATTGATTCATCTCCCGATAAGTTACAAATGTTATGGTATAGGGAGACCATGACCATATTACAAGTCCATTTGGCTAACCCTAATTTCATTTTCCTCCTATAAAAGGGGAAAAGGGCTTGATTGAGACTCATTTGTGCTTTGTTGACTTTGGAGAAAGAGAATTTGCTCTAGAGAGAAAATGCCTATTCCCTATCACAGACACCGTTTTGAGCGCGTTCGGAGGTACCAGAGACCTGTAGTGCATGGACCACTAGTAAGTCAATGTTTTTGACCCCTTTTTGATTTTTTGTTTTGTCATTTTTAGTCACTTTTTGAATTTCACAGTTCGGGTGTTTCGTTTTAGCGCGTCTAGGGTGTAGTTTAGCGCATATGAAGTGTAGAGTAGCGCATCGAGGTCAATTTTAGGGGTCACGTCCGAAAAAGATAGGTTAGCGCATAAAATTATTAGGTTAGCGCGTGCATGTAGAATAGCGCATGGAAAGTGTTGGGTAGCGCGTCGTGTCAACAGGTTAGCGCACAGGACTAACCTAGCGCATAGGGGCCGTTGGGGTTTGCATAGGGAAGGGGGTTTAGCGTGTAGGACTAACCTAGTGCATAGGGCTAAAAGGGTAGCGCTTAGGAAGGGTAGATTAGCGTGTAGGTAGAGTCTAGCGCATGGGGTGGGTTAGGTAGCGCATTGGGTGAAAAGTTTAGCGCGTGGATAGAATCTAGCACATAGGTTAGATAGAATAGTGCGTAGGAGAGGCAGCCTAGCGCGTGGGGTTGATTTAGCGCATTGAAGATCTATTTTAGCGCATCTGAAAAATGAGTATCCAAGATGAGTATTTGTATAACTTGTTTTGATGTGCAATTTTCCAAGTTATGTATAGGTATCAACGTGTTTTGTTAATCAGAATATGATGTATTTGCGTGGTCTGTTTCAAATTCAATGTGTGTGAAGCCTGAGTTGTATTACAAGCCGATATGGGTTGGAAACTTGAGTTGTTTTACAAGCTGATATGGGTGGGAAACTTGAGTTGTTTTACAAGTTTATGTGATTATGGAGACTTGAGTTGTGTTACAAGTTTTGATATGGTTTTTGAGAACTTGAGTTGTTTTACAAGTTGATATGAAATGATAGGATTTTGAACTTTGATTGTAGATGAGCAAATTGTTTCATGTTGTTGATGTAAGTTTGATTTTGATATCTTTGTGTTGATGTGGAAACTAATATTGGATATGTTTTGTTTGTTGACAGGAGCGATTGGGTGTTGTACAGTCGAGGGAGAGATTCCCGAGACCGTGGACGTTGATACCGCGATTGTCACAGGCAGATTTGGATATTATTGAGAGATGTGGATTGACCTCTCTTCTGGATATGCCTCGGTTCACTGTGAACCGGGGGCTTTTGACAGCGTTGGCAGAGAGGTGGCATAGCGACACGAACACCTTTCATTTTGCCATTGGAGAGATGACAGTGACACCGGAGGATTGCTACTGGATTTTGCAGATTCTTGTAGTAGGGGCACTACTTCCCTATGAGCAGTCAGAGGGTGGCACAGAGGCACTGCGCCGCATATTTCAGGATGACACAGTTTGTGGCTATGAGATCCCTTGGCAGGAGTTTTTGGATTTGGGTTATGCACCGCTGCTATTTGTATTGGTAGGATTCATTGGGGGATTCCTTTGTCCTGATCGTAGGTCAAAGGGATTCTCGGTGGGATGGGGGTTAGTGTTGGAGGAGATGGTCACAAAGGGCCGAAGATTTGCATGGAGGTCAGCGATGTTGGCTCATTTATACCAGAGTTTGCATGAGGTAGTATACCTCGGGTACGATAGTTTGTCAGCTGGCGTGACCCTATTATAGGTATGGTGTTGGGAGCACATTCCAGCAGCGAGGCCACTGGTAGATAGAGACAGGCCCGTAGGTGCAGCATATGCCTACGGATATAGAGGTCTAGTTGTCCAGCGTAAGCTGGGCAAACTAGAGCATTGGAGGAGGGTTTTTGATAACATAGATACGGTCACCTAGCGACCGTATACAGGCTGTGAGGTATAGGTGGAGGATGGGCTGGAGATGCCCTTTGTATTTATGATGAGGTATCTGATTGGGAGGACCCCATTCGTCATTGAGCGGTTTGTGGTGACCCGAGTTTTGAGGCAGTTCGGGTGCCAGCAGGGGATTCCTCAGGGAGCATGTTTGTATGCACGGTGGCAGTAGGATGTGGCCGATTGGGGGCCGACTATTGATAGTGTCGTGGCAGTGGAGGAGTTTACAGGGTTGGCCAAGCAGATCTGGGACTATGCCCCAGAGATACAGGACGCAGGTATGACAGATGAGTTTGCCCGTTTGTTTGTTGCGCAGGCGGTGGCTAGGATCTCAGATCCAGAGGAGATGAGGCTAGCGTTTGACTCAGATGGGGAGGAGGGAGACAGGGGAGATGATGGAGATGATGGGGAGGATGGAGGAGGTAGAGGAGCCAGAGGGAGGCGGGGAGGTAGAGGTGTGGAGAAAGTGGTACGATAGGGGAGGATTGAGAGGGGGAGAGGAGGATTGGCTATCGGAGCTGGGAGAGAGGGGAGAGTGACGGAGGTGCTAGCTGCAGTGGGGGGTGAGGAGGAGCTGAGTAGACTAGCACAAAGGAGGGTAGATGTACTCCCACCTCTAGCACCGAGGACAGGGCGAGTGGGAGGGGTTCCTCCAGCACAGGTACCGCTGCGGGTTCGAGTGCCAGGTCATGTGGAGGATGCACAGATCCGGACCTTGCAGATTACCGTTCAGCAGCTGCAGGCGCAGATTTCAACCTATTAGCGGTAGATTTCTTAGTTGACCACTGAGAGAGATACTGAGATAGAGTGGCGAGGATGAGTGGAGGAGGCATTGGCAAGTGTACAGAGAGCAGCGGCGGGTGGTCCGTTGAGAGACACCCTTAGGGAGCTGACGCGGAGAGTGCAGGAGGTAGAGTATTATAGGCGGCATTATGAGGCTGCAGTACCCAGAGATCGGTGAGTGGAGAGCTTTGCACAGTCAAGATCGAGTCGATCTTGAGCCACTGGGACACGATCTGAGAGCCGAGGTGTGAGGGGGCCAGCGAGACAGGACCCTCCTGGAGATCCAGGGGTGGGTGCATCTGGAGCAAGACCATCTCCGTCAGGAGATAGTCATACTTGAGAGATAGGGTCTCTGTTGTATTTTGGATCATTGTTATACCTTGTACTGGACATAGTGTTTGGACACATTTTGTAGATTTTGATAATTTTTGAGATATATATACGGCACCATTTTTGATCTATGTGATGTGTTTATATGGATGCATGTTATATGAGGTATTTTATGTGATGATGCAATGCATGATGCAGGATGTATGCTTTTTATATGCTGTGAGATGTATCTTGAAAATGAGATGTATGTTTTTAATATGCTGCTAAATGTATCGTGATATGTAAATGATGTTAAATGATATGCAATGATGTTTATGCAACTAATTGTAAAATGATGTGCAACTAATTGTTTTTGGAGCATCCCTCGTTCTGTAGTTGCCATCCAATAGAACCATATTTTTGCTTTCTGTGTAGATATCATCATTGAGCATTGATTTGTTTAAGATATGTTAAAAATTTATATAAGCATAATGGTATAATTGAACCATAATGACCTGAGAAAAATTTACATGATTTTTGATTTTGCAAGATAGCACAAGCGTCAAGGTATAATTGAACCAGGATGACCTGAGTACATATTGCATAAACAGACAAGATTTGATCATTTGTATGCGTGAAGTGGAATCAGGCCTTCAGTGATATTCTATGTATCACGTCTCGAGGCAAGTATTCTCACAGTACAAGTGATCGCTTCCCAGGCAGAAGACTAAGAAAATATTGGAAATTCTGCTTGACCTCTAGCTGTGAAGCATTTAGTGAGACAAGGAAGAGAATCCAATAATACAAAAAGTTCAAAATGCAAAACTAGTTAAGATTTTATGCTATAGTGCAACATTTAGTACTTCAGAAAATCATCCATCCTTGATATTTTCGTGTTTTATTTAGTTTTTGTTTGGCAATGAAGCGTAGTTGTTTGTTGGATGTCATGCTGGTGAGTTTTGCATTTAGTCTTGATGTCTTGAGTGTTTGCAATATTGATATGATTCATATGCCCCTAGCTGAGTGTGCCTCTCGATGTGAATATATACAGGGATTCCAAGCCATGGTGGATTAGTGGTAAGAGGATATATATAGACAAATCAGGATAGTGACTATGCTAAGTATGTCCTGAATAGATATTTGCTAAGTGTCGGTCGATGGCCGATAGTGTTTGTAGGGATAAAATGGCGTGGATATAGATGGAGGAGCCATTCTTTCACAAGAGCACCTGTTTACCAGGTTTTCACCCTTTGTTTTTATTGTACTTTGTTTTCGCCTTTTCTAGATTTTTTGATTTTTTTGTTTGTTTTGGGCTTTTTTCGTGTACTAGGCTTACTTTAAGTATAATACCTTATCAGATGGATGCTGTTAGTTGGGTCGTTGAGCACATCTGCTTAAGAATTTATTAGCTGATAAGCACCTGATCCATAAACTAATATGATAACATAGGGACCCAACCAGTTAGGTTCAAATTTCCCTTTTTTTTCTCGATCTTACTGATTTCTTGGATTTTCTTTAAGGACTAGGTCACCAACCTTGAAGTTGTGGGGAATGACCTTGTGATTGTAGCTCCTGCACATGCGTTGCTGATATGCTTTGAGATGAGTATAAGCATGTTGGCATCTTTCATCCAATAGCTCAAGTTCTTGTAGGCGGTTAACTCGATACTCTTCATCTGGGATTAAGCCTTTCAAAGAGACTCTGAGAGATGGGATCTCTACCTCCAGGGGTAAAATAGCCTCTGATCCATAAACCAATGAGTATGGTGTTGCTCCGGTAGGTGTGCGGATGCTGGTCCTGTATGTCCAAAGTGTTGGATTGAGTTGTACATGCCAATCTTTGCCTGCATCATTCACTATTTTCTTGAGGATTTTCAGTATTGTCTTGTTAGATGCCTCCGCTTGACCATTTCCCTATGGGTAATATGGTGCAGAGAACCTATGTTGGATTTTGAATTTTTCACATAGTTCTTGTACATCTTGATTTTTGAAAGGTCATCCAATATCTGTAATGATTGAACTTGGAATACCATATCTGCAGATCAGATAATTGAGGATAAAAGAGGCAATTTGTTTCCCGGTTACCGTGGTCATGGGAACTGCTTCGATCCATTTGGTAAAGTACTCTGTTGCTGTTATAATGAACTTGTGTCCATTTGAAGATGAAGGATGAATTTTGCCAATGAGGTCCAGTCCCCACTGACAAAAGGGCCAGGATGTTGTAAATGGCTGCAGTTCTTGCGCTGATGCATGTATCAGATTACCATGGATTTGGCATTTAGGACATTTCTTGGCAAAGTGATATGAGTCTTTCTCCATTGTAGGCCAGTAGTATCCCATCCTTAGAAGATTTTTAGCAAGAGTAGTGCCGCTTGAATGTGTGCCACAAATACCTTTGTGAAGCTCGTGTAAAGCAGAATCGGAATCATTACGATCAAGACAACGAAGAAGAGTACCATCGAGACCTCGACGATATAAAGTATCAGCGATAAGGGTGTAACAGGCAGCTTGTCGGATAAAGTTATGTTTTTGGTTGCGGGATTGGTCAATGGGTAAAATATTGTGTTTGAGGTAGTCGTATATTGGTCCATATAACGGAGAATCTGAACCAGTCAAGGCATAGATAACATGGGATTCAGAGTGGTCATAGGCGAGGGAGAACAGTTGCTCTACCAGGAACTCATAACGACTTTGTTGCTCTGGAATTTGTAGTAATGAAGCGATAGTAGCCATTGCATCGACTGCTTTGTTGTTCAACCTTGGTATTTGCTCGAAGGTGATGTGCACAAATACTGTTTGAAGTCATCCACCATTCGCTTGTAAGGTAGTAGCTTGTCGTCCTTTGTCTGATAGTTGTTATTGATTTGATTAATGACCAGTTGTGAGTCTCCATAGACTTTTAACTCTGTGATTTTCCATTCTACGACCATTTTGATGCCTATGACCAGTGCTTCATATTCAGCCACATTATTTGTGCATGGAAACATAAGTCTGTATGATTTTGGCATAGTGTGTCCTTCAGGAGTGATGAACAGAATGCCGGCACCGGAACCATGTTTTGTATAGGATCCGTCAAAGTATAGGGTCCAGTGTTTGGTAGAAAGAGCAAGCACATCCCTGTCTGGAAATTCAACCTCCATGGTTTGTTTGCCTGGTAGCGGTGCTTTGGCTAACTGATCTGCAATTGCTTGTCCTTTGATGGCTCATCTTTCTATGTATTGGATGTCAAATTCACTGAGAATCATGACCCATTTAGCCAATCAGCCTGTAAGAGCTGCGTTGCTGAGTAGATATTTGAGAGGATCAATTTTTGTAACTAGCTTGATGGTCTATGCTAGAATATAATGGCAGAACTTCTGAGATGCAAAAACCACTATTAGGCAAGCCTTTTCAATGAATGTATAGTTGAGTTCATAGCCATTCAATGTTCTACTGATGTAGTATATGGCGCGTTCCTTTCCTTGTTGATCTTCTTGTGCCAATAGTGCCCCCAGTGAAATATCTGTTGTTGAGATATATAGAATAAGTGGCTTTCCGGCGACTGGTGGTACTAGAACTGGTGGATTCATCAGGTACTGTTTGATTTGGTAAAAAGATTCTGCACACTTAGCCTCCCATTTGAATGGTACATTTTTGTGTAGCAAATGGTTAAATGGTAGACTTTTATTTGCTAGCTGAGCGATGAATCGCCTGATTGATTGAAGTCTTCTCTGTAGAGATCTGAGTTGACTGATATTCTGTGGTGGTGGCATGTCCATAATGGCTTGTACCTTTGCTGGATCAACTTCAATACCCTTAGCTAAGACTATGTAGCCTAGTAACTTGCCTGATGTAACCCCGAAGACACACGTCTTAGGGTTAAGCCTGACTTGGAATTTCTCCAATCGATCAAAGATTTTTGTTAGGATATCAAGATGTTCTACTATGGTGAAAGATTTAGCTAATAAGTCATCCACATAGTCTTCCATAAATGTGTGCATCATGTCATGGAATATTGTGGTCATTTCTCTTTGATAAGTGGCCCCTGCATTCTTTAAGCCAAAAGGCATAACATTCCAATAGTACGTTCCCCAAGGATAGGTGAACGTAGTTTTATCTTGATCTTCTGGGGCTATTTTGATTTGATTATAGCCTGAGAAACCATCCATTAGTGAGAGCATTGCATGGCCTGTTGTGAGATCTACAATTATGTCGATACTTGGCAGAGGAAAGTCATCTTTTGGACAAGCTTTGTTGACATCTCTGAAGTCAGTGCATATTCTGATACTACCATCTGGTTTTGATACTGGAATGATGTTGGAAATCCATTCTGAATAGTCAATGGATCGAATGAATCCGACATCTAATAGTTTCTTCAGTTCAATTTTGACCATGAGTGCCACCTGTGGATTCATCTTTTGTAGCTTTTGCTTGACTGGCTTAACTCCTGTAGAAATGGATAAGTGATGCATGATTAAGTGTGGATCTACTCCAGGCATATCAACATATGACCAAGCAAAGTTGATTTGCTGTTCCTTAAAGAAGATGATGAATGCCGATCTTTCTTCCTCTATCAAAGATTCTGTAAGGTGTATGTTTCTGGCTGCTTCTATGGTGCCAATGTTGATTGATTGAGTGGGCTCAATCAATATGGACGATCGCTCATGAAAGTGCTCAGGAAGAGTGTCAAGTCTCCCATCGTTAGGTGCCTTAAAAAGGTTTTCACCCTCCGATGCGTCCTTTATTTTTAATTTTTTATGATCTAGAGCTGCCATTAACTGGTTTTCAACATTAGATTCTTTTTTTGATTCATTTTTGTGACTGAGAGACTTGGCACTCCTTGATTGGCAGATATCGTTATTTTGTTCACTGGTAGAGCCTGTTTTTGGATTTACGGTACATAGGTAATGGATAATAGATTCGTCATTTGGGAAAATCAATATATTATGGATTTCAGGTTCATCCCAGTCGATGAGGTCAGGAAAGACAAGTGGTAAGGAATCGTTAGGTGGATCAAGTTCGGCTACTGTGAGTGTTAGGACAGAGTTTTCATCATGATGGTTCTTGGTTTTAAAGAAGTTCAATATTTTGTTGAGGTCTTCGATGGTATTATCCTCTACATATACTTGCTCATAATGTTCCTGTTCGCTTTCCTTGGTGTCATAGATATTCTGCGGTCCAAATTCCAGAGGTCTATCTTCTGCATTATGTTCTTCTTGGGAGATAGATATAGAATCAATATCACTAGAGATATCTGTAGTAGCATTGGAGCAGGTACCCCATTCATATTCATTGGAATTAGTTTCATAGGCATCATCCCAGATTTGATTTGTGCTTTAAACAGGTAAGTTGTAGGGTGAAAACAAATCTTTGATGATGGATACCATTTTGATGGTTTTTGTTGATTCTGTGTCAGATCCATCCTCTACTTTCTGAATTTGTTCATAGACTGTGCTTCCTCGGGGAGGAATAATGGTATCTGGAGATGACATGATTTGTTCTTGAGATATTGGTGTCTGAATATGATCTACTATTGCAGCTAGGGCCTTCTTATGAATTAGAAGCTTTTCCTGATGTAACTTCTGATCTTGACGTTCCCGTGCCTTGTGGATTGTTTCTGCAGATTCAAAGAGTGCTTCCTGCCAGGATTCTTCTTTGTACTTTGTCTTTACTTTCCATTGAGGTTTGATAGGTAGGTATGGCGGCCGTTTCAATAGGAACGTGAGCTTGGAACCCAATCCTGCTTTGTTTCTGCTAGGTTGTGAAGGAAGATCTATAGGTTCAATGACTCCTTTGCATTTGCCAATAGGTCCTTTACCGTCATATCCCATTTGCTTCATGATTAAGTAGCCTTTTCCATACAGGTGTGTGGGTAGAACAATGTCCAGAGTGGCTACTCTATGATTTTCTTCCTCATCTTTGTATAACCAGCTAAGAACATCTTTGTCTTCTGATTCATGTGCCAGAGTACCCAATTGGATGAAGGTACCATCAAATTTAGTGATAGGCCGAGTAGCCAGTTGTGTTGATGTAGTAGGCAAACCATGTGATCTAGGTGATGTTGGCAATTTTGCCAAGCATAAAGGCTCTAGAGAGTATTCTCCCATGCCTTGGTCTTTGATGTGCATTTTCTACTTGAAGTCTCCCCATAAGGAGTTGGATTTTGCTGTGTGTGGATCTGATGTTGAAGATTGCTGCTTTTCTCTATTATGAGGAACCAAACTGTCCTTGGCTGCCCCCATTGCATTGCAATGTTGAAATGGATTGTGATCAGCAGATATGGAGATTTCTTGTCCATCATAAGGAAAATTGACACACTGGTGATATGTAGAAGGTACTGCTTGCATTTCATGTATGCAGGGTCGTCCTAACAAAATATTGTAGGTTAGATCAATATCTAAGACTTGACAAATAGTATCCTTTTGTACTGGGCCTACTTGAATAGGTAATATCACTGTGCCTTTAGAGGACCTTTCTTCATCATCATATGCTTTTATGGTAATCTTTTTACAAGGATCAATAGATTCTTCTGAGAAGCCTAATGCACGGATAAGCTTTAAAGTACATATATTAAGGCCGGCTCCTCCATCTATTAGGACTCTTTTGACTCGGTGTTTGCAGACAATGACTTCAATATGGAGAGGAGTATTATGTGGATGGATCAAGGAAGCATCGTCATGCTCGGAGAAGGTGAGGTTATGAGGTCCTGTCATATGGGCGACCATGGCTTGAAATCTGTCTGTATCTAGATTTTGAGGTACATTGGTTTCCAATAGTGCTTGTTCTAATATGTCTTTGTGCTTCTGTGATAGTTTCAATATTTCCAGGATAGATATCTGAGCTGGAGTCTTGCGTAGTTGGCTAACCAACTCATATTGGATTTTTGGTGTGGTAGTTGCAGGTGCAGTATGTCCTTTCAAGACATATTTCTGAGTTTGGGTTGTGACATTGACAGATTCATGATCACACTGATCTCGGATGGTGATGACATTTACGTGATGATCTTCAGCTGATATGTGGTTGATGGTGTTGTTGTAGATGTGATTAATACGAGCACCGCATGTATCCTCTGAAGTGGATGCTCCATCTTTGTTGTAATTTGGGAGAGGATTTTTAAAGGCTCCATGATCATCATTTGTTTTAAGTCCGTCGACCGTTAAGTCACCTCGATCAATCATGTCTTGTACTATATGTTTCAATCTCATGCACTCGTTTGTTCTATGACCCTTGTTGCGATGGAAATCACAATAGTGTGAATCATTCCACCAAGGTGGTTTGATTGGGGGTTCATAATTGTTGATTGGAGGTAAAGACAAAATCTTGTTTGCCAAAAGTTCTCTGAATGCGGATTCTAGTGATTGTCCTAGTGGTGTGAAGATGCGCTTTTGGAAATTGTTCGTGTTGTTGCGTGAATTGTTGTTAGGCCCCGGATTCATGTTTTTGTTTTGAGTATCATTGGTGTTGTTTGTATTGAGTTGTCCTTGATCAGTGTTTTGTGCATATGTGTTAGCATTTGGTGTAGCATTTTTAAGATTTTTCGTGTTTTGAGGATTTCTAGATAATGCAAGCACTGGTTGCTTTGATTTAGGATCATGTGATTCGTTGTTGCCTTCGTTTCTGTTTCGGGTCCAAAAGCGAGATTTGTCAAGATTGGTGTTGTTTTGGTTATTGTAGTTTGATGAGTTCATTCCTTCCTTGTAAAATTTGAGTGTTCCCTTTTTGACACATGCTTCTTCCACTTGAATGCCATTTTCAATCAATTTAGCAAAAGATGGTATGCATTGAAGTTTTAGTCTGTAACTCATTTCGCCGTTTAGGTTATCGATGAAGATTTCCATTTTCTCCTTTTCAGGAATATCTCAAGGATATCTGGAGACCATGCGTCGCCAGCGTTGAAGGAATACCATGAATGTTTCATTGTTCTTTTGTTTGGTATTGCAAACATCTAGCATGGTTATGGCATGTTGGATGTTGTAGGAATAGTGGGTTATGAATTTGTTAACCAACTCATCAAATGATCTGACAAGTGGTGAGATTTGGGATAACCATTCCATGGTTTGCCCTCCCAAACTTCTGGGGAATAAACTCATCAAATAGGTGTCATCATGAGCAAATTCAAGGCTCAGTGTGCAAAATTCCCGAACATGATCCCGGGGATCACTTTTCCCATCATATTTATCAAATTTGGGAACGTCCGAGTTTGGAGGAAAAGGCACCATGTTCAAACTTCGGTCAAATCGATAAGGACAGATTTCGTTTAAAGAGTATCGCACTGTTGTCCCTTGTTGCATATCCTGTATTTGTCTTTGCAACATTTGCATTTGTTGAGTAAGGGCTACCAAGGGTATATTGTCTTGCCAAGGAAAAAGTTCTTGCCTTGTATTGGTTTGCAGCTGAAAATGTGTGGTAAATGGTATATGTTGCTCTGGTGTTTCTAGCTCAGGTATACGCATTTCTGGTATGCGTTGTTCTGGAATGTGTTGCTCAAAGTTATGTTGTTCAGGTATGTGAGTTTCTTCTTCTCTATGTTGTTCTTGATATGCATACTGTCGAGAACCAGTTTGAAAGATGTTTGGGTCAAAATTTTCAGGAAGCTTAACGCCTTTGATTGTGAGCATCAACAGATATTTTTCTTTGTCATTTTCCATGAGTTTTTTGATAAGTTTTTGGAAGGAAGGATTTTCTTGACATTCCCAAAGAAGTGCATTAGTAATTTTAGGTTCGTCTACGAGTGGAACTTCAAAAGGATTTGATAATCTGCGATTCATACTTGATTCTGCGTGTGTCTCACTTTGTTTGTCTCGTTGAGAGCAAGTAATAGGCATTTTAGTAAAAACTTTCAGTGATGAAAGGGACAAAAGCCTCTTCAATGGGTTGCTCGGGTGTTGGTGGTTCTAGTCGAGATGTGTTATATGTGATGCACTCGTCGGGTAAGAATGCTGGATTGATTTTTCCGTCGCGGTTTATGGTTTGATTAAAAGCAGACTTTTGACAGTATGCTCTCATTTTCGAAGGTTCTTTGTCAAATTTGCTAGATTTGTTTTGGATGTAACATTTGACGTGATAAAGGAATACTCGATGAGATTTGAAGAGTTGACGATTGATGTATAAAAACTTATTTCTCTTGATGAATTTGGAAAAACTAGGTTGTTGTTTCTTCAACGTGATGTTACGATAGAGGTTCTTTCTTCTCAGAATAAGGGGATTAGTCATGCATGAATGATCAATGATTTCCTTTGATGTGTTTGGATTCAATCGATTCTTGTTTTGAAAAATTTTAAATCTTACTTTATCAGAGTGAAGGTTTAGATGCCCCTTCATGATAAAGCGTGTCAAATGATATGGATAAAGGCTTCCCGATCTGGGAACTGGATTTGACAATTTGAGAATTTTAAACAAGTGTTTTGAGATAGAAATCCGTAAGATGGTAAAGGATTTTGTTGATACTGATGATGAAATCTCTGGATTATGATAGGAGAGACGTCCTCTATTATGTGATTTGTTTAAGATTCTGACAACTTTTGTTTTAACACAAATTTAGCTTGAGAATTAGTTTTAGTGGTTCGTTTGTCACTCTGGTTTGATGAAAAATGGTTTTTGATGGAAAAGGCTTCTAAAATATCATTTTGAAATTTTCAAAATTTTCACGGTTTTTGCCTTCTGTTTCTCTGTTTTTGGTCACGCACTAAAACAGAGTTTACATGTGCTACTAAATTTATCTGATGCACTAAATGAATGATCACATGCGCTAATCTGTCCCTAGACACGCGCTAAGATTTGGATTTTGGAAAATGGTGGTCTAACAGTGGAAAAGTTTATGTGCTATCCTGGGTTTTCTACGTGCTAACTGTTCGACTTTATGCGCTAAAATTTGGTTTCAACGCGCTAAGCTGTTTCTTTCACGCGCTAAAATTAAGGCTGTTGAAAATTGTTGTTGAGTTTGTTTGGAAAAGCTACGTGTTAACTATGTGAGTGAATGCGCTAATTTATGTATGCTACGTGCTAGGCTGTTGCTGCCACGCGCTAAAATTAGGACTGTTGAAAATTGTTGTGGAATTTGTTTGGAAAAGCTACGCGCTATACTGGGCCTGATACGCGCTAACTGTTTGATTTTATGCGCTAATTCTTGGCACCTACACGCTAAAGTTTTTCTGCCATGCACTAGATTGTGTTTCGGATGCGCTAAAGGATTGTATACTGGTTTGCCTAATGATAAAACGCTACTGTTTTAACTGCATGCGCTAATTTGAGGTTTGGATGCATTAGCAAAAATCTTCCACGCGCTAAGATGTTGTTCTTATGTGCTAGACTGCCCTAATTTTTCTGTTTGGGTGTTTTCTTGAGATTTTTGAATTTTGTTTGAGAAATTTTCAAGTGTGATGGATGATTTTCTGAAGTAATAAATGCAAGCACGACACAAAAAGTACAACCATTTTGCCTAATCTAACAAAAAGTACAACCATTTTGCTAATCTAACAAAAAGTGTATGTTCTGCGAGGATGTGTTCAAATCCCCAATGTTTTAACAGGTTTGGATACAAGTAAGACACTTCAGAAAGACTCTTTATTCAAGGGTCATAAATAACATCATAACCCACTAGTCTTGATACTCCGTCAGCTCAAACAGCCGTGTCACCCCCTAGAGGGCGCCCGCTTTTTTGCCTTTTGCCAGAAATTAACCCAAAGTGAATTGCTTCACAGTTGAGTAATTATCTTGGGAGATATATGGTGAGTAATCTTGGGGTCGGATTCTTCCCCACCCTTGCACTATGATGTTATAAATGTTCGGTTACTGACTCAGTTCAAAGCTTCTAATTCTATGGTTCATAATCAGGCTTCCCGTTCGGCCGTCAGTGATAAACTCCCTCAGGAGGCTTCCCAACCTTTAGAACAAAGGCTTTACGTATCTCAAGGACACTGGGGGAAGGCTAATCACTGCGCGCAACCGTTGAAAAGGACTTTCGTCACTTTCCACATTTGATTATAGTGGGTTGGAATTCTTGGCGTCAAAGCCGTTCCCCACTTAGGTCGTTCCCTTCACACCTGCCATAAATGACTTTAAGAGTTGATTGCAACTCCTCGGGAAGGCAGACCTGCTAAAGGTTTTAATGCTTGAATTACTGAAAGCTGTAAGAGTTGTCTGGATTTTTGATCACCCAGTTAAGGGGAGAGCATATACCTTCCACTTTCGAGACAAAGCAAATAATTTTATTTTAGCCTTTCAAATTAGTGATTTTGCTAAAAGCTATGTGGAGATGTTGCTCCACAAAATATGGTGTTTATTTTATCTGGGCAAATCAATGATTTTCTAATCTATGAAAGGGAAATGGTCAACAAAGCAAATGCTCGATTTTGAGGTCAACAAAAGAAATCGGTTACAAAGGAAAGGCGTCCGCTCCATCTACAAGAAAATTATTAGAGTCCTGCAAGCAAACCCAAAAAAAGAAAATTGTTAGCGAATTTGGGGGACTTCCACAAGTCTAAAATTCCAGTTCGGTTACCAAATTTTTTTTTTTTTGTTTTTGTTTTTCTCCATCTGTGATGCTCTACAGAACAAACTGTACGCGCTACAATATATGTTCTATGCGCTAAAATTTATGATAAACGCGCTACTCTGTTCCCTGGGTGCGCTACTCTGGGTGTTGGAAGTGCTGCTCTGTGTTTTTTTTTCTTTTTCGCCCCGACGCTGCAGGTAATTTTAAATATGATGCGCTAATGTTTGGGTTGCACGCGCTGTATTATGGGTTATAAGCGCTGAACTGGGGATCATGTGCACTATTCTGGTTGTTGAATGCACTGCTCTGTGATTCACCCATGTTGGGACCTACAGGAAAGTGTTAGAAGGAGTCATGCACTAAGAGAATGTCTTCACGCGCTAAATTATAGGGCCCACGCGCTAAATAGTGAGCTGGATGCGCTATACTGTTTACTGGATGCGCTAAAAGGTGAACTGAAAGCGCTACTTCATTTTTCCCGCGTGCCTACAAAAGTATTTATTTTCAAAAATTGATTTGTTATTTGGGGTCGGGCCCCACGGTGGGCACCAGAAATGTATGCGGGAAAAGTGGTTTGATAGAATTCAATATGTGAAAATATTGTAAAATGACTAGTCCACACACACACACAGGACTTCTTGGTGCAAGCTATGAAGTAATAACGTATTAATCAGCTTCCCAAAGAGGGTCCCATGGTTCTCTATCTCACAATGTCCCTCAAACCAATGTTTTGCTCTCAGATCACTGAGCAAAATGGTTCAGGGATGGCAAATGCAAGAACGAGGGATGCTCTGATAGATTTTTAGTATGAGATGTATTCTAAGCTATGCCAGATTCTAGAAATGCAATAAACTAAATGATAAGATGACAAGATTAGTATGAATACTATCCTAGCATACTATATTTAGTCTACGATTGAACTAAAATGATAAAGAAATTATTCTAACATGCATATTTAGTCTACTTCCTGATTTCAAAGAGGCTAAAATGATGAGCATAAAAATGATATATGAAAGCTTGAATGTATTTGAGCATAAGTGTGATACTACAAATTTGAGGGATGGTTGTTTAAAATGGAGGAATGAGAGCTCTATTTATAGCAAAAACAAGGCAATGGATGGTCAAGATTGAATGGTTTAATCAAGGGCCAAGTTTGAAAGTTGGGGATCCATGTGCACAATTGGCACCAATGAAATGGTGACAAGTGTCAACATAGGATTGGGTTGAGAGAAGGGGTTGGAGGCATTCAATACTTGAGAAGACCTCATGGTTATCTAAAGGCTAAGGGTCAAGTCTAAGTTAGGCTTACCCATTGGATTAAGAGTTAATGGAAGGATAAACCTTCGTGCAAATGATTAAGAGATAATCATGGTCAAAGAATTAAAGGCCTGATGAGACCCTTGGGTTGGATGAAGGTTGAGTCAAAACAAATGTTTTAACCATGTAGGAGGGTTTGAGTTAACCATTAATGGTTATTGGAGACTTTTGGGATTAAGTGGTTGAAAGTTGGAAGCCTTCAATGGTTTTCAAAGACTTTAAGCCATTTAGTGGTTGAAGGTTGAAAAACCTTTAATGGTTATCAAAGACTTTGAGGTTTTGAGAAGTGACCTCCTCTTGCTTAGAAATGTGACAAAATTTAGAGGAGGGGTTAGGTTAATTAGAAGCGATTAGAAGATTCTAGAAGGGATTAGAAAGGGATTTAGGATTTTGCAAGTGGATGGAGGGATAATAGGATTTTAATTGAAATAAAGAATTTCATTCAATTTGGTTGTAATTTGGAGAAATTAAATAAATTAGATTTATTCAATTTAGGATAACTATTTAATTAAATTTGAATTTAATTAAAAGTGGATAGGGGGATTTAATTGAATAAAATGATTTATTCATTAAATGGTATAGTGAATTTAATTTAAATAAATTGAATAATTTATTTAATAAAATAGAAGAATGTGGATAATTTAATTAAATTGGATTTAATCAAATAGAAAAATGAACATAAAATATTCATTTAGGAATATGGTCATTTTTATACATCTACAAGATGTAAGATCTCATTGTAGATCATAATGTACATAGTAGAGATATATGGCTATAGGAAAGGAATGTAATGTGCGAATAATGTAATATCATTCAGGTAGAGGATTTGATCGATCATTGAAGATTGAATTGGGTTTATGTAAGAGGATTTAGTCCTCCGGTATTGAGCTTAACAGGAACTGTACTCAGGCATAGGAGATGCTATCTTTTACAGTTCAACACTTCTCTGGATTGTTGTCTGGATTTCTATGTAGTTAGTGAGGCTCCTTTTGTGATGAGTAGTGCGCTCTAGGCTGTTGGCCTTTCTACAAGTGTAGGCCCCTCAATTGTAATTCACATACTTACTGTAGAAGTATTATCTGACTGTGGGTAGCTTTCCCACCATGGTTTTTCCCTTTACCAGGTTTTCCACGTATAAATCTTGGTGTCATGTGGATGGTATTTATTCTGTGATTATTGTTTATGCTTAATTTGTTTAACTACTATTCTGGTATTAATGTTTTGGGTTCCAGTATTAAAGTTTTAATTTCTAATGGTTTGAGTAATCCGTTAAAATTGATTCACCCCGCCCTCTCAGTTGTCTTCCGGTTATTTGAATAGTCTAACAATTGGTATTAGATCTTTGGTCCTCTCTGCAGAAATCTTAACTGCTTGAGGAAGATCCTATGGCGACTAACAGTTCAAGTTCATCCAATTATTCTGGAGCTATCTTTTAGAGGGATATTCAGAGGCTTGATGGACCAAATTATAGAGTATGGAAGATTCAGATGGAGACTCATATGAGATGTCTTGGCAAGGAGATTTGGGAAATCACACAGAATGGTGTCACACTTTATAATCCAGGATCTGGCAATCCTCCTTTGGAAAACCTGGACAAGGAGCTTGAGAATGATTGTAGAGAAAGAGAAGCCCTCTTGTGCGCACTTTCTGATCAACAAATAATGAGATTAATCGACAAATCATCTGGAAAGGCTATATGAGATAAGTTAGAGACTCTTAATGAAGGTGACCCTACAGTAAAGATTGCTAAACTTGATGGTTATCGGGTGAGATATGAAAACCTAAATATGGAAGAAGATGAAAGGTTTATTGCATTCATGGAAAGGGTAAATGAGATTGTTATGGGAATTCAATGTTGTGGTGGAACTCTAAGCGAAGATGAAATTGTTTCTAAAGTTTTGAGAGCCCTACCACCAACTTAGAAAATGAAGGCTACTACTATTAATGAGTTGAGAACAATGGATAATACATCTATCAATAGATTTAATTTGGTGGGAAACTATTTGCTTTTGAGCTTGAAGAATTTGGACCTTCTGGAGCTATGAAGTTGTACCTGCTTTTCATGCATCTACATCTGCAATTGATAAGCAAGATTGGAAAGCTTTATATGAAAAGGGATTGGAAGATATGAAGAGAGAAGATGATGAGTTTGAGCAACTTGAAGAACTATATGCTAGAAGAGTACGTAAAGGACTGATAGGAAGTAAGTATGAAGGAAAATCACATTTTAAATGTTTTGCATGTAATTAGATTGGTCATTTTGCATCTAGATGTCTTGAAAGGAATTCAAGATTTGAAGAAAGAGTTAGAAGATCATTGAAGTCTAACACTAGATATCAAAACAAGTATAAGTACAAGAAAAATAGAGATAAATCATGCTACATAGCGGATGAGGAAGGCATTGATGATTGAGCACTAGAAGAGAATGTACCTGAAGAGAAGGCACTTGCTGCTATAATTGAAGACAAGGATGAATGGGTAATTGATAGTGGTTTTTCACATCATATGACTAGAGATAAAGGGAAGTTTCTATCTTTGCAAGAATTTGATGGCGGTCTAGTTAGATTTGGAGATGACAAAGCATGTATGTTTAAAGGAAAAGGAACTATATCATTGGATGGTAAGAATGATATAGAAAATGTTTATTATGTTGAAGGTTTAAGGCATAATATTTTGAATGTAGGATAATTAGTGGATAAGGGATTTCAATTATAGTTCAAGGATGGAAAATGAAAAATCATTAACAGATCTAGTTTCGAGATTGCAATCAGTACATAGACTAAAGGTAATATATTTCATTTAAATTTCGGTGAGAAGACATGTTTGAATACACAGATTGATGAAAGTTGGCTATGGCATAAAAGGCTATGTCATGTGAATTTTTATTGCATTGTAAAGATCAATTAAACTAAGGTAGTTAGGGATATACCTAAGATTATGAAGCCCTATAATCTAGTATGTAAAGAATGTCAAATGGGTAAACAGGTCAGAACCTCTTTTAGTAGTATACAAGATAAATCTAATGATGTTCTTGATCTTATTCATATTGTTTGTGTGGCCCTGCTAGAGTTAAAAGTTTTCAAGGTGATAGATATTTCATGCTAATCATTGATGACTATTATAGAATGATGTGGGTTAATTTTCTAAAACAAAAATTTGAAGCATTTGAAAAAGTTTAAAATCTTTAAGGCTAAAGTGGAAACTGAGACAAGATTGAAGATCAAATGTTTGAGGTCAGATCATGGTGGAGAATTCACATCTGGTGAGTTTTAATAACTTTTGTGAGAAGCATGGTATAAGAAGACAATTTTCTACTCCCCAGACACCTCAGCAAAATGGAGTTGTGGAAATGAAGAACATAACTATCTTGGACGCTGCTAGAACAATGATGATGGAAGCTAGTTCACCTCATATGTACTAGAGAGAAGTAGTGAGCACAACAATTTATACATTCAATAAAGTACATATCAAAGGAGAAACCAATACGACACATTATGAATTATGGTTTGACAATACACCTATAGTTAAGTATTTTAGAATATTTGGTAGTAAATATTATATCAGGATATATGATTTCATTAGAAAATTTGATCCTAGATGTGATGAAGGCATATTTCTTGGTTATTCTAATGAAAGCAAAGCATATAGATATTATAACAAGAGATTGCAGAGAATTGTGGAGAGTGCTAATGTCAAAGTAGATGAGCTGAATAGAAGTCAAATCAGAGTTTATGAAAAGGAACCGATGGTGGAAATGATTATATCTAAACCGATAGCACCTTTACCAGAATAGAGTGTTGAACCAGTTACTCCAGCAGTATCAGAGAATTCTATAGTGACTGAAGATTAGGGAATAGGAACAAAGAGTCAGAGGACTCTTAAGTATGTGAGATTGAATCATTGAGAAGATCAGATCATTATGGATAAGAGCAATGGAGTGATGACAAGAAGAAGACTGGAAACTAATGAGGTATGTTTAATTTCAAAAGTTGAATCGGTATCAGTAATTGAGGCATGTAAAGATGAATATTTGTTGAAAGCTATGGAAGATGAATTAGATCAGATTGAGAAAAATAACACATGGACTTTGGTTCCCCGGCCTAAAAATAAAAATGTTATTAGAACTAAATGGGTTTTTAGGAATAAATTGAATGAGGATGGTCAAGTTATAAGAAATGAGGCTAGATTGGTTTGTAAAGGATATTCTCAAAAGGAAGGAATTGATTATGGAGAGACTTTTACACCTGTAGCTAGGATTGAAGTTTTAAGATTATTTCTTGCCTATGCTTCTTATAAAAACTACAAGGTTTATCAGATGGATGTTAAATGTGCATTTTTGAATGGGGATCTTGAAGAAGAAGTTTATATTGAGAAACCTGATGGTTTTTCACTATCAGATGATACAAACATGGTTTGCAGGTTAAGGAAAGCTTTATATGGATTGAAATAGGCACCTAGAGTTTGGTATGCAAGGTTGGATAAATATCTTTTGAATCTTGGTTTTACAAAGGGTAGTGCTGACAAAAAATTATATTATAAGATCACTAATGATGATATATTGATTATTGAAGTATTTGTTGATGACATCATTTTTGGAGGCGAAGATAAGTTATGCATAGAATTTTATAAGAATATGGAGAAAGAATTTGAGATGTCTATGATTGGAGAGATGAAATTTTTATTAGGTTTGTAGATTACTCAGACTGACAAAGGTATTTTCATTTGTCAAACTAAGTATGCTAAGGAATTGTTGAAGAAATTTGGTATGGGAGATTCCAAACCGGTAAGTAATCCTATGGTGACAAGTGATAAATTGACAAGAAAAGATGTTTCTACATAGATAAATCTACAAGATACAAATCTATGATTAGAGGTCTTCTTTATTTGACTTAGACTAGGCCTGACATTAGGAATTCTATTTGTATTGTTTCAAGATTTTAGAGTGATCCTAGAGAAAATCATGAGATTGTGGTGAAAAGGATTTTTAAATACTTGCAAGGTACATTAGAATATGGTTTGTGGTACCCTAAGGATGATAAATTTACTTTATGTGCATATATAGATGTTGATTGGGCTGGAGATGATGACCGGAAAAGTAATTTCAGTGGAGCTTTCTTTCTTGTTAAGAAGTTGGTTTCATGGATCAACAAGAAACAATCATGTACTTCTTTATCTACTGCTAAAGCTATGTATGTTGTTGCTGCTACTAACTGTATACAAGTTTTATGGATGAAGCAAATGTTGAAGGATATAAAGGTGGATTATGATACACTAGTAGTTATTCACTGTGATAACTCTATTGCTATTGATATATCAAAGAATCCGATATTTCATTATAAGACAAAGTACATATCTATCATGTATAACTTGTTGAAGGAAAAGGTGGAAGCGAATGAAGTTAGACTAGTTTATGTGAACACTAAAGAGCATATTACAGATATTTTCACTAAACCTTTGCCCAAGGAATCATTTGACTACCTGAGAGACAGATTGGGAGTTTTTGCCCCTTTGGTAGAGACTTGATTGATGTTGTTTGGCATAATTTTGGTATGCATTATCAAAGATACTATTCATTCCAGCACTGATGTGGGGATGCTACTACTTAGGGGGAGTAGTCAGCTTTGTGATTCAATGGTTTTTTTTTTTTTCTTTGATATTTTTGTCAGATTTATGGCATTGATGTCAAAGGGGGAGTGATATTGATGTAAAAAAGGAAGTGAAAAAGAAAAGGAGAGGGATATTGATAGGGAGAAATTCAGAGCTTTACAGAGATATTATTCACATGGGGAGTTTGGTCTTTATTTCAGAGCTGTATGCGGGAGATTGTTGGTTGTCTTCCATTGGGTGAGACTTGTTTGGCATTTGTTGGTACTTAGATGTTTTTCACATCTAGTGGTTCCATGAATGCCATAGGGGGAGATTTTTGGCAACACTAGCTGTTTGGATGCTTTATCGGAACCCTTCTGGTCTTGGTAGGTTGAGTGGTTTCTGGTTGATTTGGATCCGGCATGATCCAGTAGGCTTTGGTATGATTTGGTTATGGAATTGGCTTATTCATGATACTCATGTTCATATTCAATAAGTTGGTTTTGGTCTAATGATTAGATGCTATCCTGTTTGCTTAGAAGCTTGGTTTCTGGTTCCGATGAGGGTTTCATTGATAAAGCTTTTGATGAATTGCATAAGTGGTGTTGGTGTAGCTTCTAGTGGAGTTTCATGATGCTGTTGGTGATCATGTTCGAGACTTGGAGGATGGAGATCATTGCTGTAGCATGTGGACCTATACTGGGTCTCGGTTGATCTAGGTTATGGACCGACTTTACTATAATGTGTGGATTGGACCTCTTGATGTGTTTCTGGGATATCTTATGTGTTGGATATTATTTGTTTGTTCTAGTAATTGTTTTATTATCTGGTGGCCGACCGAATTGTTTATGGTTGAGGGTTTGTATATATAGATGTAAGATCTCATTATAGATCGTAATGTACATGGTAGAGATATATGGTTATAGGAAAGGAATGTAACTTGTGAATAATGTAATATCATTTAGGTAGAGGATTTGGTCTATCATTGAAGATCGAATTGGGTTTATGTAAGAGGATTTAGTCCTCTGGTATTAAGCTTAACCAAAACTATACTTAGGCATAAGCGATACTATCGTTTGGAGTTCAACACTTCTCTGGATTGTAGTCTGGATTGTTAGCATTTCACAAAGAAAGATTGTTGGCATTTCAGTAAGTTTGCTGGTATGAGGATATTGAGAAGGTTGTTGAAGATTGTGGATATAACTGAGAAAGGATGATTAGTGTCTTCATAATATTATTTTGTCATTGATGTCAAGCAATTGATTTTCTGATTCACTATGATGTTGCCATATCTTAATAAGTATGATTTGATAAGTATAAAGATGCGGTAAGTGACACAAAAAGAATGAAAATGAAGGGGACTAATAAGTTATTCAATGGGAAACTATTACCGAGCTAGATAGTGATGAGATCTTGTTGTTTTGATTGTTTTGATATCCTATATATGAGTATTCGAAGACTGAACAAGAAGGAGAAAAAATTTCAATCTATAGAATTAATTAAGGTTTGATATTGTTCTATGTTACTGATCAAGATGCTAGTCGGTAAACCCTAAGGTTTTCGCTATCAGTTAAAGAAGGCAGAGTATCTACCAAGTGAGGTTTAGTATTTACCGAGTAACAACCAAGTAATAACAGAATGCATTGGATGGATAAAAGAATTATTAAATGAAAGATGCCAATGAGCTGGAGAAGTATAGATGATTGGTATGTTGTGAAATAAGTTTGTTGAAGATCTACGACAACGAAAATACAGGAGTTAGATCTACAACGCAGATTGAACGGTCATAACCTAGCACAAGTTTCAAGGAAGGAATACAAGTTCCAAGGCAAGATAAAACATTTTCAGATCGAAAGATACAATGAACCTAGTCAGGTTTTAAGATCTGATGGCTAAGATAGTTCATGGGAAATGTGATCAAGGAGATTAAGCAGTGAGGAATTGTTTATAAATAAGAAATTGTTGATGAACAATGTATGCGGGTAAATAGAAGAACAATGATACTACAGTAGTGATCACCGAGCACAGAAGATTGAAGATCTAATTAAAGAACAGATTGAGAAGCCCAGTAAGAAGCAAGATAAGTCTTATGACAAGATTATCTTGAGTACATTGAGCACATAGAATTTGCTTTAGCATTTCAGATGTGAAGTTGCAGATATATTTTATATTGTTATTTATTTTGTAAGTGACAGGAAATCTCTTAACCGAGTGGACCTAACAGTCTTATTTGTAAATCCTCTAGCAAGGTAACATTATGAATGAGTGTTTGAAATCCTTTGACAAGGTCACTTCTAACCAAGTGCAAGACTCTAACAAGTCTGAGGGAAATCCCTTAACTGGGTCACATTTAGCAATGTGTTTATTTAATCTATAACAGGATTGGCTTTTAACAGAGCATACTCTAGAAGGGTATATTTCTTAGTGGGTCTGAAATCCCACAGTGGTTTTTCCCTATTTGGGTTTCCACGTTAAATTTGGTGTTAAATGTGTTATGATGTTTTAAGTGTATCTATTTATGAGTTTGAATGATTTACAGTCGTAGTTGCATAGCAGTAAAGGCTACCGAGGTTAAATCTGATAAATATATTACATAGTGAGTTTTTATGACTCAACCCCCCTTCTCATCTTATTAACAATTGGTATCAGAGCTTTGGACTCCAGAAGAAAAGTTTAAATGTACTTGAGGAAAGATCTGAAGATGTATAAAAGGGATGCACCAAAGCTGAACAAGTCTAGTTTCTCCACATGGCAGAAAAGGATGAAGTTGCACTTATCAGGAATTGGAGAATATGCAATATATTATCTAGATAATGATTACAGTACACCTAGCACCTAATCGATGACAATGGAAGAGATAAAGGCAAAGAAAGAGAATATTCAAGCAATGATTGAGATAACATCAACATTAACCGACTCAGAGTTTAATGATCTAGAAGGCTGCACTAATGCCAAAGCAATGTGGAACAAGCTTATATCTATGTATGGTGGTGATGAACATGTTCAGAGAGCAAAAGTAGATAGTCTAAGAGGTCAACTTGAATCCATGAGAATGAATGAAGGTGAGAACATAACCCAATACAGTACAAGGTTAAAGGAAACAATCAATCAAATCAAAGGAGCAAGAGGAACTATTGAAGAAAAGGATGTAACAAGTAAGTTTCTCAGAACACTTCTACCTGCTTATGCCATTCGAGTCTCTATGATCAATGAATTAAGGTCTGTACCAAACATGCCATTCTCTTTGGATGCTATTATCGGTAAGCTACATACATTTGAGTTAAGTAATTTTGATAACAGTGGGTCTTCGGTAAATAAAGTTGAATCTGCATTTAGTTCTTTTCATCTTGGTGAATCTGATGATTAAAATGATAGAATGTATAAGTATACTAAAGGAAACCACAATGGATCAAGTGAGAGATTTCGCAAAAACATGGAAGAGGTACACAAACTATATGAGGAAATCAGAAAGCAAGAAGAGTTTAAATCATTATTAGCCAGAAGGTTACCAAGAGGCAAATGTAAGTATAAAGGAAAGTTATCTTTAAAATGTTTTAACTGTGATAGAATAGGACATATGGCTTCTAACTATCCTGACAAACAATCTAGTGAAAAGAGAGAATACTGAGATGACAGACAGAAAGACAATCAATACAGAGGACACCGAGACTTTAGAAGGAGAGATAGAAAGACATGCCTAGTAGCTGATGAGGAATCCAACGATAACAAATCTGATGAGACTAAGACAAAGGAAGTTGTATATGTGGCTATCAAAGATGGATCAGATGAAGAAAGGTATGAGGAAAAAGCCTTGATATCTCACATAAATAAAAATGATTCTTGGATCATAGATAGTGGATGCTCACATCACATGACAGGTAATAAACACAAGTTTGTTAAATTAGAAGATTATGATGGAGGTTACGTAAGATTTGGTAATGATGCACCATGTCTGGTGAAAGGTAAAGGTTTTATCACACTTCTTGACAATGCTAAATGTGATGATGTATACTGGGTTGAAGGTTTGAAATAAAATTTGTTGAGTGTAGCACAACTAAACAATACAGGATCCGAATAGAATTTCATAAAGGAAGTGTCAAAGTTCATGACAAACATGGAAAGCTAGCTGCTACTGGGACACAAACAAAAGGTAATACATTTCATCTTGATTCAACTCAGAACAATTGTCTGTATGCTAAAATAGAAGATACCTGGTTATGGTATAAAAGATTTTGTCATGTAAATTTTGATAACCTGATCAAAATAAGTAAGAAGCACTGAGTAAGAGGTCTACCAAGCTTGGAAAAACCTGAGAAAGCAATATACCGAGGATGCCAGATGGGTAAGATGACAAAGTCAAGCTTTACAAGTAAGTCCTACACTTCTAAAGGAATTTTAGATCTTAAGCACACTGATCTCTATGGCCCTATGA
This sequence comes from Cryptomeria japonica, assembly GCF_030272615.1. Taxonomy (NCBI): domain Eukaryota; kingdom Viridiplantae; phylum Streptophyta; class Pinopsida; order Cupressales; family Cupressaceae; genus Cryptomeria; species Cryptomeria japonica. The sequence continues at coordinate 474,752,031 of NC_081414.1, read as the reverse complement.
AAGTTCAAAGTTATGGTGATAAATACTTTATATTATTTGTGGATGATTATTCAAGGATGATGTCAGTTATGTTTTTAAAAGAGAAATTATAACTCTTTCAAATGTTCAAATGGTATAAGGCTAGAGTGGAAAAAGAAACAGGAAGACAGTTGAAATGTCTAAGATTTGACAAAGGAGGAGAATTCATTTCTAATGAATTTAACCTATTTTGCAATGATCATGGTATAAAGAGACAAGTATTTGTATCGAGAACACCTCAACAAAATGGGATAGCTAGAAGAAGAAATAGATCAATTGTAGATTGTGCCAGAACCTTGATGATAGAAAAGAGGGTACCTCAAACATTTTGGAGAGAAATGATCAACACTGCAGTTTGCACCCTGAATTGAGTACAACTGAAGAAAGGAACATTGAAGACACCGTATGAAATCTGGTATGACAAGAAACCTAATGTAAGTTACTTTAAAATATTTGGAAGTAGATGTTATGTTCACAAAGATGACAAAAATGGAAAGTTCGATTAGAAAAGCAAGGAAGGAACATTTCTTGGTTATTCTTCTAGAAGTAAAGCATTTAAAGGTCTGATCAAATCATCTAACAAAATAGTGTAAAGTGCAAATGTGAAAATTGATGAATTTGCAGAAAGAAATGATGAAGGAAATTCCAAAGAACCAGAGGATTATGAAGAGTTTGTATATGTTCAACCGAGAAGTCCTACCGAGAAAGTTGATGAAGAAAATGAAGAAAATAATCATTTACCGAGTGATGAAGAAGATCATACAGAGCCTACCGAGCCTATATTAGCCAAGTATGTCAGAAGAAATCATGTATCAAGTCAAATTATAGGAGATAGGGATGATCCAGTGATGACAAGGAACAAACTAAGACAAAACACATGTTTGATATCTGAATTTGAACCGAGAATAGTAAAAGAGGCATTTAGTAATGAAGATTGGGTAAATGCTATGATAGGAGAGATTGAACAAATCAAGAAGAATGAAACATGGACACTGGTCCCAAGACCAAAAGAGAAAAATGTGATTGGTACAAAGTGGATTTTCAGAAACAAGCTAAATGAAAAAGGAGAGGTCATTCAGAATAAAACAAGACTAGTTTGCAAAGGTTATGCTCAAGAAGAAGGAATAGATTACGGTGAGACTTTTGCACCTATTGCAAGACTTGAAGGAGTGAGAACATTGTTGGCATATGCTGCTTACAAAAATTTCAAGGTATATCAAATGGATGTTAAATCTGCATTTTTAAATGGTATACTAGAAGAAGAAGTTTATATTGAACAACCTGAAGGATTTATTGAAGACAAGAATAAAGATCAGGTATGTAAGTTGAACAAAGCTTTATATGGTCTAAAGCAAGCACCTAGAGCATGGTATGAAAGACTACACTCTTACTTAATCAAGATTGGATTTATAAGGACAAGTGAAAACAACAACATGTATATGAAGAATGATGAAGACAATGGAATACTGCTTTCAGCCATATTTGTTGATGATATTATTTTTTGTGGAAATGACTCTTTCTGAAAGAACTTTGGAAATGAAATGTGCAAAGAATTTGAGATGTCATTAATCAGTGAAATAAAGTATTTTATAGGTTTACAGATACTGCAAATGAAAAATGAGATTTTCATTACTCAATCCAAGTATATAAAGGAAATCTTGAAGAAATTTGGAATGGAGGATTCTAAACCTGTAAGTACTCCTATGACTACCAATTGTAAACTATCAAAGAGTGATGAATCCACATCTGTTGATGAGACACTTTATCGATCTATGATTGGAAAGTTACAATATGTGGTTCACAGTAGGCCGGATATAGCACATGCAATAGGTATAGCTGCAAGATTTTCTGCAGATCCCAAAGAAACCCATATGACAGCAATCAAGAGAATTTTTCAGATACTTGAGAGGCACTGAAGATTATGGTTTAGTGTATAAAAAGAGGAATGATTTTGACTTAAAAGTTTACATTGATGCTGATTGGGAAAGGAACATTGATGATAAGAAAAGCACAAGCGGTGGAGCTTTCTTTTTGGGAGACAGACTAGTAAGTTGGCTTAGCAAGAAACAAGGATGCATTTCACAGTCAACATCTGAAGTTGAATATGTCACTGCAGCATTGAATTGTACCAATATAGCTTGGATCAAACAATTGTTGGAAGGTATGAATGAGAAAGTTACCGAACCAGTAACTATATTCTATGATAATACTAGTGCCATTAACATTTCAAAGAATTCGATAATGCATTCTAAGACAAAGCATATCTCTATAAAGTATCATTATCTCAGAGAAGAAGTTCAAGAGAAGAAAGTTGCACTAGAATATATTAGTTCAAAGGAACAAATAATAGACATTTTCACAAAGCCACTGCCAAGGGACACTTTTGAATATCTCAGAAGTAAGTTAGGGGTCCTACCCCTATCTAGTACTCACTGAAAGAGTTCAGTGAAAGCATCAATTCTATGAATCTATAGGATACCTATTTATGAGTGGATGTTGCTTTACACACTTTAGGAGGTTGCCTAAAGTTGTGCAGGAAATAGTGATTGAAGACAAGTTGCTCTGACCAAGACTGAGATGATACATTTGTATTTTCAGTAAGAAAATTACTTCACAGTGGAAGGAATCATGAATTAGTTTTACTTTTTGGCATTGTTGTCAAAGGGGGAGAAGACTAATTAGTAAATATTAATAGGTGAAGATGGGAGAAGACTAATGACTGGGGGAGAATTCAAGGATAACAACAGGAGAAGATTAACAACAATCTGAATTTGAATCAATTGAAATAAAATCAAGTTAGGTATTGCCATTAAAAGATGGTTTTGCCATCAATGCCAAAGGGGGAGATTGTTAGCATTTCACAAAGAAAGATTGTTGGCATTTTAGTAAGTTTGTTGGTATGAGGATATTGAGAAGGTTGTTGAAGATTGTGCATATAACTGAGAAAGGATGATTACTATCTTAATAATATTATTTTGTCATTGATGTTAAGCAATTGATTTTCTGATTTAGTATGATGTTGCCATATCTTAATGAGTATGATTTGATAAGTATAAAGATGTCGGTAAGTGACACAGAAAGAATGAAAATGAAGGGGAGTAATAAGTTATTCAATGGGCAACTATTACCAATTTAGATAGTGATGAGATCTCGTTGTTTTGATTGTTTTGATATCCTATATATGAGTATTCGAAGACTCAACAAGAAGGAGAAGAGATTTCAAGCTATGGAATTAGTTAAGGTTTGATACTGTTATATGTTATCGACCAAGATTCTAGTCAGTAAACCCTAAGGTTATCACTATCGGTTAAAGAAGGTAGAATATCTATCAAGTGAGGTTCAATATTTACCAAGTAACAACCGAGTAATAACATAATACATTGGATGGATAAAAACATTATCAAATGAAAGATGCCAATGAGCTAGAGATGTATAGATGATTGGTATGTTGTGAAAGAAGTTTGTTGAAGATCTATGACAACGAAAATATAAGAGTTAGATCTACAATGCAGATTGAACGGTCATAACCTAGCACAAGTTTCAAGGAAGGAATACAAGTTCCAAGGCAAGATAAAACATTTTTAGATCAAAAGATACAATGAACCTAGTCAAGTTTTAAGATCTGATGGCTAAGATTGATCATGGGAAATGTGATCAAGGAGATTAAGCAGTGAGGAATTAATTATAAATAAGAAATTGTTGATGAATAATGTATGCGGGTAAATAGAAGAACAATGATACTATAGTAGTGATCACTGAGCACAGAAGATTGAAGAGTTGATTAAAGAATAGATTGAGAAGCCCAGCAAGAAGCAAGATAAGTCTTATGACAAGATTATCTTGAGTACATTGAGCACATAGAATTTGCTTTAGCATTTCATATGTGAAGTTGAAGATATATTTTATACTGTTATTTATTTTGTAAGTGATAGGAAATCTCTTAACCGAGTGGACCTAACAGTCTTATTTGTAAATCCTCTAGCAAGGTAACATTATGAATGAGTGTTTGAAATCCTTTGACAAGGTCACTTCTAACCAAGTGCAAGACTCTAACAAGTCTGAGGGAAATCCCTTAACCAGGTCACATTTAGCAATGTGTTTATGTAATCTATAACAGGATTGGCTTTTAACAAAGCATACACTAGAAGGGTATATTTCTTAGTGGGTCCGAAATCCCACAGTGGTTTTTCCCTATTTGGGTTTCCATGTTAAATCTGGTGTTAAATGTGTTATGATGTTTTAAGTGTATCTATTTATGAGTTTGAATGATTTGCAGTCATAGTTGCATAGCAGTAAAGGCTACCAAGGTTGAATCTGATAAATATATTACATAGTGAGTTTTTATGATTCACCCCCCCCCTTCTCATCTTATTAACATGGATTTCTATGTAGTCAGTGAAGCTCCTTTTGCGATGAACAGTGCGCTCTAGGCTATTGGCCTTTTTGCAAGTACAGGCCCCTCAATTGTAATTCACATACTTGCTACAGAAGTATTATCTGATTGTGGGTAGGCTTACCACCATGGTTTTTCCCTTTATCGGGTTTTCCACATATAAATCTTGGTGTCATGTGGATAGTATTTATTCTATGATTATTGTTTATGCTTAATTGGTTTAACTGCTATTCCAATATTAATGTTTTAGGTTCTGGTATTAAACTTTGAATTGCTAATGGTTTTGGTAATCTGTGACAACTGATTCACCACGCCCCCCTCTTAGTTGTCTTTCGGTTATTTGAACTATCTAACATGTATCACCACCATAGATTAATTCTAACTTCTCCCAAACTTCAAAAGCATTCTCTAAACCATGGGCATCAATATATTCAATATAAACCAATGTACTTACTATGACTTCCAGTTCTTGAATGTTTTCTTGCTTCTCCTTCAATTGATCTGCAGTCAGAGAACTGGTGTAAGGTACATACTAAGTAATAACATGCTGCCAAAACTGAGCACCCATACCTTTGATATATATCTTCATTTTGTCACTCCATATCCGGTAGTTGTCCTTAGTGAATTTGGGACCCTCCTTCATCATCTTCCTCAGATATTTTCCTCAAGCAGTTAAGCTTCTACACAAAGAGGACCTAATTCTCTAATACCAATTGTTAATGCGAGGATTCAGTTAACACTAAGAGGGGGGTGGTGAATCAGTGATAACAGTAAACTGCAAACTTTCACCATTCTAAACAATACTTCATAAAATAGTTCATAAATAGTACCGGTAGCTAATCTAACAATCACTCAATGCAGATTTACCAAAACATTACTAGTAGCAACTTAAGTGTTCATCATTAAAAAAGTATAGTAAAGACATCAAATGCATAGCTCAAAAATCCACCCACAACATGAACACAAGGATTTTTCATGTGGAAACCCAAATGAGAAAAACCATGGTGGGACTTGGTACCAACAAAATATGCACTCTCTCAAAATGCGCCCTATTAGGAGCCTAGCTTGGTTAGGAGCTTTACAACAATGCAAGGTTAAGAGAAGACCCTGTTAGAATTTACCCAATCAAGAGATTTTACAACTTAACTCTGTTAGGAGCTTTACCTTGTTAGGCGTAACCTTGCTGGAGGATTTAAACCCAAATTAATGAGCCACCTAATGAAGGGATTTAAAAGATCAAACTTGTTAGGACCTACCCGGTTAAGGGATTTTAATGCTGCTGCAACTGTTAGGAAATAATAGATAAATGATCTAGACTCAGTACTTCATAGCTTTCTATTACAGATCCTTGTCAGCTCCAATCTTCTTCTCTCATGTAGATATCTCAATTAGGTTTGGCACACACACACACTTCTCTGATCACCGACACTCTCAACCTTCTCAAACTCAAGCTAAATACATTTTACAATTAGGTCAGTTACAAAACCCTAACCTACAATGAATCTACATCATAGATCATACTAGATCATTAAAAATCATTAAAGATCATCATACAAATCATTACAACAAATTACAAGACAATTACGACCGTTGAATGATCATAACTCATCACCACACATCTATCTGATAAGCTGTCAAACCCTTAACACATTTTTCTAAGCACTTCGCTGCTTCCTAATAAATTCAATCCTTGTACGTGCCAAAACAACATCTTATTTATTTACACGGATTCTGACTCATCATCATCAACTTATGAACATGAAAAGAATCACCGCCAAACCATAAATCATCACTGGTCAATGGTCTTGATACCGATTCTCAAACCCTATCTGATTATACAATAGTCAATAACAAACGTGACTTTCGGTTCACCAAACAAGATGTGGTTCAAGTCATAGAATCCTTATGATGTCATAAGAACACATTCCAAGCCATAACACTTGACTCAACACTGATCTCTACTGCAACCATCTCCTTCTCTGTTCCTGCTTACCGGTTCACTGTTACTAGGTAGTTTTGCTTTCCAACTTAATTCAATTCAATCTAATACCGGTTAGACTTGACCAGTAGACTTGGATGACATACCAAGCATAAAGAAACATAGAAAAATATGGTTGCCATCAATGACAACACAAATAACTGATCACCAAGCATCATATCATAATTATATCATCACCAACTATCCTTTACTGGTACACCATTATCTCCATCAAATATGCCAACATGCCAACAAGAGAATCTTTGGAAAGACCTTGAGAAGTGCCAAGATGAGCTCAAGGTGAGGATCCAGTTTGGTGGCAACCCTGATGCCTTGGAAAGAATTTTGAATAAACAAAAGCACTCCAAGAATACCAAAGGATTAGGATTTGATACTAATGAATGTTGCACAAGCAAGGATATCTCCAACAAAGAGATTCAATTTGTCTCCAAAAGTGGAAATAACAAGGGACAAAACTTTACTATTAGAAATGCTCCAAGAAGAAAGATAGATCTAACTACGACTAGTGAAGACATGAGGATGAAGACTAGTGCTGCAAGGAGGAATATTGTTGATCCTAAAGGGAAAGGAAAGCTAAGAGAAGAAGGCTTCATCAGAAACACGAACATAAGAAGACAACCTAGAAGACCTTCTGCCGGTGGAAGACAAAGAGATGTTGTTCCCAAGACAAGTGCACAGAGAAGTAGAAATGGAGAAGCCAAACCGGCAAGATCACCACATGTTTGGAAGAATAAATTTGTAAGTAATAATTCCTCCTTCTCCTACTACTAATTTGCATGCAAAGGCTATGGCCATAGAGAAGATGAATGTAAAATGAGGTCTAGGAATAGACAAAATGTTTTCCCTAGAATAATAATTTAGTCTATCAAAGATGTAATGGACTTGGCCATAAAAGTCATGAATGTAGAAAGAAGAACATTCAGTCATATGGAAGCCAATGTAACACTCATTCTCAATATGGAAATGGTTATAGAGCATATGAAAATCAAAGAGCTACATGGAAGAAAAGGAAAAGTCTCCCTACAAGATCAAGAAATCCACCGGTTCCGGTAGCTGGTTACAACAACATGATCAGAAGAAGAAGATCAAACTGGTTTGATAGAAGGTCCTCCAATCATTTGGCTGGCATGAACATAGTCTGCTACTACAACAAAGTTTGTGCAGAAAAAACCAATCAGAAAAAGGAAGTCAATATTACTGCTAAGACTAGAAATGAGAAAAGGAGGGAGACCAAGAAGGTATGGAGGAAGAAGGAAGAGAGTAGAACCATGGACCGACATTGTGCATCCAATGCACAGGTGATATCTCCTAAGGCTTAAAGGAGATGCAAGACTCAGGGGGAGTTACATATTGATCATATCATTCATGCCTATAATTGAAATGGACAAATGGAAGGACAAGCTGCGGCCAATATAAGGGAGAAGATGAAATGATAGTGTGTGTACTTAGTGCCTTGGATACACATCTACATATGTGAGATGGATTGCTGCTGCAAGTGTCAATGAATGGATAAAACTGCAAATCAACATCAGAGGCATTTGACTTGAGAAGACAGAGATTAGAGGAAAGTGTTATGGTAGAAATATTGGACTAGTATAAGGTCAACCGATATTGCAGTTTGTGTGAGCCAATATGTTCTGGTATAGTAAACCGGTATGTACAGTATGCTACCATTATGGATGCTAACCGATATAGCATATTATGATTCATGCAGTGACTCTAGTGGCTTGAAGTGAAGAAATTATGTTTCAGGTAATATTGGAGAAGTCCTAAATGACATTGTGTTGGTCTGGTAGGCGACCTTATATGCATGCTTCATTTTGTCTTAACCGTTCTGATAGTTGACATGATTATGAAGTGGTTTGACATTGTGATCATGTAAGATCATGTCATAAGTTGTGATGGATATCATGGAGGTGGAAGGTCATCTGCAAATCACATATGCTCAGCTCTATTGGTACAAGGTGCAAATTGGAGATCCGATTTAGGATCAGACATGAAAAGAAGACCTGCGATCTATGGTTCAGGGGGAGTTCACAACCTTACATCCCTTGAGTTTTGAACCATATGCTAGACATTGGGGGAGAAGATGCAGTTTGACTGGCAGGTAAGTGAAATATACTGACACACTTTTCTATTATTGGTATCAAATTGGTATATACAATTAGTGTTAGTTGGTGTCTGAGCCCTCTATCTCAAGTGTTGAAGAAATGGTCATAGGCAGAGAAGGAACTGGTAGAAAGTTATGTCAGTACCCTTTGCCATTGTTGACAAAGGGGGAGAGAAAACCTATAGTATATCGAATACTACATGTGTTGACATCAATTCCAAAGGGGGATATTGTTGGGATTGTGTTGTCATTGATGTCAACCGGTGTAGCATGGCAACCAATATGGGAGATTGATGGTATTGATATTATTGATGTCTACTAGTTTTGTGGTCATGGGATATCAACTGGCATGTTACAAGTTAAGGTGAACCAGTGAATAGGCATTGGAAATAATTGGCATTATGGCAATGCCAACTGGTGTGTGATGTGTTGGTAGTATATGGTTGCCAAACGACAAGCATTGTGATTGGTAAGAAAGAAAGGTTGAGAAAATGGAGAAAGTGTAGGCAACCAGTATGCAGTTGGATGTCATACAACATGACTCCCACTAGATAAAGCTGATATGACCAACAGAGTTTGGGTTGTTGCAAGTTAGTAAGGTAGATAAAGGGGATGTCTACCGGGTTATGTGCCTAATTAAAGATATGTCTTCTCAATGTCAGTAAAGTCAGGTTTAGTGCATTGGTCCATCTACTCCCACCGGTAAGTGTCCATACTAAGCTTATCTCACAGCATGCATGGAATGGATCATAACCCTCTGAGATAAGACATTCAAAGAAGTTGAAGGTAGGTGATTGAAGGCTTATACCAGATGACCATAGTGGAACATGAGGATGCCTCAGGTGCATCAAATTAGAGATATGCATTGGTTCAACAAGTGAAAGCATGATGAGCTACTGGGACAAAAGAGGAAGAATAAGATGTGACGAGTTTTCCACTTTGGCAAACCAGTTGAGATGAGATGAGTTAGCATTACTGACATGGAGTTACACCAGGATGCAGATGGTGATTGGTGTTACCACAGTTGATGCATAACAGTTGGAGATTGATGACATGAAGTCATCAAGGATGTTACTGGTAAACAGGAACAAAGCAATGATTAGGAAACTGGTACAAATGATTGGAGAGGATTCAAATGTTGCAGTTCTGGATATATGTTCAGAGCAATAGCATGAAGGTGAATTGGTCTATGTATATCAGAAAGGTAAGATAAAATGGTAGTATAGAGGGAACATGGATTGTGTGTTCAGTCTTTGAATAATCTTGAACTGACATGATCAGATGAGTTGGATGCCGATTGAGATGCCACGTGGTCTCCAAGTGGCAAATGAATAGTGCATCATTGAAGTTGTCAGTGAGGTAGTTGGTGATTATTTAAAGAATAATGTCAATTGTGAAATACAAGGATCAGTTGCAGAGGTTTGCGGATCGAGGCAAATTGAAAGGTTGACTATTGTGTCGTGATGATTGATGTAGGTTGTGTAGATACAGATTTCATTTGGAGTAAGATACAATGATCATTCACTGTGATTGACAAGTGCATGCTGACAAACAAGTCGTGTTTGCTAAATATAGCAAACATGTTTTGGGAGCAACGAGATTGACAGAGTTGAGTGATCTGTTGTAGGTGGTCAATCTCTGGAACAAGATCTGATTGGATTTGGCACGGATCATGGTCGATGAAGAAACCCTAGATGTGTGAAGATTGAACTCTATTTTGGCAGGAAAGCTCACATATAAATATGTAGACCAGAGATCATAGAAGATGATGCTGCATGCCAAAAGTGGGGGTAGAAATAGTGTTGATCAGTCAGAGTGTTGAAGAGAAAAGACATTGAGGCGATTGAGTGCTCGAAGAGTTACCAACAAGAATGGTTTAATCGGCAAGGTGAAGGCAACCAATAGAATGCCACTGAGTTTGACAATGGTGTCAACCAACAATGTTTGTTAAGGTAAAAAGGCAATAGAGAGTGAGGTAGGGCAGAGTGAGAAGAGGGTAGTTGAGTCAGAAGTAGATAAGAAGGGAATAAGACCTAGAGGAATGAGAACCGATAACCAGATGCATGGTCTGACAGCCCATCCAACCGATAGAGTCTAAACCGGTAAGGAAGCTGCAGCGAGAAAAGGAGAGCAAAGAGAGTGAGAAGAAGTTAGACATGGCAGAGGCTGAGTAGAAGAAGATCCAGAGAGGGTGAGAATAGTGCCAGTGGTGACAAGTTGCAGAGAGTCTAAGCAATCAAAGAACGGACAGAGAATAGAAGGAAAGTAAGAGAACCGATAGAGAACAAAACAACATTGAACCAGAAGAGAAGAGAGAATCGAAAGATAATAGAGAAGAGGTGAACTAGCGAAGAGATTATATGCAGAGGTTATAAAACTCATTTGTAGCTAGGTTATTACTTTTGTATTATTTGTATTCATTGTAATCACTGAGTTGGTGCTCGGTGCAGGGGTTGGTGCTCCTTAGGTTGGTGCCCTAAAATTTGTAATACAATATTTATTGTGAGGCTGAATTGGAGTAGTAGACTCCAAAATCATTTCTCACTGAGGTTTTTCCCATGTTGGGTTTTCCTCGTATATCCAGCATTATGTGATGTGTATTTGTGCGTTCTTGCATCTTGATGTCCTCCCTTATCTCACTTTTATATTCATCTTTTGTTATATTTTCTAACCACTAAACACATTTGGGATTAAAAGGGTTAAGTTTGAAAACCATTGATTCACTCCCCCTCTCAATGACATCCTATGTTCTACAGGAACCCCATGTCATATCCTAGCATAGGGGGATGGTTCCTATTTGGGTCCACATGGTCAGGTGGTTTGATGCATTCTTCCCTTGGGATGTTCTTCATTAGATACTTGTGTGTGTGGATATGGATTTATATTATCTCATCATTTGGATGGATCTTGGAGCATATTTATGTAATAGGAATTGATATAATGTGTTTCATATCTCAAGAAAGATGTAATAGTAAAGAAGACTATGCAATTAGTATCTTGTGAACATATGTATTAGGACCAAAGTTTACTTTAGTGGCTAATATTCACCAATGGAAAATTTTTCACGTTGGACATGTTGGAAATGGCAAATATTTTGTACCGTTTGGGGGTGGCCATGTCGCCAGAACATTATCAATTTCCATCATAGTCATGGCCTGATCGCCATATGTTTTTTGCAAATAAATGTTTCTATGCGATGATTTCGCCAATACAATATATGGTGGACACACGATAAATTTAATTGTTTTGCCTACACTCTCCAAGGTTGCCTTAATAGATGACCTTAATTCACCTATAGGCATGCGAAGTTTTGTTAGCCAAGGGGACCCAATTCGCCCGACATCTTGCCGACGCGTGTCTCCATTCACCCCAACTTTTGCCAACTATATTGTATTCACCTATTATTTGGATGACCTATAATCACCTCAAAAATTACATAAGTCATATTTGGATGACCTATAATCGCCTCAAAAATTACATAAGACGTGTTATAGTTATGCGGAATTCGCCAAATATTTGTATACCATATAAAATTCCCGTGGAATTCGCGATATAAGGATTGGTATAAATACATGCAAAGATCATATCTATCTCAATATCTCAACACAATCTGGTGGGTTCTAGGCTCTGAATTCTAATCAATAGCTAAGTTTCAGACCAAGGAAAATCATTGTTGTTGAGTCGTTGACTGTATTGGCGACTGCTAGTGACCTAAAGCCTAAAGGTGAGCGATCATATTTTTGATGTGGTATATTATACATTATAGCCTATTATTGCTTCTTCAGCAAATTGATATTTTTTTGGCAGCCTTTATTTCGTTGGAGATGTCGAACAGGAAGAGGGGTAGGAAACCTGCAAGTGGGGAAGGCCAAGAGAGGCCAACAAAAAGCAAAATGTTGTCTTCGTACTTTGGCATTGGATGTGAAAATCAGGAAGGTACATCATCACAAGTACAAGTACAAAATTCACCACCTGCACCGCATGTTGAAGACGGCGGTGAACCTGATATCTCAGATCAGGATGATCTTGAAGAAGATTATCTAGTAGATACCCAAGTTAGCTGGAATGATATAATCGACTTGGGTGATAATGCCATTGATGATAATGCACAGAAGGGGAAAAGAATAGCCATATCAAAAAAGGGTGAACCACAATAAAAAAAGGATCGGGAGTGGGATATGTCAGTGAGGAATTTTCAAATTAATTGGGCATCAAAGTATCCATTCATTGAACCAGTCGAGAATCTAATTGAAGGCGAGCCTCCAATAGAATGTAGGTGTAAGATTTGCACTTGGAAACATAACAAGGAAATTAGGTTGTAGCTAAAATTTGACACCATAGAAAACCATATGGGTAAAGTTTATGAAAAACAAATGATAGACGGGGTTGAAAAATCAGTGATAAGATGGAAAACAAAGGATGAATGTAAGCATGTGAGGAATGCCGAAGAGTATTATTTTCATGGGTAAAGTTTATGAAAAACAAATGATAGACGGGGTTGAAAAATCAATGATAAGATGGAAAACAAAGGATGAATGTAAGCATGTGAGGAATGCCGAAGAGTATTATTTTCATGAGAAATTACAGATGAAGCTTGCTGAAGTTAAAGGTTCTATTGAAGCTATTTTTGGAAAAGCAATGCAAATAGAACAATTGGGAAAAGTTGTTCAGTTAAGCGTTGTTTTTCATATTTTGAGCAGAGGGTGTGCTATGATAGATTTCCCATCAATTAGTGGTTTATTACACTTTTTGAAAGTTCCTGACTATCCTAATAGACACTGGTGAGTAAACAGTGGATGGGAATGGGCAAGTTGTCTTGCCGAGGTTGAAAAAGAAGATGTATAGGAAAAAATAAGAGAGTCAAACTTCATTGCATTTTCTTTAGACGAAGTTACCGCAGTAGACAATACTTCATGGGTATGCATGCATGTTTATACTGTAGAGAATCATACCCACCAGCCTCATCTACTATCTTTTGCTAAAATGAAGGAGAGTGCAACAACGGAAAATTTATTTCAACTAGTAAAGAGAAGTTTAATTGAATATGGAGGTATGGATGACATGACGGTAGCCAAAAAATTGGTTTGCATTGGAGCAGATGGAGCTTCAGTAATGCAAGGTCATAGGAATGGACTTTGTACAAAGATTGAAACTTCCTTTGCACTGTACATTACTGCAATTCACTGCATGGGTCACAAAATGAATCTAGCTTTTGGAATTGTGAGCAAGTTTGCTTCAGTTAAAAAAATTGAAATTTTAATCAGAGAGCTCTACTCACACTTCTGTCGAAGTCCCAAGTGATTTATGGAATTTCAAAACTTTGTTGATGGATTAACTAATGGGAACAAGCTTTTCAAGGATAATGATACCAGATGGATCTCTTTGGATGGTCCAGCACATCGAGTGTTTTCAGAATATCCATCCTTGATTGGACTATTTCACACAACTCGTGACGAATCAGATCAACCAAAATTTCCAGAACTTCTTGGTAGGTTAAGTAATTTAGAGACACTCTTAACTTGAGTAGCTCTTCTGCCCATGCTAGAGGAAATGAGGAATATTATGAAGGCTGCCCAAAAAAGAGCCCTGTATATTGCAGAATATGCTACGCTGCGTAAGATGACATGCCTGACCCTCGATAATCTCTATTGAAATCAACCAACACTATCTGATGAAAAATTTGTTAAGTGGCGGACACTCACAGATTTGAACAATCCTGATAACTTTTTACAAATTGGTGCAGACGGGGAGGTATGTGTCAATGTACGGGGAGTTGAGATACCAATGCACTTCTATGCCACGGTCGACCGTGAGGAACCAGGAAAGCACCCCAGGAATAAACTAGCAAGAGTTACAAAGGAATATTTCGACAAGATTATTGAGACTGTAACTCATTCTGTGAAGAAAATTGCATATGATCTTTCCTCACAAATTAGAAGCAGATTCCCTCCTGACAACCTACTCGAAGCCATGTCTATTGTGTTTCCTCATTATTGGAGCCTCAACAGTGCATCTGATTTTCGAAGTAAGCTATTGACTTTGGTAAAACAATTTTGTATTTCCAGAGAATTTAATGGAGTAACTATAAATGGAATATTAGATGAAACTCATCTTCGAGAGCAATCAGCTCATTTTGCATACACTATGAAAGAACAATATGCCAAAATGGATAACCCCCGTGAAGAGGGATCAGTAACAAGGGTTTGGAAATATATAGCTGAGAACAAAACCTTGCGCGATTCAATGCCAGAATATGTGAAGCTTGTTGTTTTATGTCTTACCATGATATTGGGTTCGGTGGAAGATGAGAGAGTTTTCAGTGCTTTGGGGTTCCTAAAATCAAAGCTAAGAAACAAACTAGACAAAAATTTGGAAAATTGCTTGAGGCTCTATACATCTAGGTATGATGTCCACACTTTTCCTTACGATAGGGCACTGCAAATCTGGAGGTCCAAATGTGAAAGAAGAGGTTTGGGAAACACTTCAAACCAAAGTGCCAGTGGGACTACTGGAGCTACTAGTAGCATTGAGATGCAGTTCGACGAAGATATGCAGACTCAGACTCAGAGTGAAGAAACCATAGACGAGAATCAAGAAAGCACTGAATTTGATGAGGATGAATGGCAACTGTAACAGTAAGAGATTGGTATTTATTAATCTTATTACTGTATCTCATAATTCATATTACAAAAGCATATTACTTTTTGCAATTAGAATTTAATATTTATTTGTAATTATATTTTTCAACTTTCTATTTCCAGATTTAAAATAGCATAATTAAAAAAACCATAATGTTTTTATTGATACAAAGATGTTTATTGTTTATTTATACATGTTTGAGTCTCAAATCCGTGTGATACATTTCAAAACCATATGATACAATTCATTCAATAGTAATACAGATGTCCAAAACTTAGATTTTCATTAATTCTTTCAAAATATAGCCATATGATACAATTCATTCAATAGTAATACACCAAATTCCAAACTGGGTGATTCTCCATACCAATTGCAAAAGTGAATACAAAGTTTCAGAACCCTTTGCAAATGACCCTGAATTCCCTTTTATAAAAACAAGAGAGCAACAACAACTCCTATGTGATTCTCTAATGTCCATGCAAAAGTGAATACAAAGTTTCAGAAGTAGAACCCTTTGCAAAATTGTAAATGACCCTAAATTCCCTTTTATAGAAACAAGGGAGCAACAACAGCTTCAGGTCGAATTGCAAGTTTGCAAGATGTGAACACTGAACATCAAAATCACAAACTCGGGACATATTTATATGGCCATCATAGGCCGTATTAGCAATTTAACATCTGTTACATGTTTGATGTCTCCTATTCAAAAAATAGAGTTCAAAATTAAATATTAATTCACGCCATGACAAATTAAACATAGCTAATAGCAGTGCCTAAAACCTACTAATCAGAAATAGAGAAATGCATAAATGTTAAAGCAAGGGAGAATTTGAGAATACAAATTTACTGGCTGAAGTTTTGCACTATGCATCATAGATTCATAGGCTGGATTAGCAAAATAGCAATAACGAGTGTTGTTTTTTTCCTATTCATAAAATAGATTCATAGGCTGGATTAGCAAAATAGCAAACAGAAAAAACATAAAACCTTGAAATTAAGAATAAAAGAAGAAAATTGTGCAATACATACTATGATTCTTAAGAATTCTATGTTAGTTTTTGTAGGGTGCTCCACTCTTCGTCTGATGAAGGTCAATATTCTGTAAACTATGGAAAGTCAACTCCAACTTCATCAACATTCCATATTTATAAGATTTACTTGACATCACTGTTTCATCCAATATCGTATTTAGAGTTGTAAATGGTTGGATGAATTCTAGAAAGCTTTTGGGAGTTGTGTCCTTTGGAAGCAAGTCTAAATAAGACTTCATTTTTATCTCCATGATTTTTTTGTAAGCTTCTTCTCCAATGAATTTATTTGATGTGTCAACAGGCTTAGGCAAACCAAGTTTAATCAAATTATTTTTCATATCTTGCAGCTTCACTATCTTTTTTCCACAACTGTCCATAACTTCTGATGTTTCCCTTAGCTTCTGGCATTTTTGAATGATAGATGGTGTCTTAACTATGGCATCAATGCAGCTCTTAATTCCCTTGGATGCCAAGTAGCTGTCACTGGAACTGTAGACTACTTTCATAATCTTTTTTGCCATTTCCTCTTTTGAATAAACATGTGTGCTCTTCTCATAGTGCCTTTTGATTTTTATAAAAATTTATCTCATACTTTCAGTCAATTGAAACCATTCACACAACTTCTCACTACTCTACATTATTCACCGCCAAATGTTTTCTTGTATATACTTCGTTGTATTTTTCATATTGTCTTTCAATCTATCCTCCAAAGTTTTTATTTTATCATTTGCATTGTGCAAGTCTTCTTTCATTTGTGCACATTTTTTTCTTTCTTCCTCTACTTCCTCTTGCAAATGTTTTTCTTTTTCCTTCCCATGATCCAATAGGTCCTGTAACTTTCTCATTTCTGCGGCAGCAGACTCATAACTTTTGTATAATTTTTGAAAATTGGCATTTTCCTCAACAATTTTTTTACTGCTTTTAGCCAGTTTTTCAGTCAGGTCCTTCAATTTTGCATCCTTCTTCTCCTGCTTTGCAATTTCTACTGCAGAGCCCGAATTTTTAATCCTTTTCTGTAAATCATTGCACTTGATATCTGCTGCTTTCCTCCTTGATTTTTCATTTTCCAGGTTTGCTTGTAACTTTTCTATTTGTTTCTCCAGTTTATTTTTTTCTCTCTCCACCTTTAGCAGTGAAGTGTAGACCACTTCGTTAGTCCTTTTTGACACACTAATTTTGTCCACATTATGTACTTTGGAAAAATCCATTTGGAGGGTGCTAACTTGAAATTGAGAAGGATCTATCTGACTCTGTGGTGGATTTTTATCTTTAGATGTGTTCGAGGGCATAACAACCATGAACTCCATCATATCTTTTTGTGGGTCATATGTTGGAAATACCCTGTTCCTTGCAGGCTGTTCGTTTACAACTTGAGACACAAAATTCCTATGAAATGCTTTCTTTTTTTCTTTATTTGCTTTTGTTGTGTGTTCATATTTTTCATAGTAATCACGAAATTGAAAATATGGGCTTGCTGAAGCAATTGAATGTTTGAAAGGTGACATAGGAATACCATAGGCTCCAGTTCCACTTATTCATGTGGTTTTAACTAATGCTTGATGAGGATTACCAACAGCAGTTCCTGATGCTGTCCCACTCCCACTAACACTTTCATGTGTAGTTTTCATAGTCTTTTGAGGTGTGTGATCTGAAGCTGCAAATGATTGATTTGTAGTGTTAGTGGCACTTGATATAGGATTCTCAATAGTATGAGATTGAGTATCTACCTCTAGTGGCCTCTTGCGAGAGATTTTTTATTGTTGCCCTTGTCCAACACCAAGACAACTAGTATCAGTAGTATTACCCATGCCAACCCCACCAATCACAATGACACTTGACTGAACATTAATAGGAATACTATCCCCAGATTCCCCACCAGTGGCAGTGGCACTTGTTTCACCACCAATGGGAATACCATGATGTGGTGGTGGTTGTGGATTTGAACTTGAAACAAATGTAGGTGTACCCTGAGGGTAATGAGTAGTACCTATCCCTGATGAATCTGAAGAATCAAGTCCAATGACTAGTTTATAAGGACCTTTTGATTTTGACTGTGATGGAAGTTGTACCTAAAGTGGATACCAAATTCCCTCTCCTCTGGGACCTAGACCACCACCTTCAAAACCCATTTTTTCCACAAGGTTTGCCCCTTTGCTATATTTTTCTTTCATGGACTCACTAACTCCACCTAATATTTTAGGGACTGTAGTAGTTGTTGGAGGGGGCTCAACGGCAACCTCATGCTCATCATCATCACCTTCAGTCCCGCCATGCTCCATATCCCACAATTTTCTAAACTCTACATCCTCATCGATGCTCTCAAATTCTGCACTTGTCTTTGGTTCACCGAGATTCCTCCTCATAGTCCAAAAATCATTTATTTTGGTTTGAGTGAAATAATTCTCTTTACATTCATGCAGAATTGATTTGGGAATAGTTTTTTTTAGATGGATTAGCAGATTTTAGGTAGAAATTGTAGGACCTCCTATTTTGGATGCACTGGCCCTCCTTTGTTGTCCTCTTTGTGTGCATTTGCAATGCCATAATTTGTGATGAAATTTCTTTTGTTGAAATGTTATTGTCAGCTGCAATTTTCTCCATCTCTTTTTTAACCTCATCCCAAGAGTTCTTGTTTCTAAGATTTTCTAGCAATGGCTTACTTTCATGTTGACATAACGTTGAAGAGTTCCCATTTTTCTTAAGCCTTGCTTGAACTACACCAATTGGATCATACTGCCAGAGACCCTCATCACCAAAGTTAAAAACTGTCAAGAAATCATGTGCCACAATGAATGCTTTTCTCTCAAATGTGAACCCTCCACATGAGAAAGGCAAGGAAGGAAATATGCTCTTCTTTTGCTGACCATGGAAGTGTCTATCTGTGCTCTCCAATTTTCGTACATACTCTAATGCAAATACCCTCTCTATCACATGTATTGGAAGTCTGTATGGTTTTACTGCCGATCCGTAAAACCTTAACACAGTGAATTCTTCCATGAAGAACCAGTCAGCCAATTCTATTTGACTTCTGAGTTGAATGCAATCTCTACAAGACACAGACAACCTAGGCATTGGAGTGCTTGTAATTTCATTATACATTGGTGCCAAAAAGAAGTCTACAAAATGGTTGTAGTTCTTTCTGTTATCATGCATCCTTATCTTTGGGGTCCAATCATATATTGGACACTCTGTTCTCTTCCCAGTCTTCTCATCAATCTTATAGCTCACAATTTGAAGCTTGTTGGTCTCAAATATTGCATGATACTTGGATAGAAGGATATAGCACAAGTAGGATGAGAACCTAAATGTCTTACAGGAACCTTTTCTGATCATTAGTAACTATTTTTGCATGGATTTTACAATGTGCTCAATAAAATTATATCTTATTGGCTGACTTGCACAATGGATATTATAAATCAATTCAAGAAGGCTTTCACCCACTTCCCTATCATTTTCCAATCCCAGGCAAAATGACAGCAAGGAAATAGTATCCCCAACCCATGGAACAAAATTTTTAGAATCATAAGGAGGCTTATGATTCTGATCCAACACAATACCAGTACCAATCTTTATTAGACCTTTGATAAATGAATCTCTATGACTTGGATCAAGACTCTCATAATTCTCTGCCAGCTTTCCTAGGTCAATTTGGACATTTGAGTTTTGGGCTTCAAATCCTAGGTTCAACAAACGAGCAAATTCTCCCTCGTTTATGGATAGAATTTCCTCTTTTGTATTTTAATTGACAATTGCTTTTTTATCTTCATCATAATTTTTAGCGCAGACCATGACAAAATCAGGGCAAGGGAATACTTCAGGTAACACCATGCTTCCCAATCCAACATCCCACGATGCGATTTTATTTGTTTTTTGTTGTAACATTGGGTTGAAAATAGTAAATTTTGCCTTGGATGCATCTGCCACCTTACTAGACAATGTATATCTAATATCTATGATACGCTTTTCACCATGGATAGCAGGGTCATAAATATCATGGTATTCATCAGTGAAACCTAGTGTTTTAACCAGTTTGGTTAGGTACATTTTGTTTTTCACTTGACTTCTTGTAGAACTACTGCTTCTTGTTTTCCCCATCACTATTATTGTTAATAATTCAAAATAATGCTAGATAAAAACCTGGAAATGCTAACCCTCAAATTGGACCACGGGATTACCAAAAGCAAAAAAGGCGGGATGTAGGTGTTCTAGATTTTACCCGAAAATTGGAATTTCTATTTCACTAGATTGGCGCAGACAGTCTCTATTGCAACTTGCATTCCTCAATCTAGTAGCTATTTCTGAATCTCCCTCAATTTATAGGTTTGTCCAAGAAATGAAAGACGATTATGATTTACGAGTCTCTTATTTTGAAAACTCTAAAAAGTAGAAAAGTAAAACCTAAATGGCAAAATATCAAGAATCATGTTGTAATTTTATTAATTACTATTACTAACTATTTGATGCCGAAGGACAAAACATTCATTACTTCAGTATAAATTCCGAGGACATTAAGAATCATGTTATAATTTTATTAATTATTATTAATAAGTATTCGATGCCAAAGGACAAAACATTCACTACTTCAGTATAAATTCTGAGGACATTAAATGTAATATGTTCAATTCCGGGCGAAGTTCTCCCAAATGTGTTCACTTCCCACATTCGGGCCAAAATCCACCCTAAGCCGTTGATCTTTGCTCATCCAAGGGACGAGGGACCAAGGTACCTGTTGTGACTTTATGGGTTTGTTTTTTAAGTCTGTTTAATAATTTTAAACTTCCATCTGAAAAAGTGCTTTATAGACTTACTTATATTTAATTAAATTTAAAACGTTTCAATTCCGAGCAAAGTTCTCCCAAATGTGTTCACTTCCCACATTCGGGCCGAATTCCACCCTAAGTCGTTGATCTTTGTTCATCCAACGGTCGATGATACCTATTTTAAGATGTAGTGGGTCCCACGACTTCTACCATTTTTCTGGCACGGCACCATAATCGTGTCACTTTTCGGGTTTGATTTTTAGTCTATTTAATCATTTTAAACCTCCACCCGAAAAAAAGCTTTATAGACTTAATTGTATTTAATTACATTTAAAATGTCCAATTCCAGGCGAAGTTCTCCCAAATGTGTTCACTTCCCACATTCGGGCCGAAATCCACCCTAGCCATTGATCTTTGTTCATCCAACGGTCGATGGTACCTGTTTTAAGATGTAGTGGGTCCCACGGGGCCACGACTTCTGCCAATTTTCTAGCACGTCACCATACTCGTGTCACTTTTCCGATTTGATTTTTAGGCTATTTAATCATTTTAAAATTCTGCCTGAAAAAGAGATTTTTAGACTTAATTATATTTAATTAATTTTAAGATGTCCAATTCCGGGCGAAGTTCTCAGAAAGGTGTTCACTTCCCACATTCGGGCCGAAATCCACCCTAGCCGTTGATCTTTGTTCATCCAACGGTCGATGGTACCGTTGATCTTTGTTCATTAAATATAATGTTAATAATAAATATTATTTGTAATTAAAGATGTGCAATAGTTTGAGATAACTATTAAATATAATGTTAATATTATTTGTAAAAATTTTAAATTCAAAAATAGTATAAAACATGAAACTTAGTTTCTAGAATAAAACAAATAACTAAATAAAAATATAAATTTTGATATGCAATTTGAAAGGTAAAAGTTTAATATTAAAAAGAAAACATTCAATATTAAATCTAAAATATTAATTTAACGTTTAACAAAATTCTTTGAAAATATGTTTACGATATATAATTTTCAAAAATATTTTAAAAATATATATAAAATTTCAACATAAATTTAGTCTATTAATTTAAAAAAATGTACAACTACAGTCCTCAACCTGTTAAGGTGAGCAAATTTGGAAAGTTCAAATGCCAAGGTGGCGATTAATTGTTGCACAAGGAGTTGTCTGCGGCATGCCGCACGAAAGGAGGAAGGGGAGGATGGCAAGAAATCTTTTTCCTGATCTCATGGCATTAATGTCTTATTGTGCACATTCATTACCCGGCCTATAAGAGTTAAGACGGAGGCAGATTTTTTTACCTTTTGATCTGTGTACCACTTTTTGCTTTGAAGCAGCTGCAGAACAAATCTGTAGTTCATAGAATCGTACCTTCTGTAAGACATTTTTTGCAGGAAGTGATTTGGAAATTGCAGGTGACAATGGAGGCCAATTTCACACTTCGAACAGACAAGAAGTTGGTGCCCTTTTTGGGCAAAGTATCTGATAAATGAATGCAAGGACTATTCAGGTTTAAGGAGGAGAAGTTGTGGGCGACAACTCGACTGATGCTTGCGGAGGAGGTGGCACATATCAGTCACTGGTATCGAACTAACATGGAGGTTTACTCTCTGATTATGGCATGGGCTTGTGAATTCGAACCAGAGGTGGAAAAGGTAAAACTCATATTGGTCAAATTGATTGATGGGGAGTTTTTGATTAACTTGGATTCAATCTTGGAGTGGGTGGTGCCAGGAGTTGGCATTCGAATTATGGAAGGGGACGACCAGGAGGAATTGCTTCCTTTTATTCATGGCCCAGAGGATGAAATCAAATACCAGTACTCTTTGTTAAATTAATGAGGGTGGATGATGTCCTGAATGCTTTGCATGTGGTGGCAAGAATGGAGGTTGGTAGGGCATTGAGAGATAGGGCTGAAGAAGGAAGGGCCATACGGCTACTAGCAAGCTTGGAGGGCGACCCCAACTTCGGGTTCCTAAACTGCATTCCAAAAATGAAAGCCAAAGCATCGACCTCTGAGGAGGGAAGGGACTGGGAGGACTACGGGGATAGTGAGACTGAGTGAGTGGCCTATCGGCAATGAACTAGTTTTTTTGTCTGCTTGCTATAAGATGTGGACAAGTTTTGTATCTTGAAACGTTCCAATCAATTGAATGAAAAAACCTTGACCGATAAACTTTTGTATCTTGCAACTTTTGAAATTTTGTATTTTGAATGACTATATAGTAATAGTATATATTTATAAAATTATAATCAACCATAATCAATGATTCAATGTACAAATAATTAATGGAACGAATTGAATTTTTTTTTTTAATAGCATTACATAAAAAGATCACGGTATTAAATTTATTTCCATTGTTTAACAAATAATTGAAATAACGTAGCTCATATACAAAAAGCATTTGAAAGAAATTAATTAATAAAAATGAAATAGAATTATAGAAAGCATTTTTATATCCTTAAGAATGTAAGAGGCAAAGTGAAACAAACTGGAATTTGAAAAATTATCATTAAATTATTTATGCTTTTGAAATTTACAATTTTTTCATCAGAGACTTGAGTCCCCCAAAAACTTAAAAGCCAAAATGAGTGAGCCTCTGGCACTCAGCCGGTTAGGGTTCAAGGACATAGGAAAAAAAAACTACAGGTAGTGGAATTGTTTACAATTTTTCCCTAAGAATCTGGCCCTCCTTCCATGTAGAATTCTTCAGACAACATAAGCTGAGAGAATTCTTCAAGCCACATGTAGTTTGGAAAGTCATCCAGGAGGAACCATTTCCGGAGGAAGTCCCTGCCAATCCGCGCCCATTTTTTGTGACATGTCAGCCGCTCCACATTCAGGTTTAGGAGAAACGGTTGCCTGGCCACTGGCAGTGTTTGGTCAGGGAGGAGAAGCTTGGATAAATCACTTACCCAAGGGATCCCCACCCCTACTTCTACAAGAGCGACAAGAGTAATGTCATCTCTGAGGAAGTCTTCCTTAAAAACCTTCCTCAACAATATTAGCATATCCACCTTGTCTCCTCCCAAGTCCAGAAGAGACGCTAAGAAGCGGGATGTAAGGTCCGTGTTAACACGATACCTATTTTCGTTTCACAGAAATTCTCTGCCCAACACCATCCGCACAGCTTCATTGGTGAATGACCCAACCTCCTTGCAGACTGATTGGAGGGTTGGGTCTCTAATGGAGCCTAGAAAGGCCCTCTGGTCCTCTGCAAAAATGATTCTCAAGTGGATGGGAGTGTCCATCTTGAGAAAATAGATTAACAAATTAAACAACATGAGTAGTGAGCCTATAAACCTAAAATACCATGAGCTCTGACGATTTATCTACTAAATGGCAAAGGCTAATTGAAGATGAAAGAAGCAGAGATCGTATATAAATTGTTGAAGCTCTTGATTGTAGTAATTACTTCTTTAATAGTATTAACTGCTATAAATTTTTTTAAATCTTTCGTATCTCTGCAAATCTTTCCCATAAATGCATGAGTGTGCAAAATTGGAAACAACTATGAACCAGTACCAAATTGGCAAGTATCACATTGGACGTCGTGGGGATAGAGTGGATTGCCGTAAGTGAAAAGATATATATTAAATGAACAAAATTATCGATCGTGATTCGTGACATTTGATATGTGTCTATTGAATCCAATTCCATTCCGGGCACTTTCTGGTGAGCTATGTTCTCTTCAGAAAATTGGGCCAAAATAAAACTTTAGCCATTGATATACGATCATCGAACGGTTTAAAATCATTGATAGATTTAGGTATGTGTCACCCTTTACGTGTCAAAGAGGTCATGCTTATTGATACATCATGCAGAGTCCGGACTCAATGTATTATGTGATGTGATGTACTGATGTGATGTGATGTGCCTTGTCTATTAATGGCAATGAATTTATGAAATCACCAATGAATTATATATTGTATCATAAATAACAAAATATTCGCCAAAACAAATTAAAATTTTTTCAAGCAGTGGATAAAAATCGCCAATACATTTAAATAATTTTCAATCGGTGGATAAAAATCGCCAATACATTTAAATAATTTTTCCTTCGGAGTAAAAATTTTCACTCATACAATTATATATTTGTGTAGCGTCCTAAAATTGCGACACCTGCAATTTCGACCGCATTTGGGTCTTCACGATGGTGACGCAACACGCAACCTGAATGGAGACCCCGAAACCTGATTATGACACTAAAAGTTGCATTTTCTTGCACCCTGGCCTGAACCTCCTTTGCACCCTGCTGTCCCGGGAGGTGGGACTAGAGCGCCCAGCGCCCTGGTCCTTCAGGACCAGGGCACCCAACGCCCTGGTCCCCCAGGACCATGGCGCCCAGTGCCCTGGTCCCTGGGTCCTATTTTGGGCCCGGTCTCTTTTGGACTTCGGGTCTTTATGTTTGCAAATTGGAAAATTATCTTTCCTGGTCGGCCTAAGGTCGGGAAAATCAGTCTATCAGCCCTAATTGACAAGTATATAAACTACATTTTCCTCTCTCATATGATATGATGATAAAAGTAGGGAAACTATACTCAAGCATTCAAGCATTCAAGCATTCTTTCAAGCAATTGATCATTCTAAGTCTCCATTCAAGGCTAAGTGTTGCATTCAAGACAAGGATTCAACCATTGAAGAGGAGATCACATACTACATGCTACATACAACATACAACAATACAACAAACAACAACATCTATACCTTCACACATAAGGATACAAACATCCTTACAACAAGGTATTAGTACTTGTTTTACATTACATACATTGACATTTACAGCATTTCTCATTTCTTGGTTAATTCCAAAACCGGGGTTTGACCTAAGGGCAAACCCCTAATCCCTAACCCCCCAATCATCTTCGCTTTTCTGTGTGTAGGTTGCAGGTACGCGGCTGAAATTGAAGATCTGGAATCCTTGTGCAGAGACGAACAGATCCCCCTTCGTTTCGCGGATTTTTTGGAGGACCGTGTGCACGCCGGGCGCCATCGTCCTGACAACTTTTGTTCAAATTTGCAGGACATCGCCGTATCGACATTTTACTGCTAATTCCAGGTCCGCAGCTTCATCCTATATCCCTATCTCAGTTTATAAGCGAATCTTTGTCACTTTCTATGCATTCCTAGCTTAATTCTTCTATCAACATTCTTTACAAAAGAGGGTAGCCTTGCTTTCTTAACCCTTGAAATACATTTAGCATCCAATCTTGCATTGTGTGGGATTGGATCTTGTGGGTTTCAACCCCTCTTTTGAATGTAAAGTCTCTCCCCTAAGTGAAAATCATCAACCCTAGTGAATCTCCCTTCTCTCTCCTTGGAGTTGGAAGAGGGGAGAGCAACTAGGGTTCGATTGCGATTTTCCGCTTTACAATTTGTTCCTTTTAACAATGATTATTTGCCTCCCACAATAAATATTTTCCCCATAGAACAAGGTATTATTCGCCAGAAATTTATGGCATTTTTGCACCCTAGAAAAAAAATCACCAATACAAAATAATATTTTCATCATTTAAAAAAAAGATTTCGCCATCGATATGAAAATTTCCCCCTGAAAATAATGTCTGATTTGCCAAGATTTTACACAGTTGCCCGAGGTGGGTTTCTTAAAGTTATCCCTGATTAGGACTTGTAGTAAGTTGATTTTAGAATGAGATGTATTGGATGAGATTGCTGTAAATGGATATTCATTGTGTATGTAATTCTAGATTAGAAGGAAATTAAATAATTAGGTGATACAAATGGAATTATCTTGAGTATATCTTGTAGATGGTAGTGGTTATTTTAATGATCATGTATGTTTTGATTTGAAAGAAGTTAATCCTTATTGTTAGTTATCTTTGGAATATGGAAATGAATGAGTAGTTGTAGATTTGTATGGACACTATGATTCTTCATTATGCGGACCTGATTCCTAGGTGTTGAGATAGTATATTATATCATGATAAAATTGTAAATGTAAGAGAGATTATGTATTCTTATGCCATGTTTTCTTATGTAATAGGACATGAAGATGTAGGAACTATGATCTTGTAAAGGAATAGGATGATGTATTCATTGTATGGTTCATGCTATAAGAATGTTCATTATGTAAATATTGACATCTTATGTTAGATTAGGAAATTGAATAATTATATTATGTGCATAGTTTTGGTATTATATGATTCTTGATTTGTTTAGTAGCACAAAACCCTATTTGAGAGTAGATAAGTGTTTGCTATTATAATCTTGCATATGTGTATGGATAGTATTCTTGATGAGATGTGAAATGGTCTTTCTTAAGGAAATAATCTAGTTCCATATGTAGGAGAAGGATATAGGTATATAGATTCATGGTGTGATAGGTGAATAGTGGATAAAGATGAGAAATGGGAACATTTTATTGGGTTCTTTAAAATGAACTTAGATAGTTGATGGGGATATGATGATTTGCATTGATATCTCATAGCCTAATGATAGGAAAAATTATTGGGAAGATCTTTAAATGGAATGAATGTTAATGATTTCATGATATGAATGTGTTATTGTTATGTTGTTAGCAAGTAGTGGCATTAAGATACCCTAGGGAAAGAATGAATGGATATATATTTATGGTTATGTTGTTATTTCCGCTTGTGTTATATGTTGTATTTAGTTATGGTTATGCTCATGATGTTTTATGAATTCTTGTGAAGTTAATCTATGAATTGAAGTTATGATAGTTCACTATGTTGCATTAGTAAATGATTTAATTTTTTTTTTATCTCTATTTGTTAGTTAGTTTAGTCATTTTCTCTAGGGTATTTTGGTGGGAATTACACTCACTTCATGTGAGAAAGAAATTTGATCCTATGTTGGCCTACTCAGTAAATTTAATTAATTTTCAAGAATTCAAGTATAAAAGGAGGCCTACCCCTCTCATTTCAAAATGAACCAAAATCAAGATCTTAATTACACTTTAGCAAATTCAAGTGAGGAAGCAATTAATCATTCATCGAGCATTAGAGAAGAAGTGAAGTGAAGTTTATGCATTCAAGATGGCATCCATGGTCAACCTTCTTTGAAGACATTCTACAAGATATATTAATACCCTTGCATGAGGATCAAACAAAACTTCATCAAGGTATATTTTCAATTACAAGCATTGTTTCTTCAGATCCGACCTTTCCCTCAAAAGAAAAGCATTTAGTAGTCATTTCCACATCAATTCCTATCTTTATTTCAAGTTTAATTTCTAAATCGGGATTTGACTAAGGAAGAACCCTATTCTCAACATCTTTTCCTCTCTTTCTGTGAGCACCAAATAGGTTCAGGAGTTGTACTTTGGGATTCCTTCCAATAGAGTCGACAATGATGAACAAGTTCAACTTTCGACAGAGTAAAATTCAAAGGACTAGGGTGAATATGTACTACTTGGTCCCAAAATATTAGGTAAAACTTTTGGGAACATGTTCTAAGCATTTTCTTTTCCAAGATCTTAGTTTATGGCTTCGTGGGATATTTGTAGAAGTCTATTCTCAACAATTTGCTTCAATTATTCATTCTTTTACCCTAATTTCACAACTACATTCCAAATTCAACTAAGAAAGATGATAACTATTAACCAGCTAGTGACAAAATTTGAGCCCTTTCCTTATTTGGATTGTGGCTAGATCTATTAGGTTCACTCCTCTTTCAATGTATTGGGTTAATTTGGCTTGTAAGTGGTTTTATTATCTTAATTGAAACCCTAATTCCAATTTCATCCAATATATTTTGGTGAACCTAACTTCTTTCATGCTAATTTCTAATTTATTGTTTCAAATCTGATTGGTGTGCATTTTTAACATCAATTTTTGCAATCATAGCCATTATTTGCAATTGAATTATATAAATTTAGAGGTTAAATTTACAAAAACCCTAATTTATTATTCTAAAATTGACTTGTGGGTTGTATAATTTTTCAATTGTGCTTTCATATCTTATTATTATGACATGTTATGTTTAGATTTAGAGGCATCTAATATTCAAAATAATAATTTAAAATGATTAATTAATTGGTTAATCAATCATTTTTACAAAGAATTGCATTGTTTAATCATAGTTTTCATTAAATTTCCCTCCTTTGTGCATGAGTTTTGTTACCATTAGTCCTACATATAATATTATCGTGAGAATTAGTTGTAGACTTAAGGCTTCCAAAGGTTTAAACAATAATGATATGTAGCCTCAATTGGATAATTTATTTCATAAGAATGTTGGTGTTTCCTCTAACCCAACAAATGACATCACTTATTTCCATTCTCCTCATACTTATCATGATGTGGATAAATCATTAACCAGGGTTATCATTGACCAATTGTTGATAATAAATTTGAAAATCTTCAACAATGGATAAGTCAACAATACTTGGAAAGTGAGGCAATCACCTTGATTGAAGGATTAAAAATAATGGTGAAAAGTGATAAGATAGGTGTGGAATTGTTGCGTGGCCTTGCTCATATTATTGACACTCGTATTATGCCAATCAAAAGTTATGCTAAAGTCCTTGGTTACTCTCAAACCACTAGCCAAGTTAATCATTCCATTCCTACATCTACATCCTTGCCTAGTGTGCCTACATTCACATCTTCTATCATGATTACTTCCACACAAAATGTTAATCCTACACATGTTAACTATAGTGCCCCTCCCTAATTCATCTTTCTTTTATGCATCGTGTTGGAGCTCAAAATCATTGGTTTTATGATCCCTAAGAATATGCCAATTTCTATGATCAAGATCAACAAATGACTTTGGCCAACTAACAGAATAACCAATTTGGTTTTGATTCCCTACTCTTTTGGCTCTTCCTAACCAAGGTGGGTATATCTTATTAAATATTATTTTATCCTTTTGTGATACTCAGGCAGATTATAATTACAACACTTCTTTCCTTTGATCAACTCCAAACTGGCATAAGGGTTTAGAATGATCTGATTATTACTTCCACTCCTATTTCTCCAACTAAAATAAAATTAATGATTTATCTAAATGTTGATAATTTTAAGTTTGATCAGTGCCTTATTCCTCTATAGGGTACACATTAAAGTGAGTGTTGGATATTAGAGTTGTTGGTGTTGGTGCCCCAAATGGGGTTTACACTGCAAGAGGCATAAACCAAGTTGATTCTTCAGATTATCTATGTAGAAGCCAACTCCAACTATCAATATCTTTAAGAGTTTGGACCAAAATATGATAAGGATTCTGCTAATCCTTTTACACTTTGGGATCTACAAGACCCGAGAGAGTGATCCCTTGGTGAATCTGTAATCTCTGTGCCATACTCATAATTTTCACCAAAACTAAGCAGATTATCTCATATAGAGGCTCAACAAAGAGGGAGAATTCTCAAGAATGATGAATTCTTTAGTGATCCTCAACCTATTGGAGCATGAGATAGATAAAACACGAAACAACATACACAAAACTGAAATGTGTTCTGATAACCAATAATTGTGTAACAAATATAGATGAACAAAGCATAAAACTGACTGTAAAGACTTTAAACAAGCTGTGACTAGTGCCTTATTCCATTGGGTGCTTGAATTCAAAAGACATAAATGAATTATAAATTTTTTAACCTAATAACATTCAGAACTTAAGATTGTTGGTATTTTGATGATGTTTAGTTGTGATTGTCATTGATGGACACACACTTATTTTATGTATGAGTTATTCTCAACCGGTAATGTGTTTTATTGTTCACACTCGTATTATATGCCATTGAATGTATAGTCTTTGTTTGTAGAAGACTATCAGTGTTTTGCAAAAAATGCTTATTGGTCAAAGCATGACTGAAGACATCAAGCGGTATGAAGACCTCAAGCAGAACGAGGATCCCTAGTGAAAGTCAATCTATTTGATTGGAACACTATGTTCCAGTTTACCAATCATTGTTTATCAACAATTGGTATACTATGTTAAACCGGTAAAATTGTAGAGTGTGATGAGTTATCATCCACCAACACTTTGGCGGTGTTTCTATGTTGTGTTACCAAATGTGTCTAGATGCTTTGAACCTAGGAAATTGTAAACCAATCTCATTGGACCAACATGAAATCATCTTCCTATTTAAGGACATCATGTCTAGGGTTTTATTGCAAGCGAATGTATGTGCGTGTGTGTAGATTGAAGAGAGAAGTTATTATAGAAGCATCATGTGATAGGTATTGAATATGCAAAGGATAGAAGACTGAAGTAATGCTGCAATGCATTAACATAGAGCAGTCAAGGATCTAATCAAGCATTTTGTGCTACTTTCTAGATCATTCACTTGTTGATTACTAATCTCTTCGATAAGTCTGAAACCCTTAACTGGGTAGGCCCAGTCAAGCCTTTTATAAATCCTCTAACAAGGTGGTTCACAGTTGTGGATCTAAAATCCTTTAATAGGGCAGTCTTTAACAAGACTTATCTCCTACTAAAAATCTAGATTGCTAATAAGATCTGTTCTAGTGAAGAACATTATAAGGCCTTAATAGGTTTGACCTTGACCAGTCTAGTTACTATTCTGGAGATAGTTGACTTGTGAGTTTTACTCACCGTGGTTTTTCCCATTTGGGTTTCCATGTCAAAATATCTTGTGTTATTGTGATTGTGCTTCTGTAGGTAAATGCTCTATTTTCTATTTGGCTTGTTTGTGTTTTAACCGGTTTGTTGTTTAAACTACTATACTGGTCTGCAGTAAAATTGCTTAAGAGTTTGGTTAAGTTTTTGGGCATACTAATTCACCCCACTCTTAGTATTCATAAATTGGTATCAGCACCAACCTTTCTCTAAGTCTAACCACTTGAAAGGAGATATGGGGGAATACAACATGAGGGAACTCACTCATTGTTTGGCTGAATCTGAAAGGGCCTATGATGAACTGGAGATCAAATATAAAGCCTCTTTAGCCAAAATAAGAGAGCTTGCTAAGAAAATGATGGAAATCACTGAAAACAACTCTTCTAATGAAGCAGACATGGATGCCCTAGTCCAAAAACTGGAGAAACTAAATGAGTCCAAAACTAACCTAAGGAGGGAGCTAGAAGGACTGACTATCCAGATGAGTTAGGAGCTAGAAAACAAAAGAAAAGCTGAAGATCAAGTGAAGGACAAGGAGCACAAGATCTCTAAGTTGAAACAAGAAATTGGTACCATTACCGCTTATCTGCAAGAGGGTAAGGAAGAGAAAAAAGAAATGCAAGCAGACCTAAATGCAGCCATTTCTCAGAATGAAACCTTGATGAAAACCAATGATGCTCTTTCTAAGGAACTTCCTGAGATAAAGGAGATACTTGCAAAATTCAACTAGAGTGCTGTGAAGTTGGACCAAAAGTTGGAAACAATGAAGCCATCAAAGGATACCTCTGGGCTTGGTTTCTCTGCATATGAGGAAGGTGAAACCTCTGGAACCAACACTGATGCACCAAAGGAGCAATCAACACCTAAGATTAACCAAAGAAAAGGTAAGCAAAAGTTCAAACCCATATACTTCAATTGTCTTAAGGAAGGACATACTACCAATGTATGTAAGAGAAAGGCTCATAACAATTTCCCTTACATGCAAAATAATGTGTATAACCACAAGGCTAGAACTGGTAGATTTAATGGTCATTGTTATGCATGCAACAAATTTGGTCATTGTTTATGGGCAATGACTGTAAACACCATAAAAGATGACTTGATTAAGTATGCGTGCATGGTGATCGGGTATAGAGTATTCTATGCTAGTAGAATGAATTATGTTCCTACGGTTGTAGTGCATGTCGCTTATAGGATGATCAAGGAAGATGCAGAATATGACTTATGTACCTGCATGCAAAAACAACTCATAGAGAATCTGAAGTCCATCAAAGAGGACAAGACATTGAGATTTAAGTTCAGTCAGCTACTTGTCGGTTTATTTTTCTATTTTCAAGGGTATTTTCTAGGAGTCGATGATGTTCAATGGTCAATTGACCTACTGGTTTCTAGACAAATAAAGGAGAGTCTACAAGTAGTGGGATCTGCTTATCCAGATACTCTAAATGGGTATTTTGATGAGTTCAGATTGAAGATGAACTAGAGAATGAGAATATCAGGTGATCTGATTAAAAAGTATGAAGATGATATCTATTTTATAATCAAAGTGGATCACTGCATAATGGAAGAGGTTGAGCCCAGAGAAGATGAAGTTGATCCTATGGGCTATGAAGTGGTAAATGATATACTCATAGGGTATGCCTCTACCCTACTTGCTTTACCACTGGATCCAAAGAATAAGAGGACTAGTACTTACTCAAAGAGGATCAAATCTATTGAAGCACCAAAGCAGAAGAAGAGGAAAGTTGTGCCATTGGCATTGATACCGGTTACATCTACTACTAGTCCTAAAGTGACCAAGAGGTCACCTGCCAAAAAGAAACCTCAGGCCATTCCACCAAAGGTATTTGAAAGGAAGAGAAAAACCAGGAATAACACACCGGATTCTGAAGACACTTAACCGAAGGTAGAATGGAGAAGACAAGGCAACCAAGTAAGAAGACGAAGACAACCGGTAATGTACCAGCAACCTCTGCACCGGTAAATATACATGTTGCTTCTTACCAGCCTATGACACATTTTCAAAGAATTATGAAGAATGTTAAAAGGAAAGTTCTTGATGATCTAAAAAATTATTTTGATGATCTTAGTGATAGTGAAAAGGAAGAAGTAGAGCTAGAGGTCATTAAATATTTGTGTGATAATGATCGATCTCTGATTGACAATAAACCTGTTGTTCCTAATTCTTTGTATAATTATTTGGATAATAAATGACACATTGTCATTGAAAAGGAGCAAGAAATTAGGGAAGAAATTTTTGACCAATATTTCCCTGATGCCTCTAATTCAGAATTGTTTGAGATTCTTAATTGGTACAAAGGCATCTTTTTCATGCAAAAAAGAAGACTTCAGTTACTGGGAGGCAAAACCTCTAAAGTGGAAAAAGACAACCATTTGCAGGTTAAAGCAGTTGTCAAAATAAAAAAGGTATCTGAAGCTAATCAGTAGGCTCAGCAAGAGCCTAACCTATCTACATCCAAACCAGATGAAACCTTCGATAATCAGGGTGAGAGAGTAACTGAACAAAATGACCCCATTGATGTTGATGCACTAGATGTGGAGGACACTACTCTAGAGAAGGAGAAAGATGAAGAGGAGAGAGTGGAGAAAGAAAAAGATGAGAAAGTGGCAAAAGAGAAACAAGAGAAAGAGAGAATGGAAAAAGAAAAAGAAGAGAAAAAGAGAGCACAAAAGAAGGATGAAGAGATGAAGAAGGAAGAGGAGAAGAAGAAGGAAGAAGAGAAGAAGAAGGAAGAGGAGAAGAAGAAAGAAGAAGAGAAGAAGAATGTGGAGAAGGAGAAAGAGGAGAAATAAAAGGCCAACAATGAGGTCAAGGAAAAAGAGGACTAGGAGAAGAAAAGACAAGAGGAGATCAAGGAAAAGGAAGGAGAACAGACTCCTAAGGAAACTCAGAGATCAAGCCAAATAGGTTGATCCCACCAGTCACACCGATTTTACTCTTGCCTATCTTACTCAATTGGTAGATGAAAATGAGCTACTGAGGAGCATTCAACTGGCTCAGGATAGATTGGAAGAATTGAGGAAAAATAAAGAACGGGATGCCATTCAATTTGTTGTTGACACACTTTCCAATCTAATCCTCGGTACTAACCTCCCTAGTATCGATTCCTCATTGGCTAAGCTAAAATTATTATGCACATTAGTGGATGATCAATTTCATTCACTCGAAGATGTTGCCTAGGTCACTGCATAGAAAAACATGAAAAAACACTCAAAGTTGCACTGGTGAAACAATTTAATGAAGACAAAGACAAGCTGATCCACCAGAGGGATGATATCCATTTGGCAATAGCTGAAGGCCATAAATGGTTGAGAAAAATATGCCAGCTAGATATATTTTGTGATGATGCTTTGAAGAAAAAGAGCCAACTCCAATCAGAGTTAAAGCAATATATAGGCAATTTCAAATTTCCATATGATTCCTTCACAGTGTATGGATAGACTATTCACACTCACCAACAATAGATTGCAAAGATTGAATCAGATATCTACAAGCAGACACAAGCTCTACGGGAGCTCCAATTTCTTTTATTGCCAAACTTGCAGGTTCTTCAAAAGTGTTTTTTGAACATGGAGGCTATTATTGTTGCACAGGAATTGAGCACCATCAATGCAATGGAGGAGTGTGTAGGGGAAAAAATGACATTAAGCAAACATGCCCTAATCTCACTTTCAATCACACACTTGTGGAATAAGAAAGAGCCTAGAGGTATCACATAATTGGCTACTTCTTTTTGTGGAAGAGAGAGCCACGGGCTACCTATTAGGATTTCTATTCCTTTATTACAAATGATAGATAGAATGATACAAGTTCAACTATTAACCCTAAAGTGTAAGTATGAACTAGTAACTTTGAGCACAAGATTGTAGAATTGAGATTTAATGATGAACAATTGTAAGGATAAGAGGAGAAATGTAAATGTTTACCTTGAATGGATTTGATTTTGCAAGATCTACCGCTGAAGCCGCTAAAGCCGGAAGCCTGAAATACTGAAGCTGCTACCTCTGAAATTGCTAAAATTCACTAAAATGGACAGGGACTAGGGCGCCCAGCGCCCCTTTCCCAGGGACTAGGGTGCCTAGTGCCCCTGTCCTGGAAAGACCAGGGCGCCCCACACCCCTGTCCTAGCTTTTTGGGTTGGAATTTGGTGTGAAGTTCTATCTCGGTCCGCTTCCGTCGGATCTGCAACTTGCAGCGTCCTTCGAATTCGGAAATCTGCAATTATATCTGAAAAGGGTTGTAGGTGGCTATATAGGGTTTTGCCTTAGTCAAACCCCTGCTTTGGTGATTTCCACCTCCACGAATAGCCAAGTTGTATAGTAAAAGTTGTGTGTGCAGACCTTGTGTGTGTGCAAGATCCTAAAATGAAAGTAAGCAAACTAGAGCAACCTAGAAAGTAAACCCTAATTGCTTGTAAATGATAATGTAAATGCTCCAAATCAAGATGCAAAGTGATCTAAAGCATGAATACAAATGATATAATGAGGCTTATGTAAAGACATGAAAACAACATGAAATCATACCCAACCCCAAGGGAGGGGTACAAGCCAATCTTCAGTCGGTGATCCCCTATTGCTCTTCAATGTCTTCAAAGCCCTAAATGGATGAATGAAATTGATGAATGCTTGATGTATGGATGTTGAATGTTGTTGAAGTCTTCAAAGATTTGCTCTTTCATTGCATAGAAGGCCCCTGAAAACCAAAATTTGGATCCTTTCTAATGAAGAAAGAGAGCTCTTATATATGAAACCCTAGGTCTTAATTTCAACTTTAGGTCGACTTAGAGATTGAATCTCCCACCAATTTCTTGGGGTTAAGCTTTATTTTATGATTGGATCGTGCTCCTAAAATTTCAGGAGAAATGTCTGGGACCGTGTGCACTCCGGGCACCATGGTCCCGACAACTTTTCACCAAATTTTTCAGGGCCATCGGATATGATGATTTTAGAGTGAATCCTGAAGTTACAGCTGATTTCAAGATGTTTTGACCCCCGAAATCAGGCCTTAAAGTTCAAAATAGGACCTAATTAGGGTTTTAGATTAAATGATGTATTGGAAGAATAAAATGAAAGGGGCACACTTTAATGAAAAGGGCCCAACTTTATGATATGGGAGATGATAAAATAGAACCTTAGACCTAATTAATTTAATTAATTAAGTGCTAAAGGGGAAATGCAATGCAAAATGCAAAATGCACCAAGGCGGGTGCTAAACTAGGTGTGAAATTGTACCACCCTAGCAAGTGCGTACAATTTACTATGCTACATTTAGCCCCCACTTTAGCGGTCATATGAACACTACGTGCATATGCAAGCTAAAGTACAAAAAAGTAAACATTATTTGAAAAAGGATATATCCATAAGTTGTCGGATGAAGCCCCCAGCAACATCTGCAGTACTCAGTTAGAAACCACAACCTACAAAACCACATGTTAGATCACAAAATCACCTAATGCTTACTAAGGAAGGTGATGAAAGTTTGAGGGTAGCTATATGCCCCCCCTGTTTCGGCTTGCTAATTTTAGTGAGTTGAAACAGGGTATCATGTTTACCACTTCGAATTGTTAAAGAATATTGATGACAAATGCTCACAAGAAGATTTGATATGAGATCAAAAACTAATGGAGAATCATTTGGTAAGAAAGAGGACTAAATCTTAATTCTAACACAACAAAGAGTGTGAGGATTTGAGAGTTCTCTAACACAGGATGAAGGATGTGAATGGAAACAAAATGCAAAGAGAAGAAAAGAAAGGAAAAAAGCATGAATACACACATTGGTGATCCATGAGAAGAATAGTGAGAGAGAAAACATGGACTTCTTGCCCCTAGATCTTGTCTAGGTGATCCATGGGAAAAAGGACATGGAAAACTAGCCCCTAGAGTCTGTCTAGGTGATCCATGTAAGGGAGGAGAGTGAGAAAGTCTAGCCTTATGCCGCTAGTTCCACTCAACCTCGTGCATGTGTGTGTAAGTGAGGTTAGAAGCACCTCATAGGAGTCTATGCCCGAGTATGCTACAACTTGTATATGTATAGTACAAAAGCATGACATCTCGCTCTAAGAGTCTATGCTCTAGTTCCGAGAATAATCACCTTGCATAAAAGAAAAATGGAGACATCTCGCTCTAAGAGTCTGTGCTCTGGTTCCGAGAATAATCACCTTGCATAAAATAAAAATGGAGACATCTCGCTCTAAGAGTCTGTGCTCTGGTTTCGAGAATGACCCATTGCTCAAAAAGTGTAATGTTTATGTCATAAGCAAAGTAGAACAAGGATACCTACCTTCATCACAAAAGAAGATACCCCAAAAATGCAACAATGTCATAGATCCAAGCAAGAGAGTTTTGCACTCTTTAAGCAAGGATAAGATAGTTGAAAAGGGATATCTTGTAGTATGTGTAAAGGAGATCCTTAGAGGAGAAGAGATCTTTGTACAAAAGACACCTATCCCTGAGAGGAATTGTCTTAGACAAATATAACATCTTCTAGAATAAGACAAAGAAGAGAATAAGAATGCAATACTTCCTTCTTTTGCGAGGTGAAAGTGATTCTTAATGAAGGATGACACTCTTTTTAACCCAATTGGGAGAGTGAATTCATTATGGATGTATTTTACCAAGTGCAAAAGGGGTTGTAGTCAAGGACTTACACCTCTTGTAAGAGAGAATCCTTGAACAAACAACAACAAATGCATACAAGGAATAACATCAAGTAATAAAGTTCACACCATCCATGAAATAGGAAAAAGTGGATCCTTAGATAAAAATAAGGAAAGATCATTGCCTCCCAAGGATAAGGACAATGAGAAGGACTTACACAATCTTCTAGGGAGAGATTTAGACATAAGCAAAATGTACTACATACTCACATGAGTTCATGCAAGCAAGACATTAGTGTATGTAAAATGCTCCTCACAAGAAGTGGGTAGGATAAGAAAGAGAATACACATCTTCTCCCATATCTAGGAAAAGAGGATTCTAAAGAAAAGATGATCAATATTTCCACACTATTACCCCAAAGGGAAATTTTAATCATAAAAAGAAGAGATGTATGAAATCACTCTTGTCCCCATAGGAACAAGAGATAACATAGAAAATTAGGCTATTATGTTGCTTCAAAAATATGATTGCACTTGAAATTGTACCATCATGAATGACAATGAGCCCCCGGTAAATGAGCTACCAATGTCACATAATGATGAGAAACATAATAGCCATTAATGTTATTTAAAGACATGATAGATTGAATGAGGTATTTGAATATGACATGCTAAATTCTCAACTATAAGTGAGATCAAAAACATGTATAAAATGATAAAAATTGAAGAAGAAAAGTCACAAGAAATCTTAGAAGAGGGATGAGTGTAATTTATTAGAGCCTTATCCCTGGAGGAAAGAACTTTATGATGAATAGGAGATAAAGATTCATAAGTGGATTTAGAAATTTGAGGGGATTCATAAAGAGATTTGTTCATTGCCAAGATTTCCTTATGAGGGGAATGAGAGTTGATAGAAGTAGAAGATGATTTAGTTGAAGTGAGATCATCATCACTATTAAATATAGCATTCACATTGAGAGATGGTCTTTTAGATGCTTTGGTGGGCTTAGAAAGATTATATCCAAGTCCCAATGAATATTCATGCATGTTATGTTCTAAAGGAGCTTTAATTCCTTGTTCATTTGTGCCACAACCATTTCCACTATAGCCACTCTTAGCCAAAATGTGAAAACCACGACCATAAAAGGGATGCTAAATCAGAGAGAGATGGTGATGCCCCATAGGTCTCAGTGCTATTTGTATTAGAGGAAGATGTTGAAGAGTTATTTGAATCGGAGGTAGCCACAAAGTTGTTACTGAATTGCTTAGACAAAGTGGGCTTCTCTTTAGTTTCTTCCTTAGATTTTCCCTTCTCAATCTTAGGCACTCTATATTCTCCTACAAAAGTAGGGTTAAAGTCTAAAGATCCCCAATCATCATCTAAGAGAGCCTTTTCGGGAGAAAAGATATCTTTGGGAGAAGATTCTGATTGAGTAGAAGGATCAAGAGTACTACAGGGGACAAAATCCTTAAAGGAAGTAGATGCATTTGAAGTGGTAGAAGGATTGGAAGTTTTTGAACAAGAAGATCCAGTTCGTAATGGTTCTTGAAGATTAGTATCAGCTATCAAGGTGTATGTTATATTGTCATAAATGAATTTGACTCGCCCATGCAAAGTTGAGGGGACAGCTTGCATACTATGAAGCCAAGGTCTCCCTAATAGAAGATTGTAAGTCAAATTACCAGAGATGACATGAATAGGTGTAGGTAAAGTAACAGGACCTACTGTAATAGGTAAGGTTATGATACCCAAACATTATTTACCCACATTATCAAAGCCTCGAATAGAAATAGAAGAACGTTTGATGAGAGAATGATCCACATTAAGCTTGTCCAATAAATCAATACTACAAACATTAAGGCCAGATCCATTGTCCACAAGGGTTCATCTTATAGCACTTTCATTGATAATAACTACAATCATAAGAGGATCATATTGATTTTGAATTTCATGAGAAGGTAACTCATCTTGTGTGAACACAATTTGAGCTTTGGGTTTTCTTGTAGAATCAATCAGGGAAGCCATGTTATTATTATTATTATTATTAGGTGTCACTGCAGGTGGGACATCTAAATTTTTTAAAGCATCTTATAACATCCCATGATAGGCAGGTGAAGTTTGAACTAAATCCCAAATAGAAATTTTAGCCAGAGTAGTTTTATGTTGTTCAATAAGATCATAGTCCTTACTAAGCATTTGTGAAATACGAGGAGCTTGAGGAAGAATAGGTTGGGAAGGAGGAAGTGAAGATGGGATAACTGGATGAGGATTAGGTTTCCTATTGTTTCTTGTGTTATAGGTATGAGCAACCGCATTATAACTCTCTCTAGTTAGCTGCTTAGCATACTCATAAGGGCTCTTAGTAGAATAACCTCCTTGCATAGTAATAATAGGTTTCTTAGGAGTGCAAAAAGAATCATTAGCATAACCACCTTGAACCACTAAGATAGGCTTATTTAAAGGTTGAGAATTTTGAGAAGGACAAGCACCTTGGACAGTGAAGAGAGGTTTGTTAGGTGTTTCATTGACATGTATCAAATTGATTGAGGATGGTTTAGAGGAATGAACAAAAGTGTTGGAAGAATTATTGATAGTCTTCTCTTGTACTAAAATCTTATCATGGATTAAATCAATTTTAGGAGAGAGACAAGGGGTAGGCATTGATGTTCTAGTAGGAAGAGTAATACTAGGAAAGGTCATATCATCCTCTATCATCAAAGGATCTACATGGGGAATAAACTCTCTAGGAGAAGGATCAACATTACTCTCTAAAGTCTCACTTTTGAGAGGGAGATCTTTGAAAGAGATGTTAGCCATCTTGCTTTGAACTAGGGTTTCCTTATGAGTAGAACCAAGTTGAGGAGAGGGAGATGCTTTATTTTTAGAGGGAGAATAATTGAGATTCAAGGAAGGTGAGAAACTATCAAGGGAGTTTTCAATCTTGATTTCATCCCCTTTGGCTAGGGTTCTCCTCATGGGGTAGAGAATAATCTACACCTTCTTCTAATGGTTCATCCCAAATAGTGAAGTGGTTTAAAGGAATGTTTGAAGTATTGTCAATTTCGGGAGAGGAGATAACATTGTTTATTAATTCCTCATCCTTAGGAGAGAGAGAATCAATAGATGTGTTAAACTCATCCTCTTTCCTCAAAATATGTTCAATATGATCTTTGGGGGAGAGAGAATTAAGGAAATTGCTTATTATTTCATCTTATTTCTCTAAGGGATGCTTATGGGTAAGACAAACTTTAGGAGAAGGGTAAGCATTTATCATTAATTCATCATCTCTAGTGGGAATTCTGTTGGAAAAGAAAATGCCATCACTAGGAAATGTAGGGATAATGTCATCTTCTTGCACAAAAGGATCCTCATGAAGGGAGTGTTTTTTAGGAGGAACATGAACATATTTCTCCAAAGATTCATGCTTAGGAAGGAGATCTTTGAGAGAAGTGTTCATAACCTCTTGTTGCACTAACATGCCCCCATTGGAAGGACCAACTTTAGGAGAAAATAAGTCAATGTCCATCAATAAATGTAGGGAAGGTGAAGTAACATTAAGAAAGG
Organism: Cryptomeria japonica; assembly: GCF_030272615.1. Lineage (NCBI taxonomy): Eukaryota > Viridiplantae > Streptophyta > Pinopsida > Cupressales > Cupressaceae > Cryptomeria > Cryptomeria japonica. Next base: position 474,710,322 of record NC_081414.1, on the reverse strand, counting down.
TGTTTATGATATCATTCTCTTCCTCTAGGATAGCTAAATAGGAAGGGCACATTTTAGGAGAATTGTCAGGATCACTCTTAAAGTCTTCATCCTTAGAGCATGGGAGAGTCTCAAAGGGATTGGTAGCAACTCTTTTAGGCACTAAAATTTTTTTATAGATGGGGGGAGGTTCTTTAGGAGAAGGAAAAATTGAAACAAGGGAAGCTAACCCATTATCACATCTATGGAATGAATGCCTCATGACAACAATTTTCCTCTTTCAAATGATAACACATGCAAAATAGAAGGAAATGTTTAACCAATGCAAGCACTTAGAATGTAGATTTAGAAAATGAAATTTATGATTCAAATGAGTTTCTAAATCAAATTTGAAATTATCGATCCTAATTAAGCTATCCACAAGTTCAACTTTGAATTGAAAAATTAGGGTTTTAGCAAAAATTTCCTCTAAATTTTTGAATCTTGCAAGAAATTAAAACTTGTAAATACAAATTTGAATTTGAAATAGCATAAACACTCAAATTTGAAAACATAAATCAGAATTAGAGAAGATTGGAGTTCACGCCGGGTTCACCAAAAATGTGTAGGGGAAAAAGTGACACTAAGCAAACATGCCCTAATCTCACTTTCAATCACACACTTGTGGAATACGAAAGAGCCTAGAGGTATCACACAATTGGCTACTTCTTTTTGTGGAAGAGAGAGCCATGGGCTACCTATTAGGATTTCTATTCCTTTGTTGCAAATGATAGATAGAATGATACAAGTTCAACTATTAACCCTAAAGTGTAAGTATGAACTAGTAACTTTGAGCACAAGATTGTAGAATTGAGATTTAATGATGAACAATTGTAAGGATAAGAGGAGAAATGTAAATGTGTACCTTGAATGGATTTGATTCTACAAGATCTACCACTGAAGCCGCTGAAGCCAAAAGCCTGAAATACTGAAGCTGCTACCTCTGAAATTGCTAAAATTCACTAAAATGGATAGGGACTAGGGCGCCCGGTGCCCCTGTCCTGGCAGGACCAGAGCGCCCAGCACCCCTGTCCTGGTAGGACCAGGGCACCTAGCGCCCCTGTCCTGGTAGGACTAGGGTGCCCCACACTCCTATCCTAGCTTTTTGGGTTGGAATTTGGTGTGAAGTTCTGTCTCGGTCCGCTTCCGCTGGATCTGCAACTTGCGGCATCCTTCGAATTCGGAAATCTGCACTTATATCTGAAAAGGGTTGTAGGTGGCTATATAGGGTTTTACCTTAGTCAAACCCCCTCTTTGGTGATTTCCACCTCCACGAATAGCCAAGTTGTATAGTAAAAGTTGTGTGTGCAGACCTTGTATGTGTGCAAGATCCTAAAATGAAAGTAAGCAAACTAGAGCAACCTAGAAAGTAAACCCTAATTGCTTGTAAATGATAATGTAAATGCTCCAAATCAAGATGCAGAGTGATCTAAAGCATGAATACAAATGATATAATGAGGCTTATGCAAAGACATGAAAACAACATGAAATCATACCCAACCCCAAGGAAGGGGTACAAGCCAATCTTCAGTTGGTGATCCCCTATTGCTCTTCAATGTCTTCAAAGCCCTAAATGGATGAATGAAATTGATGAATGCTTGATGTATGGATGTTGAATGTTGTTGAAGTCTTCAAAGATCTGCTCTTTCGCTACATAGAAGGCCCCTGAAAACCAAAATTTAGATCCTTTCCAATGAAGAAAGAGAGCTCTTATATATGAAACCCTAGGTCTTAATTTCAACTTTAGGCCGACTTAGAGATTGAATCTTCCACCAATTTCTTGGGGTTAAGCTTTATTTTATGATTGGATCGTGCTCCTAAAATTTTGGGAGAAATGTCTGGGACCGTGTGCACTCCGGGCGCCATGGTCCCGACAACTTTTCACCAAATTTTCAGGGCCATTGGATATGATGATTTTAGAGAGAATCCTGAAGTTATAGCTGATTTCAAGATGTTTTGACCCCCGAAATCAGGCCTTAAAGTTCAAAATAGGACCTAATTAGGGTTTTAGATTAAATGATGTATTGGAAGAATAAAATGAAAGGGGCACACTTTAATGAAAAGGGCCCAACTTTATGATATGGGAGATGATAAAATAGAACCTTAGACCTAATTAATTTAATTAATTAAGTGCTAAAGGGGAAATGCAATGCAAAATGCAAAATGCACCAAGGCGGGTGCTAAACTAGGTGTGAAATTGTACCCCCCTAGCAAGTGCGTACAATTTACGACGCTACAAGGAGTTAGCTTTCCAAATGAAGACTCAGAGTGAAATTTATACCTCACTCCTAGATACCTGGTCAACAGACATGGAGGATTTTTTGAAAAACTTTAAATCTATTTTTGAAAAGTTTTACTCTTTATTGTCATAAATATACTTTGTTTTTATGCAATATGATCAGGAGAGTGGTAAACCCACTATGTTTTGTATTACTTTGTCATTGTTGGCAAAGGGGGAGTAGTATTCATGAAAATGTTATGGGAGTAGCATTGTATTTGCACATGCTTATAATTTTGGCAAAGGGAGTAGTGTATATGCTTAGGGGGAGTAATTTTGATTATGGCATCATTTTTGTTTTTGTAAGCACTTAGATGTCAAATTTTCCTAAGTGTTGCCATGAATGCCAAAGGGGGAGATTGTTGGTATTTTGATGATGTTTAGTTGTGATTGTCATTGATGGAGACACACTTATTTTATGTATGAGTTATTCTCAACTGGTAATATGTGTTGTATTGTTCACACCGATATTATATGCCATTGAATGTATAGTCTTTGTTTGTAGAAGGCTATCGATGTTTTGCAGAAAATGCTTACCAGTCAAAGCATGACTGAAGACATCAAGTGGTATGAAGACCTCAAGTGGAATGAGGACCCCTAGTGCCAGTCAATCTATTTGATCATAATACTATGTTCCAGTTTACCAGTCTTTGTTTATCGACAATCGGTATACTATGTTAAACTGATAAAATTGTAGAGTGTGATGAGTTATCATCCACCAACACGTTGGCGGTGTTTTTGTGTTGTGTTACCAAATGTGTCTAGATGCTTTGAACCTAGGAAATTGTAAACCAATCTGATTGGACTGACATGAAATCAACTTCCTATTTAAGGACATCATGTCTAGGGTTTTATTGCAAGCGAATGTATGTGTGTGTGTGTAGATTGAAGAGAGAAGTTATTATAGAAGAATCGTGCGATAGAGATTGAACATGCAAAGGATAGAAGACTGAATTAATGCTGCAATGTATTAACATAGAGCAGTCAAGGATCTAATCAAGCATTTTGTGCTACTTTCTAGATCATTCACTTTTTGATTACTAATCTCTTCGACAAGTCTGAAACCCTTAATTGGGTAGGCCCAGTCAAGCCTTTTGTAAATCCTCTAACAAGGTGGTTCACAATTGTGGATCTGGACTCCTTTAATAGGGTAGTCTTTAACATGACTTATCTCCTAACAAAGATCTAGATTCCTAACAGGATCTATTATGGTGAAGAACATTGTAACGCCTTAACCGGTCTGACCTTAACCGGTCTAGTTACTATTTTGTAGATAGTTGACTTGTGAGTTTTACTCATCGTGGTTTTTCCCATTTCGGTTTCCATGTCAAAATATCTTGTGTTATGGTGATTGTTTTGTGGATAAATTCTCTATTTTCTATTTGGCTTGTTTCTGTTTTAACCGGTTTGTTGATTAAACTACTATACCGGTCTGCAGTAAAATTGCTTAAGAGTTTGGTTATGTTTTTGGGCATACTAATTTAGCCCCCCTCCTAGTATTCATCAAAGATAATATTGCCTTAAAATATCTCTTATCTGAAATCCCAACCTAGATTACTTATCAAATCCCTAAACAAGCTCTATCACTCTACAATTTTATTTTAGTATTTAATTGATCCCTTAGATCAAAGCATAAACAAAAACTACATACATCACAACAATGCATTGAATGAAAGAAATGCTTAATTATATTCCAGTCAAAAGATGATAGAATTGCACAATGGAGAGATATAGATCAGAATTGTATTTCTATTTAAATAAATTTTCTATTTCTATCATAAAATAATTTACATATAACTCCTTCAAGAACCTGCAAAAAACTAGACACAAGACTCTTATCTATTGCTCTACAAAATCTTTACAATTACTCATTTCCATCTAAAACTTGCTACATGAACCTATGACTCTGAATTTTAGAAACAATAAGTACAAAGATCAAATTTGGAACTTGGTCTATTGGCCTTGAATTCCCTTTTATAAAAAATAAGGGAGAAAAACAAGCTACGGTGCCAACGGAGACACCTGTCATTCAAAGATGATCGGTGTTACAAAATATGCCATTTGAGGAATGTCACAACCAAGACCAAAAAATCTGTAACTACTTCAAACATAGCACTTTATGCACCTTTTCCCTTTTTGTCTTTGTTGATGAAGATCTGAGACGGGCCCACCTTGTTGTTTCTCTTGTCCAAAAAGTAATTGTTGCAAAGAAACAAAACCCCCTGCCAGACTGTTAAATAATTAACTAATTAACTGTTCACAGTCCTTACTCTTCCTTTAAGTAAGTATTACTCCATTCACCATATTCTTCATTTCATGGCTATTTGAAATTCATAATCTCATCAGATTTTGCTCTGTATGGAGTATACTTAACTACCACTTGGTTTGCCTCTCTTTCAAAAGATTCAAATAATGTTCTTGTACATATTATCTTATCCATGTTGTCCTCCAGCATGCTAGTATCTAACTCCTCACAAATCAAGTCAACTTGAGTGTTGATGACTCTTTCTACCTCTTCTCTCCAAAATTGTCAAGACTTAATTGCCTCACTTTCATCTTCAATACCTGGCAGGAGTGTTTCAATCAGCATACTGAAACTTCTCATCAATTCCCTTATCTTTCTTTCTATATTTTTTGGCAGCATATGTGCTTCCTGCATTGACTTTACCAACAAATAGGTTGGCTAAAGTGTGGGTGGCCTCTCAGCATGGTATTTGGAAGCCATTGACATTATTATGAGTTCATTTCTCCTTTGTAACCATTTTGTAAACAAAGGGATTGCCACTTCCTTATCTTTGTCAAAACTTTGAATAGCATTAAACAATAAAGAATATAAATAATGAATGCTATTTAACCTACTGTCCACCTTCTCATTCAAATGAGTTAGTACTGAGCTAACTATCTCCTTTTGCTTAATGGCAGACTAATCTTCTGACTCCTTTAGCTTATTTTCCAATTCATTTACTTTATCCAAAATTTGGGCTTTTGTCGGGTCAGTTGATCTAGTGGGTTCATATTTTTCATCAACATATGGCACTAATAGTGTGATTGGAACACCAGTCTCACTAATGAATTGAATTGTTGCATCTACATGTGAGACAGGTGGAGACCTAGACATTGATGGGACTAATGCAATTGTAGGAGCTGAAGAAGACACTCCTATATGTCTCTGCTCAAGAAGTTGAACCTTAGTTTGCAGCTCCACACACCTCTATTGAACTGCATTATAATCATTGAAAATATTTTCAAACTTCTTCATTAGCTTCTCTTTTTCTTTAGCCTCTCTGTTTGAAGTTTCATGGGCCAATTTGGCCACATCAACAACTAACTTTGAGGCCTCAACATTTGATGTATCAGAGGCTCTTTTTATAATGAGGCTTCTCCTCAATTTCACCTTCCTCCAATCATGAGTCATGAAATCAAATTCACTTCTTATTATATCGTTAGGAAAATTGTGCTCATGGGGCAATGGGATTCCTTTTATTCTTTCCTTAAAAATATTGTAAAACCCCTCCGAGTCACTATGTTTGACTGTGATAACCCCTAAATGACATGGTTCAAAAATCTTGTCAAAATGCACATATCCCTATTGTATAATTAGGGAAAATAATCCCTTTGCCTCTACCCTTAAACTCTTTATCATGTATACAACCTATTTGCCACAATACCTCAACAAAACCTAACCTTAAAGGAACATTAAAAGCTAATACATGTTGATGGCCAGGGAAACCATAAACTTTGATAATTGTACTAACTGGATAAGGGATAATGTCCCCCCAGTTGTGCTCAATTTTCAAAAGTGGCAGCCTTTCCTTTGGTCTTACAAAATCATGTAGCTGCGTGGGAATCCTTGGTGGATTCACTGTTAATCTCTCCCTCGGTCTAGAAGAAAAACTATTATCAAATCTGACAAAACTTTCTTCCTGCCTATCCCAAGACATGTCCATACTCCAAAGTTGCACCGACACCTCAATATTGTCAACTGTTCTCTTGAGATTCATGGTACCCTCAAAATAATCTGCATTTCTATATAAAAACATGTGCATTAACAATGAATACCAATAGAAATGAGTGTTAAACACACCATTCTTAATATCTTGCAACCCCTCATGAAACTTTTCTTCAAGGTAAGGGGATAAGTCAAAAACCACTGTAAAATCTAGATGCTAAATTTGTATAGCCATATACATAAAATCAAGTGGCATGACTGTAATAGGGTTGAACCCTAAAACGTGGAACAGAGAGAAGAAAGTGGTTTGCAAATATTTGGCAAAAGCACCAATAGGAAAGGGCTCTTTTGAATTAGGGCTAATATGATAGGTTGTATCTCCTGCTTTTGCCAAATGAGTTTGAAGGAGGCTACTGTAGACACCTAAAATTGTCATGTCTAATTAAATAAATATTTTATTTATTTAATTATCTAAGCTTAATTCTTCTATTAGTTAAATAAATCTTTATTTATTTAATTAATTCATTTATCCTCTTCTAGCCTTATTTCTCATTTAAATAAATACATTTATTTATTTAAATTATCATTTTCCTAAATTAAATAAATATCTTATTTATTTAATTATCCCACTTCTTCTATTAATTAAATAAATCTTTATTTATTTAATTAATTCATTAACCTTTTCTACCTATGACACATGTCATTCATCTCTTAATTCATACACTACCTACCCCTCTCATTATTTTATTATTTCTTTTACCTACCCTCTAATCATAGCCGACCTCCTTTTACACCTCTCAATCTTATCCCTCCATTTCATATAGTGTCTTCTATATAAGGAGATGCTTCCTTCATTATCAAACCCTAATCATTCATCTTAATCAATCATTCCTAATCAATCATCCTAATCAATCATTCTAATAATTCATGCTAATCATCTTTTATGCAATTGACTACACTACGATCCTACTTGCAACCACATTCCGTTCTTTGTTGAGCTCTTGTGCATATAAAATCTGAGAGCAAATATATCAAGCAAGATCAATGGAGATAGGAAGAATGGAGATCAAAACCCTATTGGACATGTGATGGTATAATCTTTGTGATTTCATGTGATTTGCATTGTCTTAGGTAATCTTCATATGTTATGGTGGATCTTTGTTGATTGTTAGGCTAGGGTTTTGTGGTTGAATTCATTTAGCCTTTCAATATTGTTATTGTTGTTATCCATTTTCACCATATACATTTTGGCACGCCCCGTGGGACATGGATTTTTCTTAGATCTATGTTTTTTGCATATTTTTCTAACCCTATATTGCTATTTTGTAAAACAATTTGGAGAATAACCTTGTGCAGCTAGGGTTTTGGACACAAAATCAAGATCTTGGAGAGATTCGATCATATCTCACAAACAGCTAAGAAATTTTGCACCAAATTTTTTTTGCAAGTTGAGCAAAGGATCAGGAGCTCTCAAACCAAAATTCAGAATTTTTGGAGCACAGTTTCACTTTCTATGAATTTTTTATGATTTTTCATAAAAAATTAATTTTGAGAGCAAATGAGAGAAATTTTTGGATTTTCTTATATTTTTGGAAATCTCTCATAATTATACATAGGATTTGTTATTTGTGAATTTAATTTTGATGCAAAATATTTCCCTAAAAATTGGATCTTTAAAAATTAGGGTTTTTCCTTATTTTGATTAGATCTCACAAACCGCTTTGAATTTTAACATCAAATGTTTTGTGCAAGTCAGGAAAAGTATCAGAAAGATTCAGTAAAAATGTCAGATTTTTTGGATTGATGTTGCATTTTATATGAATTTTTTATGATTTTTCAGAAAAAATTAATTTTGAGAGCAAATTAGCGAATTTTTTGGATTTTCTTACATTTTTGAAAATCTCTTAGAATTATACACAGGATCTGTTCTTTGTGATTTTAAATTTGATGAAAAATCATTCCTCAAAAATCAGATCTTTGAAAATTAGGGTTTTGCATTATTTTACTCATATCTCACAAACTGCCTGGATTTGTTGCAGTCAATTTTTTATGCAGGTTTGGAAGACCATCAAGACTCTCCAGTAAAAATTTCAGATTTTTTGGATTGATTTTGCATTTTATATGAATTTTTTATGATTTTTCATAAAAAATTAATTTTTGGAGCAAATTAGCAAATTTTTTTGGATTTTCTTACATTTCTGGAAATCTCTTGAAATTTTACAGGTGGTCTTTTTTTTATGATGAATCAGATCTTTGAATTGGTCAACAAAACGTATTGTTGAAGGCCCCTATTTCACAAAGTCTTTTGGATCTAAAATTTACCTAACTTGTGTGCTTGTAGGAAGGGGTGATTATTTCAAACAATCCAAACTACTAATAAATCTTTGTTGTAGGTCCTTGGCAAGGGTTTTTGGATTTTTATTGTGTGCCTTGTTTTCATAGACTAGCAAACACTTCAATTGGTGCACTAAAATTGAATCATTGTCTTTTGTGTCTTGAGCAATAGGCTCTTTTTGTTTAATCTTTAGAGGGCCTGTCTTCCTGTGTGGTCATTAGGACTACTAGTGAGAAGAGAATGACCCAAGTGGTAGCGAGGAAAACCCACCTCTTCCAAACCACTATAAACAACTGTATTCATGGTGAAAACTATGGATAACGTGTGCTGATTAGTTCATACCGACACTATGTCTCCCCATAAACCCGTTTGATCAAATTTATTTGATCATTTGTAGGGCGTAACCACTACCGACTAGGAGCCTTCTGTATTTACAGAGCTGAAAGTGCCGCATGTATGGCCACATGAGCGGATGCCCTTACTAACACCTTTTTGTTTTAGAAGCCCAAATCCTTCTAGTTGTTGGGGCAGGAGGTCGGACCTCTGGTAGCGGCCCACACACATACGGTTCTTAGTAGAGATACAAAGTTCGCCACGGGGAGTTTTTGTGGGGACTGATACTTGGCTGACCTAAGAAGTGAGTGCCGAGGGTGGAGCCAGTGAGGTCAAGCATCTAAGTATCCGCTCTGAATAGCGTAGCCTTGGGGGTAAAACCTCATGTGGGATCAACAACTATTGTCTTGGCCAGCCATAAGAATTGTGCTTGACTTATTTTAAACATTCAAAACATTCAAAACCAAACAGCAAAACATTATGTCTTTTGTGTTTTCAAGTGTATGCAAAACATTTTTACATCAAACAACACACTTTTCTTGGAGAGTCTAAACACTTGCAAACATTGAGTCCTCATCAACATTGTGTCCTCTTGTCATGAAAAACAGTCAAACATTCAGATTTGGTCACAACTTCACAAATTGGAAAAATTTTACAGTCCAGCAAACAAGAGCAATCAGTTTCGGAATTCTTGAGCTTCCTAGGTTGTTTCTCCAGGTTTTCATCTAGCATTCAACTTGTCTTTGGGTCTCACAAAATCCATCATTGCTTTACACCTTACATTACATTCACATTTGTCTAAACTTGAGTCAAAAGGTCACTTGCTTGTCCTCATCATACTTTGTCAACACACTACATACAACAACACTTTGCTAAGTGGTCCCTCATCAAGGTTTCTTACCTTTGGGTCTCATTTGGTCTTACTTAGAGTCAAGGTCAACTTACCTCATCAAGAGAAACTATCCTCTCTTTGGAAGTCACACCTACTCTACTACATACATACTTGGTCTTACACTTTGGACATTGCAAGTACACTTCAGACTCATTTACATTCCATTCAACTCTTGGTCTTCCATACTCTTTCCATTTTTCATCTAGTCTCTCACATCTTGGTCAATACCTAGTTCATGGTTGAAACCCGTCTTCAAAAATCTAGGAGAGAAACTAAAGAGGCTCAAGAGTCCGCAAACATGAGTTCTTATGAGTATGACAATGATATCTTTTTCAATTCTAATCGTACTACATTACCTGACATGGATGCCTATAGAAACATTCCAAATGTTGAGAACATGGACACTATAAACAACAATGCTACACACAATGACAATGTGGACAAATTTTCAGTACATTCAGCAGATGTGGAAGAATCCATTATGAATCCCCATTTCAATCGATTGGTTGAGGAAATAATGAGGAGGGATAGACAATACTTCTTACAAATGATGGCACAAAGTGGAGCCAAGATACCTCATGATTTTGACATGTCTCAAATAATGGAACATAGACCTTTGCAACAACCTCACTCCAATATGGATCAAAGGAGACCTAATAGTGGAGGAAATAGAGGACCACATATGGTACCTAAATCACCATCAGCTTTGCTTCAAAAACCAGAGGTCCCACATACACATGGTCAAACATATGATACCCACCTTCGCAGACCATTATGGAAGTCTTATGCAGATAGATATGCTCAATCACATACCAATGCTAAGGATCAACCACCAAAGCAATTGGATATTCAAAGGCATGCTCAAAATTTAGACACAAGGAAACCTCATGTCAAATTTGGGGGTAACACATTAGAACATGACATGCCTGTAGAGTATGGTATACATGGACAAAATAGATATTTCGTTCCTCAACATGAATCTATACCAAGTGCTCCATATATGCAGCATCACTATAGACCTCCTCCATATGAACATGTGTATGATCAATATCATCCATATATGCAACATGCTCCTCCTCCAATTGGTGCCTCAAGCATGGGGTATGGTCCAAGAAGTTGATCTCCACCTAAGAGCAATTTGGAGCAACAAATCAGGGACTTACAAAAGAAAATGGAGGACATAAATACACTAAAGCCAACATACACAATGAGAGACATATGTCCTTATCCATTTGACAAGAGCATTCCAATGCCTCCTTTTCCTACACATTTTGTGACGCCTAAATTTGACAAGTATAGAGGAAAAGGGGATCCTAAGGCACACATAAGACAATTTTTCATAGCTTGCATTGAAGTAGCTTTAGAAGAGACATATTTGATGAGATTATTCCCACAAAGCTTAGGTGATCAAGCTATGGAATGGTTCTTCCAACTCCCACCTGGTATTAAGTCATGGGGTGACTTAGCAGAGGCATTTATTCAACATTTCTCCTACAACATAGAGACAGACATATCAGTCACTACTTTGTGCAATACTAAGCAAAAAGAGGGAGAATCTTTTGCATCATTTTTACAAAGATGGAGAAATCTAGCCAGCAGATGCTCTTGTGAAATTCCACAAAAACAAATGGTAGAAATGTTCACCCAAAATGTTAACAAAGAGATTGGTTATGACTTAAGGAAAGCTTGTTTGTCCACCTTCAAGGACGTCATTGAAAAAGGCTTAGTGACAGAAAAGGTCCTAATTGAACAAGGAGTCATTAAAAATATTCAAGGAAAACAAAGATGACTTTAAAGGAAAAGACAAGCCAAAATTTTGGAATAAAAACAAGAACACAGTCAATGATGGTGTTGTTGATGCCAATACAGTGCGACCCAAATTCATTTTTTCTAGATCAAGTTCTACAAACAATCAAGTGAATACTCAAACAACTTCTAGATCACGAAGGAAGTATACCCCATTGGGAGAACCACTTGAGTCAGTTTTCAAGAAGTTAGTGGCAAACAAGATGATCACAATTCCAGATTTCCCGCCTTTTGAACCAAAGGTCAAACCAAATTGGTGGAATGATGATGAGTATTGTGAATTTCATAAGAGCAAGGGTCATAAGACAGGAAATTGTCATCGATTGAAGAACATCATACAAGATCTCATTGATAGAGGTGATATTGAGATTGAGGGACATTCATCCAATCAAGAACATGAGATGTTTAAGGAACCATTCCCAAAACATGACAAGGGAAAAGCTAAAGCCACAGATGACCAAACCAACTATACCAGAGCATCTTATAACTATGATTCAACTATCAATCACATCTCGATGGACAATTACGTCTCTACTATTATCATCAAGGACAAAGCGTCTGAGAATTCTACCCAGAGACCCAAGATTGTCCTAAAAGGTGTTGGATCTTCTTCTGAACCTACCTCTAAATGTCATGTTACAACCCGTCAAGGTAAAATCACTTTGCAAGGTACTCCAGTGAAGGACACCACTTCCTCATCAACCAAACCTGAGTATGACCTTGTAGAACAGTTAGGGAAGACACCCACGCTCATTTCAATCCTTGAGCTATTACGCATATCTCCCGCACATAAAGCCATTCTTGACAGATACTGCTGTTCCTACTGATCTGAATGTGGACCAATTTCAAGCCATGGTGGGATACCTTTCCATTCCACATTCACTTACATTCACAGAAGCCGATGACGCCTCCGTAAGTTAGCCACATAATGCACCATTACACATTGAAGCCTTCATACACAAACATAGAATCAAACGAGTCCTGATAGATGGAGGAGCAGGTCTAAATATTTGTACATTGAGCACTATTAAACAATTGGGATATTCCGACAAAGCTGTGAATTCTACAAACAAAATTACCATCAAGGCATATGATGATGAAGAGCGTTCATCCAAAGGCACAGTCACCTTACCTCTCAAATTTGGGCCCGTTACGAAGGATGTGGTTTGTCAAGTCCTAGATCTAGATCTCACATACAACATACTCTTGGGATGTCCATGGATTCATGAGATGAGCGCAGTCCCTTCTACATATCATCAATGTATCAAGTTTCCACACAATGGAGTTGAAGTGACCGTCAAAGCGGATCCAAATCCATTCATATATTGCAACAATCTACAACCTAGATCAGAAATAACAATCCCAGTCAATCGCCAAGCTATTCCTTCATCAGCATATGTGGATCCAGAATCATTAAAAGCTTCAACATCAAAGCAAATAGAGCTAAAAGAAAATTTCAAGTTTAAAGACATGGGATGTGGTGAGTATATCTTTCATGTTGATCAACTCCCACTATCTTCTAAGGTATTCAGTCGACAAGAACAACCTACAAAAAAATTGCAATGCCAAGGAATTGGGTGTGAACCACCTAGTGTTGTGGCTACTAATTCTAAATGCAAATCTCCTCTAGTGGTGCAAGCATCTCTTGATATCAATAGTCCTAAGAGTGGTTCCAGCGAAGAATCTATTGAGTGTATCACCAGTCCTCTTGACAGCTCACATAGCTTTACCATTTCATCCACTCATTCCATTTCCACTCCACTTCCAGACTTGGATCAACAAGAATTACAAAAGCCCTTACTCATTGGGGATCAAAAATCAAGCTTTGAAAAGAAAAATCTAAAAGTCAATAATAAAGAAAAGTCCTCTAGTCCAAATCAAAATCAAAAGCTATTGGACTCTGCAAAAATCAAGGTCAAGGATAAAAATACTATGAAAGAAAAAGAATAAGAGTTGATCTCCCCTAATATCAAAATAACTGGGGGCAAAAGTTCTAAAATTTTAAGTCAAAAAGCATACTTGTTGATCCTAAGTCTCCATCATGCCATCCTACTTTCACTTCTTTTCACAATCATAAGCCTTCATAACTCATCCACTTGTTTTGTACATCCTTTCCCTTCTGGCAATACATCATGGACCTTTAATGGAGCTTCCTCGAAGGACTTTGCTATCAGTGATGCCCAAACTTCTTCAGGTGACACGCATACGGGCCTGTGTAGTCCACACACTAGTAATTCTATCTCAGTTCCCTTATCAAGGAAGACAGTCACTCAAGCTACACATCATTCAGTCAAGGAACAATGCAGTTACAATCACAAAGTCAAGCCTCACACATTTGAGGTAGGTGACTTGGTTCTCAGAGAAAATCCTAAAAATCAACAAGACAGAGAGAAGAAGGGCAAGTTCGAACCAAACTGGCTTGGTCCTTACATTATTATAGCAGCATATGGATCTGGTGCATATCAGCTCTCAACTACAGAAGGTGAACCTTTGGAGGATCCTATCAACATCATGCACCTTCGCAGGTTCTACACATAGCTCTTTAGAGTATCCTAATTCAAAAAATACAAAAAAAATAAAAAATAAAAAATACAAAAAAATAAAAAATTTCAAAAATACAAAAAAAATTATAAAACAAAAAAATCGTTACTTGGTGAAAACCTGGCAAACAGGCACCTTGTGACACAAAAAACATTGAAAAATTGAAAAAAGCAAAGAGAAATAATTTCGGCCAACGGTGAAAACCACTTCGGTGGCGCCCTGGGCAAGTACCATGGTGAAAACTGGGTCACCAACGCCATGCGTAGAGACATTGCTCCTCCCTCCTTCAGGATTCTCTTTCATCATTTCACTTTGCACACACTCACAACCTATTCGTTCATAATAAACTTACCCATTCCCATCATGGCTTGTCAATTGATCTACCCAAGATTGGTTAGCCATTCATAATAAACATTCCTTTTCATCCCTTTCCATCCATAATAAATCAGATCCTATCTGTGGCTAAGGCAAAATCCTACGTCTAGTAATGGGTGTGGAACTGAGAACATCACATGTTTCAAGGAGTATAGTTTCTTCCAGCTTTCTTCAGTTTATCCGCGCACAATCCGCAATAAAGCAACATTTGCATCACAGATCCGCAATAAAGTTTCATCTTCTCCACAATAAAGTATCAGTTTCATGGATTCAGTCAGTTTCAGATGAGACAGCAGTAACAATGGGCTTCAACAAAATCAAATCTTTCAACAGACTCAGACAATATATGGTTCAGTGCTATCTATCCATTTTGTGAAAGTAAACATTGTGGCCACAATCAAATAAGACTTATACAGGTGACAAGAGACACTAAACTTGAGGACTACAGTGGGTGTTGGTGTCGAGTCTTGGTTTTCTTTTGATTATATCTTTCTGGTGACATGTCTTTTAACTTTTCCAGGATGTCTTTGACTAGAGATTCTATCTCCAGGATGTCTTTGACTAGAAAGGCGAGGATGGGGTATCGTCACCTATTTGTATTTTCTGTCTGTGGATTGTCTCTTCGTAATGCTATGACTTGTCCAAGGATATGGGGACACTGTGAGTCTAGTATGAATTGGGGCATTCCTTGTTTGTGACTATCTTATCTCCATGCAAACAGGTACAATGACTTTCTGGGTCGAACATATGCCTCGATTGTCATAACCCACTTGCCATAATAAAGCTCAATGATGATAACGCACAAGAAGTTCTTTCACTTTCATATCTTCTATCTTTCATCCCCCCTTTCTTGATTGACTTCCATCATCCTTCTCGAGTCCGCGTAGCCTGCTATCACATGACTGAGTATAATGACACACCAAAAATATTTGCATTTCATGTAGCTGGACCTACATTACCACATATAAGCATTTCATACATACATATAGATATCACAACTGCATCACATCCTGCACACAACACCTGTTAGCACAATTTACATTTGCATTATCATATTCATCTACATTACTTACATTCACATTTGCATCATGCATACACATATAAAACATAAACGAACAAAAAAAAAAAATATTGCATTGCATCATATACATATTTGCATCCATATCATAAGCATCACATAAGAACATCTCATCACATAGGTACACATGCATATAGCTGCCGCAAAGATGAATCATCTCATATATATATATATATATATAAAGTGTCATGATACAATGATGTCAAAATCATATGGCTACAATCACCTGTAGGTGTCTACATCATTATACAAAATGGTACAAAACTGATATAGAGGAACTCACTGATCACTCCTGCCAACACTATTGGTAGTGCTAATCCTATCCATGTCATGGTATCCCATGCCACGTGTCCCACCCTCATCTCTTGTCTTGGATCCTAGAACATTCATCTCAGTGCATCTGTCTCCGTCTCGATTGTAGGGTATCAGCTCCCCATCAATCGGTATCCGCATAATCCTATATACATCCTCCAGGGTGACTGTCATCTCACCCATTGGCAGATGAAACGTGCACATCTCAGAGTGGCATCTCTCAGCCAGCGCAGTCAGCAAACCCATGTTTGCCCAAAACTCAGGCACATACAACACATGTCTCAAACCCATCTCCTCAATGGCAGCTCTGTCCTCGAGTGACAACTCAGGTCGCAACCTCTGCGTCGACGGGAATCTCTCCCGTGACTCTAGCATCGACAAATACTCCTGCAGTCAAACAACTCAATCATGTTAGTTATAGTGACATTCACTGTTTATCACAAAATGCTACTCGCTATCTAAATGCATATGGCTATCTACCCTAGTGACACTCACTGTTCATCACAAAGTGTTGCTATTTATCCTAGTGGTATTCACTATTCATCACAAAGTACTACGTGTGTGACACTCCCTGTTCATCACAAAGTGTTACTCACATTTGCATTCCCTGTTCATCACAAAGTGCTGCTCATATTTCAGTACTCCCTGTTCATCAAAAAGTACTCTATCTTGGTACTCACTATTCATCACAAAGTGCCTTGATCTATCCTAGTCTTCCTAGAGGACCTGCTTGAGTGTATCCCCTCAGCAGCTTATCCAATCGACAACATATGTTCATCACAGAACTGTCGATTTGACCTAGAAGATGCAAATTCATACTTTTCAAATGCAAACGCACTTACATGACATAAACGCGCTCAAAGACTGCATAGACGCGCCTGAAAAACACAGACGCGCCTTCTTGACACAGACGCGCCTGGCACCAACGCAGACGCGCCTGGACATTTTTTGACACTTTTGGACCCTAGTCTAAGCGCATTTATTACCCTATTCGACATGCATTAATGACAAAATTAAATGCAACAAAGTACGAGGAGGTTTGGTGGTACTTACCGGCTCTCCTGCCTCTGCTGGCCTCTGAAATTGGCGAACGCGGTCGAATCTGTGAGTGAAAGCCATCGTTGTTGACTGCTCCTGCTCTATTCTCATTCTGCAATATGCTCTTGTGGATGTGTAGATGACAATGAGGATGTATTTTCCCCCGTGGTCTATCTTATAGCCTACCCTAGCCCTCGCATTCATTTCCCGAGTTAGTCTTCGTTATCTCGTGACTTTGTCACTTTATCCGGTCAATCCAATCTATCTTGTCTTTCTTATCAAGAGATTGTCTGCAATATTTTCAAACATTTTCATCCAATCTCTCGAGGGGGCATATCATTCCCATTCTGGGGCAACTCTGTATCAGTTCATCTTATCTTCTTTGAAACAACACGACAAGCCGCATTGTCTCAAAGAGGGGCAAAATGTAGACACCTAAAATTGTCATGTCTAATTAAATAAATATTTTATTTATTTAATTATCTAAGCTTAATTCTTCTATTAATTAAATAAATCTTTATTTATTTTATTAATTCATTTATCCTCTTCTAGCCTTATTTCTCATTTAAATAAATACATCTATTTATTTAAATTATCATTTTCCTAAATTAAATAAATATCTTATTTATTTAATTATCCCACTTCTTCTATTAATTAAATAAATCTTTATTTATTTAATTAATTCATTAACCTTTTCTACCTATGACACATGTCATTCATCTCTTAATTCATACACTACCTACCCCTCTCATTATTTTATTATTTCTTTTACCTACCCTCTAATCATAGCCGACCTCCTTTTACACCTCTCAATCTTATCCCTCCATTTCATATAGTGTCTTCTATATAAGGAGATGCTTCCTTCATTATCAAACCCTAATCATTCATCTTAATCAATCATTCCTAATCAATCATCCTAATCAATCATCCTAATCAATCATTCTAATAATTCATGCTAATCATCTTTTATGCAATTGACTACACTACGATCCTACTTGCAACCACATTCCATTCTTTGTTGAGCTCTTGTGCATATAAAATCTGAGAGCAAATATATCAAGCAAGATCAATGGAGATAGGAAGAATGGAGATCAAAACCCTATTGGACATGTGATGGTATAATCTTTGTGATTTCATGTGATTTGCATTGTCTTAGGTAATCTTCATATGTTATGGTGGATCTTTGTTGATTGTTAGGCTAGGGTTTTGTGGTTGAATTCATTTAGCCTTTCAATATCGTTATTGTTGTTATCCATTTTCACCATATACAGCTACATATAATAAAACCCTTCATTCTATAATATTTTACCTTTAGTTCATTCAAATCTATCTAAACCAAGGCAACAAAAGGTTCATACAAATCAAAAATCTTTTGAAATTCCTCCCTCTCAAAAACAAAATTTCACCCTCATTTCCCCTTATAACTCTAGAAACGGGGTCATATATGTTTGCAACAACTTTGAGGAGGTCAACATCCATGAATACATTGGGCACCACTAACCTGCCCAAGTCATATCGCTAGGCACTTCAAAATGGGGATTGCAAATTCCTCTATCCATACAACAACTTAAACAATTTTACCCTTTTGATTAGCACCCTAGCATCCATGATGCTATATTCCTTATCAGTTAACCCTTCTCCTAGGGTTTTTCCTTATACAAGTCTCTGCCCCTAATATTTATCATTTGTCGAGGGCTTCAATTAGTCAAGAAAATCATGAAACAAATTCCTCTTTAAATACTCTATCTATCCTGAGTTGTTTCACAGGGGAGCCATCCTATTTGACCAGGGCTTTTAACAATTACCCATGAAAGGAAAGTAGAAACTAGGGCTTAACACGAAATTATTAAATTCAACATAGAAGAGTGTAAATTCTCACCCTTTTTACTAAATTTCAAAACCTTAGAGCAATTGACAACTTTTTCACTACAATTTTACACAATCTGCACTTTCAACAACTCTCAAAACACAGAAGAAGGATTTAGCAACTTACAACTTTATACGCACTAGACAAAACCCAATTATGTGCTACAAGAACTTGTATCGATCTTCTTCTGCTCAGGAATCACCTTCTAATCATCTTTGAATCACTTTCTTAGTCAGAAATGGCTTTGAAAATGCTTTTATTACTGTCCTAGAGTGAAGCGTCACCATTTCATCCACCATTACTGCTTGTGTGAGTGAAGAAATGACTTAAAATTGCATTTGAATTAAGTTTGAATCTCCACCGTTGATAAATTTCTTGCAAGAAAATTGCACGAATAACAGTGGCTCATCTGACATTGACCATCACATGTGGCAAGTGGGACTATTAAAGGTATGATGCGAGATCTCCAACTCACCCTTCAGCTCACCTCGGTTAGTGGCACCCACCTTCCAGCTTATTTCATCCCACATTGGACACGTGGCATCATCTCATCATGCCACGATCCATAACCTCTGAGCATCTTCCTTCATGGGACTGTGAGGACCATTAGATCTATTTGCCCTTTATTTCCCGGTTAAGGTGTCCGCCTTTCTTAGCCAATTAACGACTGGGCATCTTCTTGACCAAGATTATAAGATCTTCATTCATCAAAACATGTGCAAATAGTAGGAATGTTGATAGCGCAAACTTTAGCAGAAGACCCCAATTAAAATAATGCAAGGTTATACTTAGGAAAAATTAATGTGCCCGCTGAAAAATCAAAAGGGGACCTGCCTAGGATGATGAACAAGAAATAACCTTAGGAAAATAAATAAGGGGCCAATAAAACAAATACATGACTAGGAAAAGACAAGGCCCCTTCAATGATGAGCTAACCCTTAGAATTGAGTGAAAAATGTTGGCAATTGACACTCTATTGGTTGGTTTCACTATATTATCATTGATGGCAACATGAGTTTGTGTTCCAGCTTCATATGGTGTACCGGCAGGCACTTCATTGATTCTACACCGGCATTGGCAGGACAGAAGGATTTCTTTGGTCACCAGCAATGCAAGCCGATATGGTATAGAAAAGGTTATCAATATTGGAGGCCGACATATCTTGGATCCGGCATCGACAATTTGTTTTAGTGTTTACACATTTGTAATATCTGGCTGACATGTAATCTATTATTATATCTATCTTTGTAAGATGACATAAGGCATAAAAAATGTATAGGGTATATAGGTCAGTTAAGATTAGATCATTTTTTATATAGATATGGTAATGGATATTCGAATCTAATATGATGCGAAATATATCAGAGAGATAATGTACGTGAGGAATTTATTGTAAGGGTTATTGTGGTAAAAGGGTTTAGGGTTTCTAACCGGAACAGACAAAGCTTAAATCAGAACTATATTCTGGCATAGAAGATGCTATCTTAGCAATTCACACTTCTCTAGATTGTTGTTTGGAATTTTATGTAGTCAGTGAGGCTCCTATTGTGATTGAGCAGTGTGCTCTAGGCTGTAAGTCTTCCTGCAAGTGCAGGCCCATCATATTTTGTAATATCTCTTCATATGGCTAGTGGATTGATATTGTGGGTCACAAATACCACCTTGGTTTTTCCTCATTGATGTTTTCTATGTATAAATCTGTGTTATGATTCTCATTTATGTGTTTGGCTTATTGGTTCCTTTACTTCTTTCAATTCTGATTATACTAGTATACTGGTTGGTGTATGAATGTTTCATTAAGGCTAAAATCTACTATTTTAGTATAACACTAATTCACCCCCCCTCTCCGTGTTATTGGTTTCCAAAAATTGGTATCAGAGCCTTGTGCCTCGGAGGAAGTTTAACAACTTGAGGAAGATCCTAAAATTGAAATCATTGAATATGGCTTTGGAGAAGTAGCTTGAGATGGCACTTGAAGATTATGATGCTGAAAGGTTGAAGAACTTAAAGCTACAAGACAAATTAAAATTTGCTAAGGAATTCATTCTTTTCCTACAAGAGAGGCTATCATCTGTTCAAGCTAGGGGGAAGGAACTTTTGCAAAATCAGGATGATGAAGAGAAAAATGCACTTAAGGAACAATATCAGAAATTGAGTCAGGAGAACATGGTTATGAAGAATGAAATGCAAGTTATAACTATGAGGATGTCTAAGGAGATTGAGGACATAAAGAAAAAGGAAGAAAATCTTGTTGTGTCCCTAAAGAACAAGTTTGAAGAATGTGGTAGGTTGGTTCATGAAAATGATATGTTGAGAACTGATTTGGTACAATCCCATAGCAACGAAAAAGAGATTGAGAGACAAGTGATAATACTAAGAGAAGATTTAACTGCTCCAAGTGAGTACAAAGAAAAATTCAAGATCAACTCAGCACAACTTGATGAGTTATTGAAGAGACAGAGGCATATTGGAGATTCCAATGGACTTGGATTTGAGCAAGGACAGAGTTCTGGTACTGCTAATGAAGATCAAAACCATAAGGAACCGGTAAGACAATTAAATGCTTATAAATTCAATAGTAGATGTTTTGTTTGTAATAGATTTGGTCACATGGCTAGACAATGTAGAAACAGAGAAAATCAAAACCCTGATTCTGCTCCCGGTAAATGTGCTAAATGCAATAAGTTTGGTCATAAGACAGAAGATTGCAGAATGAATGTTAATTGCTATGCTTATGGATATTTGGACATATGGCTTATCAGTGCAGGTCAAGCAATTTCACCGATTTTAGCAAAGCAATTCAAAAGAACAATGTTACATGTTATGCATGTAATGGAGTTGGACATATTGCTAAGTTTTGTAGAAGCATGAATCCACCGATTAGTAACAAAGGATCAAATCAAAAAGGAAAAGAGAAGGTTAGTGAAATCAGGCAAGATCATACTCAGAGATGGGTGAGGAAGACTAAAGAACAATCATCAGATAGAAATTTCCCGATTACTTATCTGATAGAAGAGGCTGCTCCTATACCGATAGTGAGCTCATCTGGTAACTAAGGCAGATGCTTTAGGGGTAGGCAAAATTCATGAAGATACTGCACATGTCCTAGGAAGAGGTTCTAGATATTGGAGAGGATTATCCAGCATGGATATGTTTTGAGCGAGATCCGATATCTTTCACCGCTAGTCATTTATGTCAATGAAAGATTAGGGTTTTCTCTCAAAGGATAAAAGGTCTAATACACTTCATTGTAATCACTCTGCATTCAGAGCAATTTCAGAGAGATTAAAAGTGACTAAGTGTGATCAGAGGCTATTCAGAGGAAATTGGATTTTTTCTCAAGCAATTTCACCGATGTCTGGAATAATTTGTTGAAGGTTTTCACCTAGAGCAATCAAGAGGTATTTTTTCTTTAAACATGGAAGCGGGATCATCTTCTATTCCTATTTTTGTTGCAAACCCGACTATAGTGGAGGTCAAGGACTGCCCCAAGCCAATTTTCAAGTAGTATCCACATGTGGCTACCTGGAAGATTTGGTTGGAGCATTTTCTTGCATTTTGGAGAGGGTTGTGTATGTAGAGGATGTTAGGGCATACATCCATTGTCATATATAGGACTTAAGAACTTCAGAGATCAAGGGAATGCATATGAGTGAGCTAATGAGAGAAGTTGGAAGGATCAAACCGATATATCAACATACTGAAGAACTAGGGTTTATAGACATTCTGGATATTCTGGAGTTTGAGGATGAGATAATCAGATATGTACTGAGCATAGTACATGTGGAATTCATATGGTTGGATAGACCTTAAAAAATCACTAAGGAAGGCATCTGGGCAATTACTGGTTTGTCATCGGTAGGGAAACATCTAGATAAGAAAGTTTCAAATGATTTCATGAGGAAGATCACTGATGCTACATCTCACAAGAGATCCATGAGAGTGAGCACTATCACCGACACATACATCAAATTTGGAAGCATGATTATCGGATATAAGGTAACTTAGTCAAACCGACTCAATTCTATTTTCTGTTCCTACATTTTGGCTACATATAAAATGATGAGAGACAATGTAAAGTTAGATCTTTGTAGTTGGATGCTTGATGAGTTGTTAATCAACTTAGGAAAGGTTAAGGGTGAGAAGAAGGGAACTTTCTGGTATGGGAATTTGTTAGTCTACTTGATGCTATATTTTTTGAATGATACACCCGGTTCTGGTAGGAAACAATGGGATTTTGACATTCTGGTAGGAAGACAATTGAAACAGTCAATTGTTGTATTAGGAAGCTAGAGAGATGATAAGATATGGGGGTATTTCAAGGCATTTAAAAAATCTATGAGGTCTAGGGTAAGGGTAGCTGAGCATATAGTAGAGAAATATTCCATCGATATTTCCTTCATGGTAAAGAAGGATGAGACTCTCATGGAAGCAGTTAAGCCCTGAAAGATTTAGATTGAGGAAATGAGCTACAAGGTAGATGCACAGATTCTTGATGCCTATGCAAAAATGCTAATTGATGCACCAATAGATGAGGCAGCAAAGCCCTGTGGAACTGCACAACAAAAGACTCTAGAGGTTGAAACAGAGTTCAATCAGAAGAAAAGGGAGAAACAAGAAGAAAAAAACAAGTAAATTTGTACAGAAGGTCTTAAAGGACATCAAGGCACTAATTGATGTTGTCCCAGAGAAAGGTAGGAAGAGGAAGGATCCAAAAGTTATATTGAACCTGATACTGCTAAATTTGAATCAGAGAATGACACTTTGTTAGCATTCAAGAGGTTTGTGAGGAAGAAACCAGAGGAAACAAAAGTGGAAGCAAAGAAGCAATCAGTTAGAAAGGTCACAATCAAGATACTGACACAAAAGAAAGCACCTAAAGCTACACCTGCAGCTGCATCTAGTACTGTCAAGAGGAAGAAGAAGAGTGACATTGATTTAGCAATTGAAACTGGTAATGTAACTATCATACCACCCAAAACTTGTGCAGAAATTGTAGATGAAATTACAAAAGATGGCATGTTGAACAATGTTAAATTTAATTATGAAAACTTAGAGGATGATGAACAAAGAGAGGTAGAGGAAGCAGTCCTGTTATACTTGGATATCTATAAGAAAGCCTTAATAGAGATAGAAAATCAAATACCGACTGAGTTATATAACATATTAGATGCTAGAAGATTATCTACTATGCAAGAGGATAAACACATTAAAATGCAAGAACTATTAGCTATTTGTGTTACTATAACTCCAGATGAAATGGATAAGACAATTGAGGTGGCAGATAGAAAAGTCTTCAATAGTAAACATAGGATAACTAGCCTGATGCTAGGGAGAGTGAATGCAGTAATAAAGGAAACTCAAAAGGCATGGATTAAATTCTTGAGAGAACACATAGGATTATTTACTTCATCGGAGACCAAGACAGATACTGTAGATATCTCGGTTGAAGAGAAAGGAAAGGGGATTATGGGTACTTCACCCTAAATTTTGAAAAATATTAAGATAGTGGAAATTGAGCCATGGGTAAATAAAGATGTATAGACAAATACAGAGATACCGGTTAATACAAAGAATGAACAAGATAACATTGTACATGATACTAACGTTGAGGACAATTGTCCTCCGAATACTAATATATAGATTGAGGATACTGTTCCTACAGAGGAACTGATAGTTACTCAGATTGTACCAAGTGGTGAAGCCATCAGTGAAAGTGAGGAGGTAATAAAGGATAAAACATCAGAAGAGAAAATAGGGGAATCCAACAGGGAACTATTTGTTGGCCCAGCATTATTGACAATTGACACTTCTCAGGTAGAAAAGAAAACCATGACAAAAATGAGTCCCACGTAACTAATGATGATGGCTGCTCAAAAAATGATGAAGGATGGAATCACAAACAAGGAGATTATAGATCAATCAATCACTGTTCTACACAGGTTGGTCCCAGAGTGTAAGATTGAAAATGAAGCGAGCCCTTCTGGCAAGCTTAAGGTAATCACTGAGGCCATATCAAAAGACTTTCAATCCTTACAACAAATATCAAACCGAAAAGCATTAGAAATATTTACTCAAGATAAGACAACCATTTTTTATTAGGTAATTGAGACAGAGAAAAAAAAGATTGAGGAGAATCTAACTCTAATAGAAAATTGTTTAAAACAATGTAAAAATATATATAGGGTGTGTTGCAATACATAAATACTTACAACAAATGTAGATAAAAAGATAAAAGATATACAAGAGAAAATTTCTAGTATTGCTAACTCTTTTGATGGATTAATTTCATTGACAACATCAATTGATGGTCAAATTTTGATTTTGGAGAACCAAATTTCTGCTCTTGAGAAGGAAAGAGATAAAATAATTTAGAGAGCTAGAAGTCTGAGAGGTTTGGTGAGTCCAAGATTGGATTCACTCTGTGTACATAAGAAGGAATGCATGGATATGATGGGAAAGCCCACACTAACAAAGATAAATGAGAAAGAATCTTTTGCACATTTATTGAGTGGTTTTGTATCTAATTCTGGCACATTCAAAACTGGTTGGGATACTTATGTGGAGTTACTAGAGAAGGCTTATCCAAAAATTTTGAAATTGGTCAAGCTCTGGTAAGACATTTTTGGAGGTATTCATTGTACATTTCTTTGACATTCTTTTTACAATTCTTTTTGGGCATTGATGCAAAGGGAGACTAGTATAGATGTGAAAAAGAATAAAAGAGTTGCATACATTAGGGGGAGTTACATAATTTTGGAGTTTTTGGAGATATTGAGTATTTTGCATATTTAGCTCAGGGGGAGTAGGGCAGGATGAAACCGACAGATGAAACCTTGACAATTTTTCACATGAGTGTTGCCATCAATGCCAAAGGAAGAGATTGTTGGCAATTGACACTCTATTGGTTGGTTTCACTATGTTGTCATTGATGGCAACATGATTTTGTGTTCCAACTTCATATGGTGTACCGGCGGGCACTTCATAGATTCTACACCAGCACCAACATGACAGAATGATTTCTTTGGTCACTGACAATGCAGGTCGACATGGTATAGAAAAGGTTATCGGTATTGGAGGTCGACATATCTTGGATCTGGCATTGGCAATTTGTTTTAATGTTTATACATTTGTGATAGCTGGCCGACATGTAATATTTTATTATATATATCTTTGTTAGTCGACATAAGGCATAAAAGTTATATAGGGTATATAGGTCAGTTAAGATTAGATCATTTTTGATATAGACATGGTAATAGACATGAGATTGTAATATGATGCGAAATATATCAAAGAGTTATGTATGTGAGGAATTTATTGTAAGGATTATTCCGGTAAAGGGGTTTAGGGTTTCTAACCGGAATAGACAAAGCTTAAAACAAAACTGTATTCTGGCATAGAAGATGCTATCTTAGCAGTTCACGATTCTCCAGATTGTTGTCTGGAATTTTATCTAGTCAGTGAGGCTCCTATTGTGATTGAGCAGAGTGCTCTAGGCTGTAAGCCTTCCTGTAAGTACAGGCCCATTATATTTTGTAATATCTCTTCATATGGCCAGCGGATTGATATTGTGGGTCACAAATCCCACCATGGTTTTTCCTCATTGAGGTTTTCCATGTATAAATATGTGTTTTGTGATTCTCATTTATGTGTTTGGCTTATTGGTTTCTTTACTTCTTTCAATTTTGATTATACCAGTATACTGGTTGGTGTATCAATATTTTGTTAAGGCTAAAATCTACTATTCTAGTATAACATTGATTCACCCCCCCTCTCAGTGTTATTGGCTTCCAACAAAAAAAGGTAACACAAAATTACTACAGGTTTAGGGGGTTTAAGCAAGACTTAATAAAAAATACAAGACAAAGATCAAAATGACCAATATTTTGCCTAAGGCATGAAATTTTTTTGGTAGGTCATTTTGAGGACTATTAGTGGCTCTAGTTGGGAATGATCATTACTTAGGGATGATACAAGAATCCAAAATCTTTGGTGAAGCAAACTGTAGAAACCTAAAATTGTCATGTCTAATTAAATAAATATTTTATTTATTTAATTATCTAAGCTTAATTCTTCTATTAATTAAATAAATCTTTATTTATTTAATTAATTCATTTATCCTCTTCTAGCCTTATTTCTCATTTAAATAAATACATTTATTTATTTAAATTATCCTTTTCCTAAATTAAATAAATATCTTATTTATTTAATTGATCCCACTTATTCTATTAATTAAATAAATCTTTATTTATTTAATTAATTCATTAACCTTTTCCACCTATGACACATGTCATTCATCTCTTAATTCATACACTACCTACCCCTTTCATTATTTTATTATTTCCTTTACCTACCCTCTAATCCTAGCCGACCTCCTTTTTACACCTCTCAATCTTATCCCTCCATTTCATATTGTGTCTTCTATTTAAGGAGATGCCTTCTTCATTATCAAACCCTAATGACACATGCTAATGATCTTTTATGCAATTGACTACACTACGATCCTACTTGCAACCA